>NC_139708.1:28421979-28654479 GCF_964188405.1 Protomyctophum parallelum | reverse complement strand
TTTCTGTTTGGTGGCTGAGCTTTTGTTCATCAGTGGAGTCTCAGAACCAGAACCAGCTGGCTGAGGGTTCTCTGTGGGTGAGGGTTTTGTTATGGAGCGTGACTTTATTTCTTTTTTTTGTTTGAAATTTTAATTGGGATATCTAGCTTGATGTTCCTTTAGATGGCATAGAAAGCCCTTCTTGCCAAGTCGTATCTCAAGTCACACATCATTACTTGGTGTGTGGTACTCTCACTGTACCTCTCACTGTACTTCTCACTGTCTCTCACTGTACCTCTCACTGTCTCTCACTGTACCTCTCACTGTACCTCTCACTGTCTCTCACTGTACCTCTCACTGTCTCTCACTGTACCTCTCACTGTACCTCTCACTGTCTCTCACTGTACCTCTCACTGTCTCTCACTGTACCTCTCACTGTCTCTCACTGTACCTCTCACTGTCTCTCACGGTACCTCTCACTGTACCTCTCACTGTCTCTCACTGTACCTCTCACTGTCTCTCACTGTACCTCTCACTGTCTCTCACGGTACCTCTCACTGTCTCTTGCAGTCTCACCCTTCCACTTCCTTATTTCTCCCGTGTCACTCTCTCAGTTTCATCTTTGTCATTCACATCATTCAAACTGTGAACTCCATTCTAGCACGCACGCACACAGACGTGCACACATGCCTTTGACGAATAGGGCTGCTGGCCTGTCCCTCTCTCGGGTCTTTGGAGAGTTGCTCTGTCCCTGACAATGGTCTCGAGGTCAGCCTACTTATCTTCTGAAGAGACAACGCATGCTGTGGTGTGCACTGGCTGAACTTGAGCCCACAGGACGTCCTCCCTTAAAAAAAAGAAGAGGCCCAGGCCGTAGCGTAACGGTCTGGGCACCGGACTGGTAATCCAGTCGCAGTGTGCCGCGGGTTCGACTCCCGGACCCGACACGGCCTTTACTGCATGTCATCCCCCCATCTCTCTCCCGTTTCCTGTCAGCCTACTGTCTGTCCCTTCAAAAATCAATAAAAGGCGTAAGCCGCAAAAAAAATATATAAAAAAGAAGAAAAAATGAAAAGAAAGTGGCTGAGCGTTCTACACTGTAAAACTCTTTCCACGACATTTTGGATTTCAGCCATATATTTTTTGTCAATAATTTAAGTCTGCATCCCTTGCCGAAAATCGGTATACTTTCAGTGAGCATGGTCATACGACGTATAATGTATAAATTAGGCTTGATTTTTGAAAGAGTGCATATAGAAACACCCCTCCCTCCCATATTCCTCTCCTCCCCTGTTGCTCAACAGTAGGCTACGCGGGTGCCAGAGCTGTCAGTGGCACTTTCATGGGCTGATGCAGGCACAGAGGGGTGCATGGTGAACAGAGGAAGTGTGAAAGGGTGAGTACAGGCTGATGCAGGCACAGAGGGGTGCATGGTGAACAGAGGAAGTGTGAAAGGGTGAATACATACAGTATGTTTGTAGGTGTCGGGTGTGTGAGAGAGAGAGATTAACAGGGCAGAGAGAGACAGAAGAGAGAGAGGGAGGGAGAGAGAAAAAGAGGGACTGCATCATGTGTATGTTTGTTTGCAAGAGCTGAAACAGGTATAATCATATAAGAGACAGACTGTGTGTCTGTGATTCCGCATGTACCTCTATGAACAATCTCTGTAAAGCGCCTTGGATAAAGGCGCTATATATAAATGCACCATTTACCAGAGAAAGAAAGAAAGAAAGACCATTACACTGCATCAAAATCGCGAGACATGGCCAAAGTATTTCCAGGGGTCGCCAGCCCAAAATGTTGAGATTGAGAACCCCTGCTCTAGGCCATTGGTTGCCAAACTTTTCAGCCTGTGACCCAAAACAGAAATTAGATATTCAGTGAAAATTGCTGATCTACAAGCTCACAACATGTCGCTTTGCGTGTAGATCAGCTATTTTCACTACTTCTTAAATATATATTTGTTCTAATTTATGGAATTTCTTCTATTTCTTTTCCATTTAAAAAATCATTGAATTTCCTTTATAATTTCTTTATAATTCATGCTTTATTTATTTTTATTTTATAGTTAAAATTGCCAATATCCGAGCTCACGTGTCGAGGTATATAGATTGGCTATTTTAACTATTCCAAAATGTTTTTCAAAATTGTAAAAAGAAAAGGCAAAAGTATAGTTTAGGGGTCAGGGGTTTAGCATGGAGGAGAATAGAGGCCCACTGCTCTATAGTCTATAGTACCCCCTGTCGCCTATACACCCCCTATAGCGCCTCCCGCCACAATGTACTGTATGTGTACCGTATATATTATTATGTCTGTCTGGCATATATGAATGACAATAAGAACAACCAATCGCTGTGACCCTTTGACCCCCCCATTTTGCCATTTGCATGAGCTGCTGCGGTGACGGAGGAGCGAGGCTGGCATTGGATGGGTTGTTGTATGAATATAAATGAGGGTGAATTTGAATACGAGGTCTGAATTTGAATAATGTTTCGTTGGCACATGGCAGAGCGATTTAGTGTAACTTGCGAACACTAGAGTCTGGTGATGGATTACAGGATCATGATCAGGAGGAATATGCATGCGTGTGTGTGCGCGTGTGTGTGTGTGTGTGCGTGTGTGTGTCCAAATTTGAATGTAGAAGTATTAGTCTACAAGGGTAAATGAAAGTCATCTGTGCATGTGCGTGGATCAAAAGTAATATTTCGCTGATGTGTTTGGTCTAGCATTGCCGCATGCGATGTGTGTGTGCGTGCATGCGTGCGCGGTGCCTGGTGCGTGCATGCGTGCATCTAAGTCCATGGAGATGGGGGAAGGACGTCGAGGTAATTGGTTGAAGGCCGGGTGGAATTCAGCCCTAACAAATCCATTTCACAGCTGGTACCCCGTCAGAGTGAGAGAGATGGAGAGACTGATAAAAAGAGAGGGGGATAGTGAGACCAAAAAGTACAGGGACATGAGAGAAGAAAGGACATAGAGAGGGGAGTGTGTGTGTGTGTGTGTGTGTGTGTGTGTGTGTGTGTGTGTGTGTGTGTGTGTGTGTGTGTGTGTGTGTGTGTGTGTGTGTGTGTGTGTGTGTGTGTGTGTGTGTGTGTGTGTGTGTGTGTGTGTGTGTGTGTGTGTGTGTGACGTGTGACGTGTGACGCGTGTGCGTGTGCGTGTGCGTGTGCGTGTGTCTGCGTGCATGCATGCATGCATGCATGTAAGTGTGAATGTAAAAGCGAAAGAGTGATTGGAACAGTTGAGACAGGGAGCAGAGAGTGAGAGAGAGTGATGAGGGGAGAAAATAATGATGTGTGTGTGGGGGGTCTGCAAGGGTTGCATTCATGTGTGTGAGAGAGAGAGAATGCGAGAGAGAGAGAGAGACAGACAGAGAGAGCGAGAGAAAGAGAGAGAGCGCGAGAGAGAGAGAGAGAGAGAGAGAGAGAGAGAGAGAGAGAAACAATAGAGTGAAACTCCTCATTGCATTTTTCACCTGAAAATCTGTTGTTTTGGTCGAGTGATATGCGGTTTTATGACGAGGAGAAAAAAGAGAGCTGGGCTGGGCAATATTCAAATCAATATCATGATCATTTCAAGCTTTTGAGTCGATTATACGAACCATTATTTAAAATCATATCTACAAGCTTGTACATTGGCTATTTTTGCTAATTCTGTACAACTAAGTATAATACTTAGTTATTACAGTGTAAGTGGTTAATCAGTCTATAGATTTAGTTGATTATTTATTAAAAAAAAACAATTAGATTTATTTTGTGTTGATTTGTTATAGCCTAATAAAAACACATAGATTTGTTATTTACATATAGGTTATAAGTCAATTATTGGTTCTAAATAGATATATTTTCGGGTAATTGCCCAGCAGCTCTGAGACAGCGTTTCCTGACTGGTCTGTCTGTCCAGAGTCCTGATGGAGCTGCTCTGTGACTGGTCTGTCTGTCTGTCCAGAGTCCTGATGGAGCTGCTCTGTGACTGGTCTGTCTGTCTGTCCAGAGTCCTGATGGAGCTGCTCTGTGACTGGTCTGTCTGTCTGTCCAGAGTCCTGATGGAGCTGCTCTGTGACTGGTCTGTCTGTCTGTCTGTCTGTCTGTCCAGAGTCCTGATGGAGCTGCTCTGTGACTGGTCTGTCTGTCTGTCTGTCTGTCTGTCCAGAGTCCTGATGGAGCTGCTCTGTGACTGGTCTGTCTGTCTGTCCAGAGTCCTGATGGAGCTGCTCTGTGACTGGTCTGTCTGTCTGTCTGTCTGTCTGTCTGTCCAGAGTCCTGATGGAGCTGCTCTGTGACTGGTCTGTCTGTCTGTCCAGAGTCCTGATGGAGCTGCTCTGTGACTGGTCTGTCTGTCTGTCCAGAGTCCTGATGGAGCTGCTCTGTGACTGGTCTGTCTGTCTGTCCAGAGTCCTGATGGAGCTGCTCTGTGACTGGTCTGTCTGTCTGTCCAGAGTCCTGATGGAGCTGCTCTGTGACTGGTCTGTCTGTCTGTCCAGAGTCCTGATGGAGCTGCTCTGTGACTGGTCTGTCTGTCTGTCTGTCTGTCTGTCTGTCTGTCCAGAGTCCTGATGGAGCTGCTCTGTGACTGGTCTGTCTGTCTGTCTGTCTGTCCAGAGTCCTGATGGAGCTGCTCTGTGAGACTGCAGACGCTGAACTTCAAAGATCTCCATTCAAACCAGCTTGAAATAACCAGGAGGCAGCTTCCCTATAGACTGGCAGCTCCCACAGTGTTAGGGACAATGATTATGGTGCGTGTGCCCCCCCCCCCCCCCCCCTCCACACACACACACACACACACACACACACACACACACACACACACACACCGCATAATAAGCTGTGGTGTTCACCGTATAAAGAGTGCGGGTCTTAGCTGGACAACCCTACTACTTGACATGCAAATCTCCTTTCTTACCCTCTCACTGCCTTGACTGTGTGTGTGTGTGTGTGTGTGTGTGTGTGTGTGTGTGTGTGTGTGTGTGTGTGTGTGTGTGTGTGTGTGTGTGTGTGTGTGTGTGTGTGTGTGTGTGTGTGTGTGTGTGTGTGTGTGTGTGTGTGTGCAAGTGCAAGTGCAAGTGCATGCTTACGTGTGTGTGTGTGTGTGTGTGTATTGTGTAATACTCTAAGTTTGTAGTCAAGTGGAAATTTGTATACAGTCACACAAGTATGGCTTGTGTCCAGAGAGCCATAATGTGAATGGGTTGTACGGTTGTACCTGGTTCAAAATGCTTGTGTGTATGAGTTTGTGGCTGGTTTATGTGCGTACGGTATGCAAGCAAGTGTTGGGATGGCGTGTGTGTGTGTGTGTGTGTGTGTGTGAGAATAATTAACTATATGGCATGTTTCCCGGTCTCGTTGCTGTGTACCCTGCTCTGTCTGTCAAGGTCAACACAGGTTATTGCAAAACATCTATGACCGTACTGCCCTGCTCCCAGTGACCCCCTCCCCCCCCCCTCCCACACACACACACACACACACACACACACACACACACACACACACACACACACACACACACACACACACACACACACACACACACACACACACACACACACACATTTCAAGAATCTGCTTCTATTCAGAATTTACACATGCTTCTATTTGTGGTAATGGACATGCTTTTGACAGTGCTAAGACCATGTGACTTTGTTTACAATGTGCCCTGTCCTGTCCTGTCCTGTCCTGTCCCAGTTTGTCTTTGTTCTATTCTATTCTATGTCCCATCTGTCTCTGGGCTTTTCTGTTTTGTTGTGCTCAAACAGTCCAGTTTTGTATTAGTTTATTTTTTCTTTTTTACATGAAACCTTTTGGATAGCTGGCACCATCATGTCAGAAGACCTCCCAAGTTCTGCATTATACTAAATCAGTTCTTGTCTTGTCGTCAAGCAACACATCATACTACAGTACAAATTAACCTTTTTCCAGACTTGTTCAGCTTTTGTGTTTTGTTTTTTTGTCTTTTGGAGAAGTCATGTGCAATGGTTTGTGCAATGTGCTTTGTTTTGCATCTTGATGAATGAAGCAATGATTTACAACTTGCTATCTTCAGTTAAACTGTTGGCTATTGTGTATATACATATTATATCCGCATACTACATACTTCTACTATCTATCTATCTATAGATACTGGCAGAGTGTGTGTACTATACATTATATGAGGTATGTGTTTGTATGCATGTACTTATATATGTCTGACTGTGTGTGGCAGATCAAAGGCATGGAGGAGCCGCTGGGACAGAAATGTACTTCCTGAGAATCCTGACAACATTCCGCTGCATTACAGCCAGGCACGTACTACAAATGTAGTGCCCTATTAGAAGTGGCTCTTATTTTGAAGAGGAAGTCAGAGGAAGTCTGTTTCGTTTGTAACCAAGCTGCTCGTCTAACCAAGTAAACAAATACCCACGTGGATTAAATACAAGCCAAAGTTCACATATTTACGATATGAAAACCATGTCACTTAAACATTGCACACACTTTGGAATTACGTTAATTTCAATTTAGTAGTTACCACTACTTCTGCTGTCCCTGTCGCTGTCAACCTCCACTGTTGGTCTGGGGAGAGTGTAGACTGCCATGTACCGCAGTACCGTATACGTCTTCCAATACACACGGAATCACCATCTGCTCCTTTTCACCTGACAGTGAGGAGTTTCACGCATGCAGAGGTTCACACTATCTCTCCCAGTTCCCCTCCCCATCGAACAAGGGGCCTCTAAGAGAGAGAGAGAGAGAGAGAGAGAGAGAGATGGAGTCACTTGAGCAGCAACAAGGACACAATCCCCTGGCAGCTTCCCACCCGCAAACTCTGCCAGTTGGGTTGGTTTGAGCACCAGGCCAAGCAAGCACCGCTGCCAGGATGGTTCGTTTGAGCACCAAGCCAAGCAAGCACCGCTGCCAGGATTTGAAACTGCGTCTCATGTGGTCGCCTGACTGTTTGATTCAATGAATGTATCTGACATACATGATCAAATGCAGTAGTGTGACTCATTTCCACCGTGCACAGTAAAATCTGCAGTGTTAATTTAACTGCGAGTGTGTAAACATTTTACTACAGTATGTAGCTTGACAGGTAAACAGACATAAATAGCTTACCAAAATACATTCATCATCTTTTAGGAAATAAATAAATAAACACATAATAAAATAGACAGCTTGTAACTAACAAGTATTCGGTTCAAAAGACATATCCGGTGTCTTCCAATATTTTAACATGAATTAGAAATAGATTGTGCAACTGGGTCATTATATAACTCTGTCGTACTACAAACTGACATGAAACTTAAAATACCCCCCATTTCGCCTCTTGTTGCTGATGTGGTTGTTTCCATGTGGTGGAATGGATAAGAGGGTGCCAAAATCGACTTTTGTGGTCACATGGTGCTGGCATACAAATGGTTCACAGTATAAGCCCAGAGAGTGCCCGCTAGTGGCTGTGTTAACTAATGCCAGTTGGTATGGTTGTGGTTTCAAGTGCTGCTGTAGCTTCCAGCTCAGCTCCCACTCGTCGTCTGCAGTCACAGTATAATGTCTAGAGGATGCCATAAGTTAAAACCAAGGCCCTTTTTCCTAAAGATATCATGGCATATAATGGTACTTGCAGTAAAAGAAAAGAAAAAGATGGTGAGATGTTTTGGGTTTCAATCCTTGAGCAGTAGGCCTACACAGACAGGACCATCACAGGCATGTTTTTCTTTCTTACAAATTTTCAATAAGCACAGAAAAACTAAATACGATTACATTAACATACAACACATACATAAAAGAAAACAGTTTAGCTATTAGCCACTTAAACCTTAGTATATACTTTGTTATATGCCAAATAGTGAAAATAGGTTGCACAAGCAGCAACCTTGTAGCAAAGTTGCTCTCTGCAATTTTCACCTATTTTGACCTACCCATGCAGAATAGAATATAGAAGCTATAGGTTTAATGTGGTTATTAACTACTAATTACATTGTCCAGTTTCATCCCACGTTTTATCCATTGGCAGACATGTTAATGTCGTTTTTATCCATTGACACACACTTGACACATATGGTTGATCCTGTTAAATGATTGGATTGGGAAATCCAGAGCTGGTCCTTTGCCCAAGCAAGCAGTAACTTGGCAGTAGTCCACTGAAGTATACTGAGAGGGTATCCACCAGTCCATGTGTTATCTAATCTCACAGTCATTGTTACCTGGTCAAATAAAATCATTACTTGGCAGCAGACGACCTACCTTTTTCTCCACATCTCCGCACGCAACCACGCACGCACGCAACCACGCAACCACGCAACCACACAACCACACACACTTGTGTGCATTGGGCAGACACTGATAAGATAGTAAACAATAAAGGCACAATGTGAGCAAGGTTGGGAGTTGTTTTCGTTGCAGTTGGTGGGTCAATGGTCATTGCATTGTGAAGGTACCGGTGGACTCACTCACGCACACACACACGCACTGGCTGTGCACGCACACATACACAACACACACACTCGCACAGCACGCACACACACACACACACACACACACACACACACACACACACACACACACACACACACACACACACACTTCCCGGTCATGGCAGCAACAGGCTTTGTCTTGTTGGTGAAACGTTGGCAGATTCCATACTGTTGTTTCTCTGCTCTTTATGTCTCTCCCTCTCTTTCTCTGTCACACACACTGTACACACACACACACACACGCGCGCACACGCATGCACACACACATAGACAGACAGACAGACAGACAGACAGACAGACAGACAGACAGACAGACAGACAGACAGACACGGGTAAGCTATAAATGTTTGTGTTTTTTTAACATATTTTGAGAGAGGTCCCCTTAGAAATGTGGAGTGTGACCATGACCAACATACACTATACACTGAGTATACAGCCTATGAGGCACAACACCATACCATCCTGTTTATTTAGAATACTGTAATTTTGTTGTTATACATTGGAGTCAGGATATTGAAACAGAAACAATCACTTTACACTAGTATTTCCACAATCAACAAGCAACTGAGTTACCCATCATCACATCACCACCCAGGCATTTTGCTCTACTGTTTCTGTCAAGAGGAAGTGGTGAGGTTTCCTCTCCTGAGTTGCTCTGCCGTCGCTACTAGCCTACTACCCCCACTCCACTCCTGAGACTAGAGAGAGAGAGAGAGAGAGAGAGAGAGAGAGAGAGAGAGAGACCTTTATTTTATTCAATATTTATGTGTACATATATATACATTGTTGTTTTGATTATTGTTCCATTTTGCCTTGGCATTGTAAACGTATGTATTATCATGGCAATAAATAAAGCTCCTTTTGAATTGAAATGAAATAGAGAGAGAGAGAGAGAGGGGGGGGGGAGGGTGCGTGCGTCAGAGCGAGAGAGCGAGCTAGAGAGAGGGAGGAGGGGAAAGCAAGCAGAGAAGGTTATTACAGCGAGTCAAGAGAAAATGGCGATCATGCAGGACGAATGCCTCCCCTCGTAGATGCTGCAAAACGCGTTGAATTTTATTTAGCCTTACAGCCGGCTTTCCTTTCCGCTCTGTTGCACTTTATACTTTATGAGGTAAGGCCGTCTGCCGTGTGTTTTTGTTTACATGTGAGTGTTTGTGTTGTTTTTTTTTAAGCCGGTGTTTCAGCCTCCGAGCAGCAGCAAGCAGCACACTGACTGACTGGCGTAGTTCAGTTTTACCCGCTGACTGTTGTTACGGTGAATGTGTGGAGAGCCCTGCGTCGGCTCGTCGTGCGGCGGTGTCGCGCGCCGAAAATAGCAGATCTGCAAGATCACCACGCGTTGCGTTGCGGCGCGCTGCGAGCTTGTAGATCTGCTATTATCGGTATGATTTTTTTTTAATGTAAATGTTTACAATATCTTCGCGCGAGTCGTTTGCGCCGCAAATGTTTATATACCGGTATTTCAACTGAACAATTGTCTACTGTCTACACTATTTTCCCCTTTGAAAAATCTTCATTTTTCATTTTTGTTGAGCGAAACTGCGAAAGGCTCATATGTGAGCCCTGCAGATTGCAGAAGGCAAGAAAGGCGGCCAGGTTGCATTGCAGTTTTTATATGAATGTGTGAAATGAAAACACCACAGACTAGACTTCATTAAGGTACACATTCAGCCCGAAGGCTGACTGTATTAATGTAAACATCGAACTTGGGACTATTTGTACTCTAGTGTGCTCGTTCTGGTTCGGAATCGTAATGCTAACATTAGCCCCGAACTGCGTTGTTTTATCCTGTTTGGTTTTGTCGGAATGACAGTTATGACTGGTATTTAATATATATATTATTTGTATTGAGTGGTTTCCACTGGTTTGTCGTTTGTGTGTTTCTCAAACCAAACAACACTCGAGTCTGGATGGTAGAAGAAAGCAATGTCGTTTCGGACGCTGTGGGCTAACATTAGCAGCTAACATAGCTGCTTGCGCAGGTTGTTGGAAGTGCACTGGATGTTTGTCGCTTTTTAAAAAACTGGTTACGGATTTAAGACGTGCTTTGACTTTTAGGCGAACCACAAATGAATGCAAGTAGGAATACAATGCGATGTTACAGTAGTCGTCGACATGTTTTACATTCCGAGCTAATGTAACCATCCCGCTGATCTGTCGGTAGTAACAGCCACCCATTTTAATAGCTCTTCTACTTTGACATTATTAGACCTGCACTGTCTGCACAGTTCTATTTATTGCAGCTTTGTTTGCATTTGTACAGTCTTTGCCTAAAGTCGTGCAAATATTCAGTCTTATATAGTTGAATGACTATGGTTGTTCCGTTGTAGCAGGTTTGCTGCTCTTGCCTGTGTTGGAAAAATACCAGACTAGTACAGAGAAGCCATGTTGGCTAAGCTGCAAGCCAGGCAACAGCTGAGATAATGGCCGATCAGGACCCGAGCAGTAGCCCCAGCCTTTCACGGTGCTCACCTTGCAGTCCCCCAGCTCGGGGGCTTGGAGTCTGTTTGCTTGCTATGCAGTTAAACTTACCATAAGACATTACCAGACTAACTAGGCAAAGAGCAGATGTCTGTCTATGCCTCACTCACAGTTGGATACTTGGATAGGCTACATGACATTTGTGTACATTTTAGGTTTCGCTCATCCATAAGCATTTGGTGGGATTAGCAATTCAAGTCCTGCTTAGTAGTGACACTTGTGATTTTTGGTGCACTTGTGCACAAAATCTTAAAATGTACAGTATGTGTGTACTTGAACACTGTCTGTGTCAGATGTAGACTTTACTGGTAACTGTATAATCATTTTGTTTTGTCCACCTGTCAGTGTGTTTACAACCAGTTATGTGTTCAACCAGAACAACCTCAGAATATTGGGTCATAATCTCGACAAAATGACAGGTAGAGTGGACAAACTGACCAGTCAGTGTTTAGTAGTATGTGGCTGGTGGCTTGTGGTAATTTCCTAGACTCTCACTCTTCACAATAAACTGGAGAAACGGAGAATGATGGAGTGTTTTTTTTGTCTGGTTTACATTTTGGAGTAGGCTTTGTGCATAATTGTAGTCCTGGGTTTCCAGAAGGTAGCATTCCTCTTTAGTTTCCGGAGACACACATGAAACCTTCTAAAGAGTTTCTGGGTTCAAATCTGCTGCAGAGCCAATTAAATGGCACTATGTAAAAACCGTCAATTTTGGCCATTGACGCATGGGAGGCAAACTGAATCCGGAATTTCAGTGAAATACTTGGGAGTCAATGAAAGCCGGCTGGACCTGCTTGTGAACAAACACTATTTCTGAACGGCGCCATGTATAGTTTTTTAGCTCTGTAGTATTGACAGATTTGGTTGTCAACTTGTCATGACATAAACAGTCTCGTGATACTTTGGCACATTCAGAAATTTACTTTGTGCTCTTTTTTTAGGGGGGGGCTCTATAAAATGATACAGTAATCGAAAAGCAAGACGTCAGAAAAAAGTGTGATATGTCTTAGGGCCGATTCATACTCGTCAGAAATTTTCAGTAGCACCGAAGAGCCGACTTTAGGACGGTACCCGCCCCCCCAAACCTCAAATGACGTCACATTGTATGCTCTACACTCTACAGCGTCAAACCGACTTTTATTCGGCTCTAAAATAGGAGTATGAATCGGCCCTTACTTTCCTGGACTAGATATTTTACAAAGGTCTCTGTCTTTCAAAAATGGTAGTTCATAAGTTGGTCCACCTGGCCCTCATTGACTGAATTGCATTCCATCGAACTTCAGGCTGCAGTTGGAATGGCTGGATGGAGAAAATGATGTAGAAGATGACCGTATCTCTTTTTATAAAATACCATGAACAGGAAATGGCCATGAGAGCCATAGGCTGATCTTTATTATATATCATTATATTATTATTATTTAAGATGAAATGAAAGCTAATGCATGCACATTGCACAAACATTTGGCATCAAATACAGTACAAACTTGGGCAGGGTGATATTCGAATACCTCTGTCAATATTGTAATTTGTGGCCAAATTATCCGGATGACTGTCTTTCACAAAATATTTACACATTGAGTTTGATAATCAGTAAATAAGTAGATAAAGCCAGGTAAAAGAACGCCTAGAGCAGTAGTCGCTAGTCGGGTATTATTATGTTATAATTTAGCTATTGAAAAATAGCAGATCTACAAGCTCATAGCGCGGAGTGGCACGCTATGAGTTTGTAGGTCTGCTATTTTTGAAAAGAATGTGGCCCAAATGTTTGAATATATTCTTTCAGACATGTGTAGAATCGTTCCCAGGTCTAAATGGGTTAAAACCAGGAAATCACAACACATAGTATTACAATATAAAAATTCAAGACGATAACTAGAACATTGCTATAATGCTCAGTCCTAGTAAAAATATTAAAATGATTCCTTTTTGGAATTCTTTTGTCATCTTTTTTTATGAGTGTCCTGATGACACACAGCAAAGATTAAACTTTTCACAAGATAATCTTCTGTCCTTTCTCTATCGTTTTATTTTAAGAGAATCGGAATTGGAAGCTGTTGCCACCAAAGAACCTGAGTCAAAACAGGTGAGTGTACCTCCAGCACACCTTTTGGAATGCACTGCATGACCGTGAATGTGTTTTGTGATAAGCCTAGTCAGGAGTCTGTGGGTGTGCGCACACAGGAATGAGGGCCCTTCTGGTCTTTTCTCTCTGGCTAGTGGAAGGGCCGTGTATAGGCTGTACTACAGGCCACCAAAGGTGTGTGTGTGTGTGTGTTAGGGGGACACAGGAGGGGCAGCTGTTGCTTGTGTAAGCACATGCAGTTCCGTTTGAATTGAATTGGAGGGCCCGGGTCGGTGCAGACCCCCATGTGCTGAGTAAGCTTTGCTGTTTTAAAACGCTAAACGAGAAGCCAGTGACCCACTGTTGTGTTCAGAGAGGTGTTTGTGTAGCTCATTGTGGCCATGCGGTTGATCTAGATGCGGACACACAATAGTCCCGTGCACCCCCCCCCCCCCCACTGTGCACCCCCTGCCAGCCAAACAAGTTCAAGGTCCCCCCATTAGATTCCTAGTTTGAAGTTGCACTTTTAAATGTATGGCAACAAAAACCAACAACATATTGATTTGTTTATGTACTTGTTTCCCTGACCCACAGTGGTAATGCAGCTGAGGTTTTTCTTGGGAGGAGGAGGGTATTTGTTTTGTACCGTGTCCGTCTGTCCGTCCGTGTACAACGAATCTCCGGCACTGTTGTCCCCGTCGCTGCCAAACTGCGCACACACTCCTGGATGCCAATTCCGAATTTTATATTAACGGTACTCCTCCAGATTTTATCAAAGTTTCGCGACAAATCGGTACACATGATCTCTATTCGTGTGATCAAACGGATTTGTTAGAGTAGATATTATTAATCATATTAATATTCCATCCTGATTTGCTACGATTGTCATCTAAAGTTTGCACGACTGGCCCGTTTAGAACAAAATGCCGCAAATCATGTCTGATTGTGGTGAAACTGCATATTTTTGCCATGTTACTCCTACACATTTTGTCCAAACATCACAAACGTTCCTCCTGACCTGGTGGAGACCTGTCCTCCGAGGAGTACCTTTTCTAGTTTGTTGTTTTTTTTTTAATGCTAAAACTAGAAATGGACACATTTTAATACAATCTATGTTTAATATTTATTTATCCTAGACACAACGTAATTCTGAGCCCTAATAAAGTTAAATGACTAGAATTTATTGCATATTTTATGTCGAAGCCATTTCACTTTCCATTCAAGACACTTAAAAGTGGATTCCCCTGAGCATTAATAAAAAAAACCTTTTTCCTTCCGTAATAAAGACTCAGGTTTCTTTCTTGAGTGAATATAAAGTCATTGAATGCTCAGAAGCCTGACCCTCTCTTTAACTACTTGGTCATAACAATAATAACGTTAATGTTAATGTTGTTGTATTCTACATATAATACTATGTAGTAACTAAGGTGTCAATATTTATATTTTCTTTATTGCAATAATTTATAATAATATAATGTGTAATGTATCTACATTTACTTTTTATTCGCCTGTTCAACACTGTCACACTGTTTCCCTAGACTTGGGTTTGTTTTTGTGATCATGCAAGGTCATTTCAGGTGTCTTTTTAAAGCAATAGCATCCTTGAGGTTTTGATTACCACGTCTAGTTAAATGACATTTGGCATAGATTCTGTTTTTCGTATTTTCTTTCAATTGCGCTTACAAAACCGCTCTGGCATCATTGAAGCAGGCATTGAAGTTCTGAAACCACTGTTTCCATGTTATCTCGAGTTGATCCTGGTAAGCCTTCATGGGTAGTGATGTATCGTCTAATAGCCTATATTCTGCCTTATGCATTCAGGTGCAACACCTTTTGGTATGTGATTACTTTGCTGATGATAATGTGTTTGTTTGATAGTTTGTTTTGTGTGCAGTGCTCGAAAAGACCAGAAACGAGGAAAGCTATCAAATAGTTACAAAACATAGAAATGGACAGAATATAATTGCTAAACTCACCTTACTGTACCAAAAGTTCCTGAGAACGGTGAATAAAAGTAAAATATGTAATGATGGCAACGGTCATCGTGAAGTAGATGGTTGACCATTGCTCTTCTGTGCAATAAAGCAGAATATCACCTGCAGAATATCACAAGACAGGAACCACCCATAACCAGAAAAAGAGACCATGACCTATGGGCTCAGAAGGACACAGTATAAGACATTGAGGCCATGTATTATGTATGTGCCATGGATAACTAATGACAGATGATGGCATTGGGAAGTAGCCTAATCTCGGGGTATAAAAAATGGAGGAAAATGAAAAATTGGTATGTGGTTTTAGTACTGGTCTGGGACCATATTTTACTTTACTCGGGTCACAGAATCCTTCTGTTAAAGTTGCTCTTCATGTCAGGACATCTTGCAACCCACCTGAGCGTGTCAATAACAATACTCAGTTGAGTATTGTTCTATAATTAACAGCCTGAATAATTACACTCCAAACATACTAGAAGTTCCTAGTATTAGCTAAGCTGTGCTGTAGAAGTGGCCGACAGCGTTCAGGCTGAATGTAATTTAGATTTTCTTTAGGACTGCTAAGTGTTTGCTGTCGGACAACATTCGTTTTTGTGGCCCACCCTGTCGTTCAGTAATCGAGTGGTGGCTTCCCCCAAATAGCTTCCAGCAGCACCACCACTGTGGGAACATGTGGATGCAAATGACATGAACTGCACATGCAAATTAGCCATGCGACACTACCCTGTGGCGTTTGTTCTTAATGGACAGATTACCCTGTGTGTGAACTGGTGTGCAATAGGGGTCATTACTGCTGCTATTAATGGCATCCATGGTGGATCAATATGGTGTATGATATTCATTTGAAATTCTTAATCTGAGCTTTTTTGGGGAAACATAGGGAGCGAGAGATCTTCCTTCACATTATTCGAATATGGCACACTAGAATCCCAAGCAAGAGCTCTTTTAGGTATGCGTGTCTCCTGTGTTGGACAGGTAATCTTCAGAGATGGCAGCGAGCAACAATGTAGGAGAATTCAGATTTGGACTTAACTTGGCAAGCACACGACATGAATTGTAATGACCAGGGAATCCATAGCTAATACATAAAACACACTGAAACGCCTTGGTAAACGGCTTTTATATCTAGTTTCTTCTTCTCTGCTAAGCTTACGCTTGTCTCAATGAGTAGTTAAATAAAGGAAGGAGTCAACAGCACACATGAAAAAAGTCTTTGTTGTGTTTGTTATCAACTGCCAGAACTAAACGACTATTCTTAGACTGAGGTTATTTCAGGAAAGTGATATTTAGGATATTTGGATATGATTGGTTGCAGAGTGAAAATAGTACTTGGGAAATACACACGCATAAGTCCAAGGCATCTTGGTCTTACAATGTTAGATCTGCAAATGTCATTACAATCTATCTACACTTAAGAACAGACGAAGAAACTACTGTCGTTTAGCTGGTCTGCTATACCTGCTTCTACCACTTCAGTTGGTAACCAAAAACCAGACCATTCTGTGGCTTTATTGTAATTGAGAACTTCAGCTTGCTGACCAGTGTGACCACACTGTGAAACAGGTGGTAATGGTCAATGTTGGGTAACCACACACTGGCTGCCTGGTGGACAAAAAGTTAGTATCCTTTCGTGTCTCAGACAAAAGGAATCGTATCTTATGTTATGCGAGTTGGATAAAGACGGGGCTTAAGCCAACAACAGGAATTGCCACAGATGACATTATTTGGCTGTGAAAGCACACCTGTGATATTTATAGTGTGTAACCTCACCTTTAAGGCCCCTTACACACCAAACTGACTTGTCCAGACTAGTGTGTAACCTCACCTTTAAGGCCCCTTACACACCAGACTACTACAGCTTAACGTTGGGGGAGATCAGTCAAGCAGGGTGTTGTTGGGTGAAACATTGCAAAAGCACAAATATTGCTTAAAAATGAATCCCAAGCTAACTTTTTGTACATTTCTAACGGAATGTATAATTATGGTTTGTCCAATTATTTCTTTATTTTTTTCAATTTCTTTGCACATCCATACATGTTTTGTTTCAACTGTTTTGCTTTATTAGCAATGTAAAGTAAACGCATGTTTTCTCATACCAATAAAGCTCCATTGAATTGGTAAGCTGATGGTGTTGTTGTGGGCCTGCGTGTGAGCTTGTAGATCTGTTTTTGCTGTTTATGTTCATGATATGCTCACACAATATGGACACTATGGTTCATGTGGTAAGATTCTTATACTCTCCCCACTAGTAGTGATATAGCATTGGAACTAAATGTGGTTCTCAAACCACTGCTTCCATCATCTCGACAGTTGAGCATGGTAAGCCTTCATTGGCACTTGGCAGTGATATAGTGGCCTATATATTCTGCCTTATGCATTCAGGTGCAACACTTGTGTTTTGGTATGTGATTACTCTGCTGCTGATTGTTAGTTTGTGTGCTGTGCTCGAAAAAACTTGAAAGCCATCAAATGGACAAAAATTAAAAAGACGTAGAAATGGAAACACAACTCATACCATACAGTCTTGTGAATGGTGAATAGTAAAATGTCTAATGTATTCCTATTGACTATTGCCACTTGCCACCCACACAAACTACAATCACTTTTGATACGAAATGTAATCATGGCAACGGTTACCTTTTGAGTAAGTGTAGCTAGCTAGCCCTGAAGTAGATAGTTAACCATTGCTCTACTGTGCAATAAAACGCCTACAGAATATCACAAGACAGGAACCACCCATAACCAGAAAAAGAGACCATAACCTTATGAAGTTAGCTAGATAGTTTTCTTTAAAAACAGCTCTGTTTATACTTTATTCCTTTTTTTTTTTTTAAGATATTTTTTTGCGGCTTACGCCTTTTATTGATTTTTGAAGGGACAGACAGTAGGCTGACAGGAAACGGGAGAGAGATGGGGGGATGACATGCAGTAAAGGCCGTGTCGGGCTCGGGAGTCGAACCCGCGGCACACTGCGACTGGATTACCAGTCAGGTGCCCAGACCGTTACGCCACGGCCTGGGCCTACTTTATTCCTTTTTGATTGTACATTTACAGTATACACCCGCTTTGTTCCACTACAATGTAAATGTATGTTTTCTCATGCCGTTAAAGCCTCATTGAATTGGTAAGCTGATGGTGCTGTTGTGGGCCTGCATGGGAGGAAATTAAAGGAAATGATGCAGCAGGTTGCATTTGTTTAGCAATCTTGCCGTTTGATAAATATGGTATTGGCCCTTTGAGTTGTTGAACAAACCTACAGTGGGCAGGGTTTTACAAATACAAGCGTCTTGTTTGTCGGCAACATTGACATTAAACATGACCTTCATGCTGTGAGTCTCTCTGCTATTCAATCTTTCTCGCCTTCCTTCTCTGCTGTAGTTGACTTTCTGCCACCCCTCCCCTCCCCAGTCAGCTGTATTCGAAAGGAGGAGAGGCAATTGTAGTTCTGTGCATAAGCAGCTGCGGTGTGTGTGAGAGACACTCCAGGAGGGCCCCCACCAGCCTGTGTTGTTGAACATAGAGCCATCTGCTGAAGCACTTGATGGTCGAAAAGGAACAGTCCTTGGGGGGGGGGGGGGGGGACTGGTGGGTGGGGTGGTGCAAGGGGGCAGTAAGGAGCTGTAGTAGGATGTGGGAGTCCGTTGTTGTTGGTTGGAGTGGGGGTGGGCTGGAGGTGACTGGGAGCGAGACAGGAGTGTGTGTGTGTGATCGTTGGGGGACCGTGGTCTGGTCTGGGCTCTCATTGGAATGGTTGAGAGTGACATTGGGGGTGATGGGAGCACTGGAGCATGAAAGGATGGCGAAATCGGTGTGGGGGGACAGAGATGAGGAAAACAAGGCTTTGTAGATTAGGTATACATACACTTTCCTTTTGGGTAGAAGGTCAATTTAAAGTGTGTTACAGTTGGGCTATATACATTAATATCCATACATTGTGAATATATTTTAATGAACAATTTAAACGGTTGTAAATGAATGTCATTATATTGACTTGGCAGAAGAGGACGACACAGGTTGGCAAGTCTCCAAAAGGGAGCTAAAAGTGGCCAGCCATGCATGATGAAACCATTCACATGATGGACTAGCTGGCAGATGGTGATGGATCTTTGTTGCGTGCTCTAACACATGTAACATTGACCCTGTAATGTTTCTGCTAAAGGTAGCGGCTTCTGTGAACACCAATAATCCCCTTCCCTTTATTCTTCTACATTTTGATAGCGGTTACGTAATGGTCTCACGTTGAGCACCACCCATGCTGCATATGAGCATGGGCCAAAATGACAGGCAGACACCATCACAACTCAATCTTAATTCACCATTGAGTGGCTCGGCTTGTGGACGGCTGTCCTTGATCGTGACACACCGAACAACGCAAGATGCTTAATGATAAACGTTTTTACGTTTTAGATTTTCTACAATTCCCACCTTTTGTCCTGGATGTTACTAAGACTGCCGATTTATCATGCATTGTGTGGTCACCATAATACATCGTACATATACAACCTTTAGTCAGAGCGCATGTCTAATTTTAAGTGACAGTTTCTCAATCTGTCTTGTCAAAACAGTCTAGTATACTGCAACTGAGTCATTGTCTGGCGGTGTCAGTAAAATGACTGATGGGCACAGCACAGTGAATGCCTATATTGCCCTGTGATTTTGATATTGATGCGTAGTACTGAATATCAATAGTTTGGGTCAATATTAGGGGTGCTCCAATCTGTTTTTTTGGCACCGATCACCGATTCTATTTTTCTCGTGATCGGTCGATACCTTTTTTTTAAAGGAAAATATTTAAGCTTTGTTTGCTACTACAGTATCTGTCTAACCTGGCAATGTGCGGTCATAGTTTCAGAAGGCACGATGTTTTCATAGACCCACCTAGTTGCTTGGAAAACTACCCGCTGTCATGGTTTCAGACGCTGTTGTGTGGAGCATGTTTATAAACATTATCTGCGGGGACGGACGGTATGAAGTCTGAGAAAATGTTTTGTGTGCAACACAGAGCAGAACGCACGCTACGCTACGCAGCGCGTCTGTGATTTTTCTCCGGTTGGGGCGGGGAGCAGCCAAGCAGGAGGTGACTAATGCACATGGCTAATCTGAATACCACGGTGATGTTGGCATTAAATAAGTATCGGATCAGTATGGGTCCAGACTAAGACCCGGTAGGACCACGCTGCTCCTGTGCGGCGCATTAGCGAGTCGCTAATGCTCTGAATCAGTGCTACTCCTAGCTGTTGTTTACATTGAGTTCCACACCAGTTCCATATTGGAATGCTTGGAATGTAAGCAGGCGCTAGAGTGCCTCACAGAATGCAGAGCGATTCCTTATTTAAAATGTCACACTATTTTATATATACGATCGGTTTTGCGTATTGGTGAATTTGATGACCGATCGAGTCATATTTAGGAGTTAAAAATGGCCGAGTTTTAAATTGGCCGCAAATCGGAGCTATCCTGTGGGAAATAAAGCTTGTTCTTTTCCAACTCGAGTCGCTCCAGTTAAGCATGTCGGCTGAATCAAAGCGTTAAACTGTAATTGGGGGCCATAAAAGTGTAAATCTGCTTCAAATGTTATTCAACTACGTTTTCTATTCACATTTTCCCTTATTCCCAAAGTTTAGCGTGGCCCGTTATATGATCTCAGCTTTCTGTGGTTCCATAATTCTATGTTTGTAACTTGTGGCTAGGCTAGGCTAAGCTCAATGAAATAGTGACCAGATAATCATAATATCCTGGGTTCCAGTACACCGCACGTGTCACTGCAATCTACGAATCTTAAATTCTCTGCCTTTTCTGCACAGTACATATATTATGTGCCTTGACATAATACAGTACCTTAAAATGGTTTGCTCTTCTGCAGCGCTGTCCCTTCCCAGCATATCAAACATAAATTGATCTAGATAATTATTTTTCCTGTTGTGTCACTAAAGCACATCCGTGCCTCGGCTTATTGCATTTATGCATCACTTTGAAACTCTGAATGGCAAGGGCAGTTAACACGGTAAACCTCTTCATTTGAACCATGCGTTAATAAAAAGTAGGGCTCTAGAATGTTACCAAAATAGTCACATCTGGTTCTATGCTGGTGTCTATGTGGTAGACTTGATGGGTCTTTAGTCCTGGATTTCCACTTCCCTCAATTCTCATGCATCTGTCTATTCGCGTTGTATGTATTGCTCCCTAAATGTTCTTTTTTTTTTTAGTTCTCATTTTGCAACGTTAAAGGGTTTTACAATTATGCATGACTTAAAATCACTTAAGAAACAGCCATGTCCTAGTTATCACGTGAACCAAAACAAGCACTCCCTCCATGCATCTCAGCCAAACACAGCGATCAGGGGTGATTGTTGAAACAATTGGTTAACGGGTGTTCTTCCACATTACTTTATTTTTCTCTGTTTTTTAACATTTTGATTTAGGCTTTTCTGCCTTTATTGATAATTGATAAAGACAGGAAAGAGGTGGGGAGAAACATGCAGCAAAGGTCGCCATGAACGGGACTCAAACACACAACGCACTGTCAGGCCAGAGCCTGTGCATGTGCCTGGACCGCTAGACCAGTGGGTGGGTGCCCCACATTACTTTTTGAAGAACATTTTAAATATCAACTCAGCTCTCTTTGGTTTTGTTTAAAAGCCAAAGCTATGGAACAAAATATATACTAACTAGAATTTCGCGGCCGCTTTTTCGCGGCCGCTCATCCCAGAGTTACTTTCCCACTATGGGAAGAAGGAAATTGCGGGAGTTGACTCCACATGTAGTAACGGATGGGTTATTAGTTATTATTATGTGTCCTTATTAGTGTAGTGTAGTGTAGTCAACACGTTATGGCTCATACACACTGCCCGGTATTTGCTCCGATTATGCTGTCGGGGAGCATTTTTGGCGCTGGCCGACAAAACCCCTGATCTGACGTTACTGGTAGATCGTGATCTACCTTTTGGGCACCGCTTAACTCAACCTTTTTTGTCCCAGGGCACACTTTTCATAGCCTAAAAATCTCTGGGCACACCTAGATATACGGTTTGTGTACACTGTATATATACCGGTGTGTATATATAGTAAATATATATAGTAAATATATATAGTAAATATATATATTATAAATAATATATATATATATATATATATATATATATATATAGAGGTCCATGACATGAAAATGTTTGAGAACCACTGCTGTAAAACAACATTGGACAATGATGTTTGACAGTCAGCAATATTGTTGCTTATTCTAGATTTATTTTCTGACTTTTTCGGATTTTCTGACTTGATCTGGCCTGTTAACATTTTCATAGACCTGGTTGCTTGTTTCCCTCTCAGTCAATGTGGCAACCCTGGTCAGAGCCGTGTTGACTGTTGTGGTTCTGTATGATGATTTAGCTTAGCACACAACAGCTAGGAGGATGCAGCAGGCTGATGCCGTCATGTTTAACAGTATTTTGCGCAATTTATGTCCCCGAATTTATGGATATGGACTTATGGCTCCATCGCTGCCTCTTTCTTTAGTAGAAGTAGAAATTTAACGTGTTGCTGACTGTTTACCTCCCTCTCACACGCGCGCGCGCGCGCACACACACACACAGCTGTTCATTTATCTCCTTATTCATACACGCTTTGAGCTGAGAGAAGCTATAAAGCGCCTTTTAAATATGACAATGCTGTATATATATCAGCTGCACAGTTCAGGCAAGTGTCTGTGGCATATTTCACTTTAACAAAATAGGTTTGACAGCTTAAATCCACGCGGCAGTGTTGTGTGTGTGGGACACGGGGTAGTGTTGTGTGTGAGTGTGTGTGTGTGTGTGTGTGCGCGTGTGTGCGTGCAATCAGAAGTACTGGCAGTAGCGAAATAACAAATGCGATCTGTCTAATCGTAGTAGTTAGGCACAAACCAAGTAGTTTCTAAGAACAATGTTAATGTAACTAAGACATTCGCTGAGCGAGCTATATTTTAAATACAGAGATTTAGAAGGAATAGGCGAAATGGTGAGGCGAGGTTTCTCTGCGGAGTGCGGAGAGGGAGATCCATAGGGGAGATCACATTACAGCAGCCGTTCCTGTGTTGTGTGTCTGGGCAGAAGGGGAGGGGCTGGCCACATCTTTTGATTGGCTGATGGCCACGGCCACATCTTTTGATTGGTTAGAGGGCCACACTTTTTCGCCACGTGACAACTTTACTAATGTTATAATAGATATACAGTACGTGTAGCTCTTATTAACGCAGTGGTTCTCAATAGATATCACATTGGGTGAGTGTTAAGTTCCCCATGAAATCAGGACCCGGTAAATTAAATAAACCCATTAAATAAACCCATTTCCTTTTTGATTAAGTTTTCCACTGGCTTGTCAAAACATCTCGCTAGCTACTAGAGGAGTATGACTTTCTACCCAATGGGTGAGAAACGTTGTAGCTGTTGGACACTGTCTGAGAGATGTTGCACTTTAACACATGCTCTTATCAAGAGCGACCTAACATAATGTGAGGTCATTATGCGCCATGAACATTTGTCAACCAACAGGGCAAGTAGTCAAGGAATTCGAGTGCTAAGAAAACCAGTATTTGTTACAAAGTAATTTGGATAACAAGTGTACAGTTTATGTAAACTAACATGGGTCTAAACTAACTAAGGGTTTAAATGCTTACGGCATGGGTCAGCGAGTAAGCTACATGCCAATTATCTATTCATCTAAGTAAACCTAACTAGCATTTATTCTAAACCACTACCACCTATTCTAAATAACATAAGCATCTATTCTGTATAAATTGTCAGTCAAAAAGAGGATGATGGGATCTTATCTGTCTCATGTGAATGTGACGGACAGTGGGTCTCTAAATCAGAGACGGCGTGCGAGAGGGAAGAGAGGTTAATGTCGGGTAATCACTAAGATAGAAAGGAGCATGGTGTGAACTGGTCACTGGTCAGTGTCAATGACCTAATGAGAGCGAGGACGGTACAGTAGTGGAGAGAAGGGGGGGGGGGGGGGTGTTGGGACTGAATGGGAGATGGGGCAGACGGGAGGACTGGGGGAGGAGAGAGGAGGGGGGGGGATGTGAGAACAGTGGAATGAACAGGGTTGGGGAATGGAGAGAGGGAGAGAGATGGTGATGTAATGTGAGGATGGCAAAAGTGTGATAAATGAGTCTTCAGAATGGGAGAATTGTCAGAGCAGGAATATAGGCTGCTTGTTTGTGCGTGTTTGAGGCTTGTGTGTGTCTCTTTGTACCATGCACACACACATACCACTTGATTGTATGGTGCGTGCAGCCGTGCACAGACAGAACACAACAGTCAGTTTGACCCATGGTGGGTTGGATTGGAGATTGAGCGTGCACGTATGTGCGACTCACAGAAGTGTCTCTCTAGCTCGATTTCTTTCAGTGTTGGCCTTGCTCTCTGCCTCCCGTTTCACTCTCTCTCTCGTTCCATATGCGTGTGTCTTCATAGCCAGGTAACGAAGCTGTAATCCCATTATCAGATTAGACGTGAGGCTGTAGGCTACGGTGGCGTTCTCCTGCGGGATAATTGGAGTCCCCGCTGAGATGGACAGAGTCGACCATACTAACACTCTCCAGGGGTGTTGCTGTTCTGTTAATCCATTTTGGCCTGACCTCGACATAAAAAAAAATTCTTCTAAATCCTCCCGTTTTCTGAAATAAATATTTTCACGATCTTTTCAAAAATAGCAGACCTACAAGCTCGTAGCGCGCCAGGCGTGCTATGAGCTTGTGGGGGGGGGGGGGGGGACATATTTCTTGATGAAAGTCAAGACCTTGTATCATTTATAGTGGTGACTGAATTTCCCCTGCACGATCAACCCATTTAGGACGGGAACCCCTTTTGGTGTAGTTAAGTTGTTGCCATATACAGTATATATCAACATCATTTTGTTATGTTTGAATGAATAATTTGTATTCATTCAAACAGCAACAGTTTTTCAGAAAACCTCAGGATTTAGAAGGCATTTTTAGAATCGGTTTCGGGTCTAAATGGGTTAATAAGGTCTATGTATCAAGACAGATGAGACCCCTGCTCGCATTTTTATTTACATATTTGTTTAAGAATCATTGAACATTGTGGTTGACAAGACGGTGTGCTCAGAGAAATTGTGAGGAAAAAAGTAACAGCAGAAGTTGTGTGTTGGGTACGTGTTTGCGTATGCACATGCTGTAGAATAGATGGTGACTGTGCACGGGTGCCTGCAGAAGTATTCTCCCAAACCAGTCCGTTTCTCAGACTTCATCTGAATTAATCTCATACCAATAAAGCAGCAGTCATTATCATTACCTGGCTACACATAGTGATGCAGACAAGTTTATCCCCCCCCCCCCCCCCTTGTGGTGTTGGATGGGATGGCACTCAGCATCAGCTTCATTGGTGAGAATTGAATTGTTGTGCTGTGGTTAAACACTTTGCCTGCCATTGACAAAGATTTCAGTCAATTGAAGCCTAATTTTGATACTGACGCTCACTGCCATTGACTGAGATTTCAGTCAATTGAAGCCTAATTTTGATACTGACGCTCACTGCCATTGACTGAGATTTCAGTCAATTGCACTTTTATAGTGCATTCGGTCGAGCGACCCATAATGCTACTCACTAGCATGTTAGCTAGCTGTGTTGTTAGCACAACATTGGATCGTCCATCTTAGATCGCCTATCCATTTCTTTCAACTGCTTTTATACTGCTAACTGACAGGAAATGGCGGCTTTTCAAAATAAGAGCTCAAATTTAAAGAAATTCTGGCAGTATTAGATCCTAATTTTTCAATAAATGCTGGCAGTAATTAGATCCTAATTTTTCAATAAATGGCAGCAGTAAAAGTTAAGTGTTCTCCCTGTCTTGAACAACCAGAGTGTTCCTGTAAGGTGCTCACTGGTATCCCTTGCTGAAAAGCTGTCTGTCTCTACAGGGAACCCACCCACAGAGGGAAGAACAGTGGATGGAAGAGAGAGAGAGACAGAGAGAGTGACGAGGAAGGAGGAAAAACAAAAAAAGACTGGACAACAGGTGAGAGGATGGACACGACTGTCTTAGCATGAGCCATAAACCAAAGGCCCTAAATAAGTTTCCTTTTTGTCTTAATGTCTGACTATACCTTGTGCTGTTAACATTTCTGACTAAAGGAATCAACTCAACCAACCGTCTTATTAGTCTTTAAGATAATCTGTAAAGATTGAACGTGATGCTGTGCTTGTATTTGCTGGTCAAAGCCGTTGGCTTCAGGCCATCAGACAATGTCTTGCATTTCAGTCTGTTGCACAGAATATGAATCGACCAACGAGATACGTCCTGCCGTCTGCTGTTTGTTAAACTATACACAGTCCGTTCTTTTTCTTCCACTCCATTTTACAGCCGTCAGTCAGTTTGTAATATGTTGGCAATGTGCAACAGAACGGTGTTCACTACCTCCCTATTTCACTGTCATCAGTTCTTCTCTGATCAGTTGGCAATACCCTGATCAGTCTGGTGTTTTTCATCGATTGATAAAGTTAAGTAATCAGCAGTCGCAGCCATTTGTACTGTAGTACGCAAAACGTCCATTACACCACACCCAGAGTCACCTGTCTACGTGGAGGCTTGCTGTTGATATTTGCAGAAGCCTCTGATAACCCCCAAAGCTTTTTTTCTTTTTTAAGGAAAAAAAGATCAATAAGATAATGTTACCTGGCAACAAAGCATCCATATAAGCAGTGTTTGCTCTAATATTGCTAAGCAACGACATTTGGTTTCCACGGAAGTCAATATTGAGTCACCAGTGGCTCAAAACGGATCTACATTCCTCGATGTCACAGATATTAGTCTTTGTGTTTGGTTTATGTAGCTGGTCCATAGCTAATGGACGCCGGTCTAGTGTCAACATTCAGGGAGTATGTTGAGTTATGCCCGTCTATGCCGTCTTGTTCACATCCCTAATGGAGAAGACGGCAAATTAATTGTGATGAACAAACGACCCCAAACGGAATATTTGCCAGAGCAGGGGTGTAGGCTGCTGCCTACTTACACACTGGTTAATTTATTAGGTGTGTGTGGTCGTGCTTTGAATCGATAGCGTCAAAGTGTTCTTTGCGGTGTGACGACGTGGGGCATGTTTTTCCATGGGAATCCTCTACTGCAGTTTCCACTCCTGTCCTGCTGGTACACAAACCCTACTACTGTTACTCTCTAAACTGAGAGAACTACTCTCTGCCTTGCTCTCTGAACCCTTGACTCTCTCTCTCTTCCTTTCTGTGTCTCTGTATTCCCTCTGGTCTGTCCCTCCTCTGTCTCTGATTCTCTTTTTGTTTGCATGAGGAAACATTGTATCCTTTATTTGTGTCCACTACTGTTCCACTACTGTTTCTGCCTCCCATCTAGTGCTGCTGCTGCTGTGTGGACCCTTGGTGTGATAGGCTGTCTCTTATCTTTCTGACCTTGGCTTCTCTTCCAGCTAGCCGCGTGCGTGCGTGCGTGCGTGTGTGCGCACACACCAGTGTTCATTTAACTCTTAGAGTGGAAAATTGGGAAAGGTTAGTGACAGAGCTCTCATTGGAGGGTTCATTGATGTATATAATAGTGAGTGTGAGTGTGTGTGTGTGGGGTGGGGGATTGAAGATTTGTTGAATCAAAAGTAATGGAGCGATCCATTGTTAAGACTAATATAATTATATTTATTTAGATATATAGAAGGATATGCATAGTATAAGATTAACCTTAAAATCCATGAAGTCTGAAATTCAAATCAAGATGTTTATTTATTGACATTTTTTAATAACCATAACGTCAAACAAAATAAAATATTACAGATATAAATACTATATGCAGCCTTGCCTGGAGGCATCATATTGTTGGAAATTGTCAAAAGGATAAAAACGCCCACAAAGCCCACAAACCTATTTGATTTCCAATTGTGGTGCTTTTAAGCCAAGGCCATTTTTACGCAGGCCAAGGTTTGGCATTTTTCATTTTTAAAGTTGTGTGACCCCTTTTTAGGCCCCTTTCTGACATGGTGTGACCATGAACAACATTCTTATCTACAAACACACACACGCGCACGGAGTCACTCGGGCACATGCGAGTTTGGTCTCCCTTGCATGATGCATCTGTAATCAGATGAACACACACACACACACACACACACACACACACACACACACACACACACACACACACACACACCACTGCTGCCTCCCTTTTTCTTCATTGAGTCCCCCCCCCCCCCCCCCAAATTATCAAACACACGATGGCTTTCAATGTGTTTCAAATTGGCTTCCCTCCATGTTTTGACTTAAGGCACTTTTACCCATTTTGGGGCGGGAACCCCTTTATGGTTTTCGCATTATGTTATGCTTTAGCTATTGAAAAATAGCAGATCTACAAGTTCGGTGGCGCGCTACGAGCTTGTAGGTCTGCTATTTTTGAAAAATCGAAGAATGACTGACCTAGAAACATAGCTTTTTCAGAAAACTGTCAGGATATAGAAGACATTTTTAGAATCTGATCTCAGGTCAAAATGGGTTAAAAGACGAGCATTCCCAAAATGGCTGTTAAACTGAATGGAAGGAGTAATGCAGGGAAAAGTAAGGAATATGTGAGAGGGAAAAAGTGAGAACACTGGTGGTCGTGTCTGAACTTCTCTCTATTTATCAATTGTATGTGCACGCATGTCCCCCTAAACAAACCCTCGCATTGTGTCTTGCTGATGTGGTCATGCCTGGGCAGGCCCAAAGGAATTTAAAGAGTTACTTAAGTGAGGTTTGGCAATAGAGTTAACCCCACCCCCCCACCCATATCTGCCTTGTTTGTGACCCGGAAGCTGACAAGTGATATTTCTAGCTCTATTATTATTATTATGGTAGTAATAATTGCTATAGAACTTGGCAACTGACCAGAACATTTTCTTCTTCAGTTTAATCTAGCAGAGTTAATTTAACCCATTTCAGGACTGAATTATTATTAAAAATTAAAAGAACATTATGTTGCTATATACTAGGGATGCACGATTAATCAGTAGCATAATCGGAATTGACCATATCGGAATGGTCTCAAAATAATACAGATTATTTAATCTGTTTAGTTTTTTTTTAATAAAATCTAAAAGAAAAAGTGTCTAGTAAATTTAGTCTAGAACAAAAGCCAAATCAAATATGATGTAAAATCTTACGTAAAAATAAGCTTATTTTTCTACATTTAATTTGTGTACTCGTCTCATTCAGTTGTGAAAACAGACACTTGGAAAAGAGTATAGGTTATTTATTGATTGAATACTTTATTAACAGGCTTTGGGCCAAGCCCCATAGGGCCTATAGGCTTGTTTCCATTGTGGTCCTCTGTATAATATCAGAATCGGTATCAGGATATCGGTCATCATTTCATAATCGTGCACCCCTACTATATACTAGTGTACACTAGTGTACTAGTGTACTAGTGTACAACTACCACAAAAAGTGCTCCCATCTTGAAAGGTATAAACCGTCTAGGTATTTGCACTTTATTCTTTTTTAAATCTGCTGGCCAATTTGATTGTTTTTTTTTTTTTTTTTTTAAGATATTTTTTTGCGGCTTACGCCTTTTATTGATTTTTGAAGGGACAGACAGTAGGCTGACAGGAAACGGGAGAGAGATGGGGGATGACATGCAGTAAAGGCCGTGTCGGGTTCGGGAGTCGAACCCGTGGCACACTGCGACTGGATTACCAGTCCGGTGCCCAGACCGTTACGCCACGGCCTGGGCAATTTGATTGTTTTGACTGGGTTGGTTTAGCTGAGTGACTGGGCTGACTGGATGGATAATAACTTTGACTGGGTTGGTTAGCTGAGTGACTGCATGGGCTGACTTTATATTCATAACTTTATATTCATAATCGTTGCACGACTGCTGTGTTCATCAGTATGCTATTTTGGGACTTCACATTACAGAGCTACCCCCCCCCCCCCCTTTCTCGCTGTAAGAATCTGACGTGTTTGAGGAAAAGTACTCTGTTCTGAAAGTAAAAAATATTTTAGCTCGCAGCAAAACATCACTGTGATAGTTTCTCAGTAATTGCATAGCAACTGGAATGGGCCACCATGACCCTCACTTCGCACCGGCATCTAACTGGAGTAACTGGGTAAAGAAAACAACAGGCAGTGGAATCACAATTGTTTGGATGGCCAAGCATTGATCCATTTTGACCTGAGATCAGATTCTAAAAATGTCTTCTACATCCTGACCGTTTTCTGAAAAAGCTATGTTTCTATGTCAGTCGTTCTTCGATTTTTTTCAAAAATAGCAGACCTACAAGCTCATAGCGCGCCACTCGGTGGCTAAAGCATGACGTAATGCTAACACCAAAAGGGGTTCCCGCCCCAAAATGGATTAAAGCAGAGAAAATCTTGGATGCCATTACACATCTTGAACTTTGGACTGCAGGGACCAGTGAGGTCACTAAATACTGGCTTAAAAACACCTCAGCTCTCACTTGACACATCTAAATCTAAACACCAACATAACACCAAAGATTTAACCCTGTTCACGATTAGTTTAAAGCCGGGCTTTCGTGATCCTATCCAACTGCAGATTTAGAAGTCAAACTGTACGACTATAACGACAAATCATCTAAACCTAGTAACTGTCTGCTACAAAAAAGTAGGTCACCAGTCGAGATTTTTGGAATGCTCAACATGGTTGGAAGTTTGAAGTAACCAACTCCTACTCTATTCTAGTATCGGATGAGCTAATGGTTTTTGTTTTCCTGCTGACAATTTCTTTGAGTGGTGCTAACCACCACATGTGACACTGTGTGTGTGTGTGTGTGTGTAAGTGTGTGTAAGCCGTTCCTTCTGAGCTGCTGTGATGTCTACATTCTGATTGGGACGTCCTCACAGTTTAATTGGCGTGACCATGGCAGTAGCTCATTAATATGCGCGGCACTGGGGCAGGGTGGTGGTTGGGGTAATGATGTAAATTGGAATGGTGTCTTGTCGTCGTCATGAAGTTACCATTCTGGCACACGTGCACACACACACACAATGGCCCTTTCTTTTGTCTTGGCGGTGTGGAGGATTGGCGGTCAGAGTGGTGATCACCCACAATGAGAAGTTTGGGATGTAGGTCGTTGCTGATTAAAGAGCATTGGCTAAAATGTTAACAGTGCTTCGTGTTATCCAGACGAGATGCTCCACTGATCTCTGTGTGACCTTCTAAACATGGCAAGCATTCACTGTAAAGCAAAATATTTGCTTTAAATGCACCGGTGTGTGTGTATATACCGATTTATGTTGGATATGTGTATATTCTCTGACACGCACATACATATAGGATATAGATAGGTGTTCTACTCCTCTCCAGGTGACTTAACCCATTTTGACCTGAGATCAGATTCTAAAAATGTCTTCTACATCCTGACAGTTTTCTGAAAAAGCTATGTTTCTATGTCAGTCGTTCTTCGATTAAAAAAAAATAGCAGACCTACAAGCTTGTAGCGCGCCACTCAGTGGCGCGCTATGAGCTTGTAGATCTGCTATTTTTCAATAGCTAAAGCATAACATAATGCTAACACCAGAACCGCTAGAGACCAAACTAAACCTCTTCAGTTCTTGCTTCTATACAACAAGCGGCAATATCTCTGCTGACTGAGGACCGGCTTTTCACAGCGCTGCCTTTTTTAACTGCCGGGCTCAATGTCCAATTTAGTCGGACTTTGATCGAAAGTTGACGCTGGCCTTTCTTAACGTTGCCATAGTTGCAGCTTATGCGAGATTGCAATATGATTTTAAGACTGTGAAACGTAAAATGAAGCTTGTTTTGTTTTAAAATACCCCACAGGTTATCAACTAGAGTGCAATTCAGTCCCAATAAAAAAATGCCAAGCGTTCGGGTAAGCCAAGGAAGGCGATGTGAGCTTGCCTTGCAGATCTGCTATCTATTTTTGAAAATATTTGCATACATCGGTAGTGACGTACCCAAAATAGGTAGGTGAATAAGGCCAGTTCAGGTCAAATATATCATTGTATACATTGTATGTATTTCGATTCTTCAAGGAGTTGCCCGTTTCATCCAGTCTTCATCACAAATCTAAAAAAAAGTAAGATGTATGAATCACATTGCAAACAAACCTAGGAATGTGGTTCAAATGGTGGTCCAAAAATCTGTTTCTTTTGCCGTTAAGACTTCTAGATTTGGGATGCCAGTCTGAAGTGGGACATAGACATATAGTTTTCCGGCCATTCTGAAAAGGGGGAACGTGGTGTGCTTGGATTTCTGTGCTGCTGATTTCAGGAAGATGACCTTTCTCTGTGTACAAGTTAGAAACTGCTGCAGCATTCCTCTCAAATCAACCCGGATGACAGACAAGACAGCCGCTCTCTACCATTCTCTCCCCCCTTTCAGTTCCATTTCTCCCCCTCTCTCTCTCTCTCTCTATATATATATATATGTCTGTCTGACTGTCTCTCTCTCTCTGCTGTCCCTATATTCCCTCTGTAAGTTGATACTAGTATTCGGGCTGCAGCCAGCTCCAGAGGCCCTTATGAAAGCCACTCTGAGAGGAAGGGAGAGAAGGTGTGTGTGTGTTGTGTGCGTGCATGTGGTGGGGGTGGTAGAGTGAAAGTCGGGAAGGGGAAAAAAGAACAGTTTGTACTCTGTTCTGATTATCATGCACACACACACACACACACACACACACACACACACACACACACACACACACACACACACACACACACACACCTCTGAGCCATAGGCCTGCTGTCCAGGAGTGGTGTTGTGTGGCTAGACTAGATGTTGTAGTTTTCTTCATTTGGTGCACCATTTATGATATCCCCCATAACAATGCAACCTTTTCATTCCTCACATATCCCCTCCGAATTAGATACCTTTTACACATAATGATTTCATAATACCTTTTCGTATGTAGAAGGCAGCTAGTGTTCACAGTGTTTTGCATTATTAAACATTTACAATAATGAAAGAAAATGAACATTGACAAAAGTATGAGCAGCTGCATGCATGCTTGAAGCTCATTCACATCATAAACGTACTGTTTGCATCGTCCGTTCAGTGTAACTCAAAGCGCTGGATTGTATTTAATCGCCTGGCTGTGTTTCCTCTCGAGTCTCGTTCCCTCTCCGTTCTTTGAGCAGTCGTGTTCTGGAAAAGAACTCTTGGCCCGTCCGACTCCGAATTTCCTCCCTACATTATGACATCATTGTCTTGACTGCCTTTTGATTGGTTCCAGAGGTTTGATAAATGGTTACAGCCAGCCTCTGTATGTCTGGGCTTACACAGGCTGGCCGGATGCCCAGTTTTCATTGTCTAGCTACCATCGCTGCTAGCCAGCTAGTGGTGGAATCTGGCTCCAGTTAAAGATGGCGTGTCTATGTCCTTTTTTGTGTCCGTATGTGAAGTAGCTCGCTGGAACATTGCTGAAGCGTCAAGCATAGCAGGCCAGTTAGCACATAGCCTAACTAATAGAGATGTAGTTATTGATGGCTCGGACAAAAATGTTAATCTGGGTTAGTTGAACAATCAAAGTGATTATAATATGCTAGAATTGTTGGATAATATGTAACACGTGTGACTGCCATGTGCATTATAAATACATACAAGACATTGTATGTATGACATGTGCATACTATGAAGCACTTGTTGATCTTTGTTACCACAGAGGTTTGTGTGTTGTGTTGTGTTTATGGGGCTAGCTAGTGAGCTGCTATTTGAACTGAGGGGGGTTTATAAATAGACGTGTGTTCTTTGCTGCAGGCACTAAACGCTGCTGACTAACCTGCTCTCAGAAAAGAAGAAAATTACCCTCACTGTCACACACTTTCACTGACGATTGTGTATCTGACTGTATTCTCTTTTTCATTCTCTCTCGATCAGTCTCTACCTCTCTCCTCTCCTCTCTGCCTATGACCCCCCCCCCCCCCCCCCCCCCCCTCAGTTAAGAGGTTTTGGTTGCCATGGTGCTGCCAGCTGAAAGCCTATTGTACAGCTAATCTAGACTCTAAAGCACATGCACACATGGTACATAACTACATACACGCACACACACACACATTTACCTCGGAGGACAGAAGGGGAACTATGTTAGGCTGGTCTTTCCTTTTCTCAGATGGTCTGTTTATTTATTTTTAATCTAATGTAGTCCAACACACGCCTACCTCAAGAAGGTGTTGGCGGGTTGGCGGTATGATCAATCTCTTTGCCTCTTTTATTTCTATTCATTTCTTTGCCTCTTCTTCTCTGTCTTCAAGGCAAAATTAAAGGCAAAATTAAACTGCAGAGAAGGAATTGCAGGATTGTTTCTCTGTACACCTGTGTGGCTCCGTTTAGTCTTTGACACACACAGTACACACAGACTGGGTGGAATTACCAATACTAGTGCAGTGCCCGCTTGTGGTGTGGCCGCCATTCAGAATGTGTCCCATTTTAAGCGGACTGGTTCTGAAGAACCTCTCATTCCGTTCGACTTCACACAGTCGGCACAGACAGCACGTCCTTGGGTCCTCTCATACACCCACCATGTGTGAGATATACAAAAGGACTGCAGATAGACAACATGAGGGGTTCCTCGAACCTCTAGATCGATGGGCTTCTGTGTATATGCGAGTGGTTTGACATGGTGATGACCCTCGGTGATGAGGAGGATGTACCGGTGTCTCGAGAGGCAGACGGAATGACACGCATCACTTGACTCTGTCTCAGAGGTTTGATGTATAATTCATTTCAGAAGGCTGCCTCGTCCTTTATCGGGGAGTATTATCTGTTTCGCCCGCTGTCAGTGACCGATGTTTGACGGGTTCGTTTGTCTGTGACGAACTCTGAAGCTGTTCATATTATAATGCATGTGCTGATCATTTAGCTAACCAGGCTATTTTTCCACTCTTTTTTTCCTCACTCTTATTTTCTCTTTCTTTCTTTGTTCCCTTTTCTCTCTTGTCTTTCTCTGTATGCAGTGCCAGAGCATATCAAGGCAAAGTCCTGAAACTAAACCACGCCGCCTCCCCCCTGCGCGTGCGCACACACCACACACATACATTCTTCAGCACATCCTCAGCGATGCCAAGGGGGCCCACTCAGCCTGCCACCCGCTCTGACAAGCCCCGCCCCTCCACCTGCGATCCCTGAGGCTGTGACCTCTGAGCCGAGACCTTTGACCTGCTCCCCCCATTCGCCCTGGGAACCAGAGGTCAGGTGTCCTCCGCGCAGCCAGGGGGCGCCCTCACGCCCGGCCAGGAGCCGCAGACACATTCTGCAATCACAGGTAAACACGCAACCAAACTATGCCCTTTCTAAAGCAGCGAGGGGGGGATGTGACACACAATGTTGTCACGTTTTCTCCAAACGTCCTTGCTGGCCTGACCTCCAAAAAAATAAAAATAAATAAAATAAATCTAAATTAAAAAATATATTCACGATTTTTCAAAAATAGCAGACCTACAAGCTCGTAGTGCGCCACTCGGTGGGGCGCTATGAGCTTGTAGATCTGCTATTTTTCAATAGCTAAATTATAACAATGTTTAAAACACCGGCATTGGTATTGAAACCACACTGCTATCTGTACAACCTCGCTGTATCTAATGCTTCTTTACTCACTGGCTTGTCAATGATCTGCCTGTCTTTACCTGTCTCTTATCCCGCTCTCCTTCCATGTCTCTGGTCAATGTGTCTGTTTGTCTCTCTCTCTGCCTCAGTCTGTCTGACAGTCTTTCCTTTCTTTGTTTCCAGGCATGGCTCCCATTCGGGACTCCGTCAGCCACTCTCCTAATCAAACAGGTGACTACACATCCTCTACTTCCAATTCTCTCTCTCATGTTCCTTTCTCCTCCTTGCTAACCCCTCCCTTTTCCTCCGTCTGTCCATCTAGGCCTCTGTTTGGTTCTTGACTGACTAAAGTGGACACTTAGCTCCGCATGCGTGTTTCTGTAAGTGCGCAAGGCCAACTGACCTCGGTGGAATGTGGTTTGCTCACAGCGGTGCCTGTGACACTGACAGAGAAAGGGCATGAGTGGGGGCAAGTGAGAAAGAGAGGGTGACAACGAGCGAGGGAGAGGAGAGTTGGCAAGTGAACAGGACAATTGCCAGGCAATTCTGGCAGCCATTTTGTGTGTTTGTGTGTGTGTGTGTGTGTGTGTGTGTGTGTGTGTGTGGGCCCTGGGGTACTGTGCGATGAGGCAAGGGACAGAATAAATAGTGGGAGCGAGTAGAGCAGATCAAGGAGAAGATTCTGAAACCAAACCATTGACCATATTCCCTAAGCATAACGATTTAACTGTATTTATCATTTTAAACGAACACAATGTTATTTTATTTACTAAAACTAAAACTAACAGTTTTACAACCATATTATTCAGGACCATATTTTAGAAAGTACTTTTTTCATTTCAGTAACGCACAGCCTGGCAGCTTCAGCGGATGCCGGAGAAACACAGGAAGTTGTTCTATTATTGAGCTGTTTTATTTTGGGAGGAGCACAACTGGCACAATTTGCACCCTCCCTGGCTCTCTACCCTCCCTCCCTCTCATTCCCTCCCTCTTCCCTCCCCCTCTTCTCTTCCTCTCACTCCCCCTTCTCCGTCTCCCTCCCTCCCTCACCTCTCAAACATCTCATGTTCTCCATTCACGTCGCTGACCCAGTTCCAATGCTAGTTGCATTAAAACATTGGTCTCCATCTTTGTGTTCATGCTTGCTTTGTCTTTTTCGACTCTGCTGTTACACTGCCGTCCCTCGTCCTCTTCTCTTTGACCTGCCTCCTCTCTCCTCGCCTCTGCTCCGCTCCCTCTTTTGATAACCACCTTCTCTACCCTCTTCATTCAGTTGTCACGCACTCTCCTCCCTCCACCGTCCCTTTCTTCTCCACCTTTCTCTTTGTTCAGCGGACACCTCTTGTCCCTCCTCAGCCCCATCTTCCCCTCTTCCTCTTCCCTGGCTGCTAGTCAGTGTCTCTGGCAGACATTAGGAGCCCTGCTGTGGAGACAAAATGGTGGCAGCTGGGTCCGGGCCTGGGCCTGGTGCCTACAAGACCTAGAACAGCGTGACTGCTAGGGGGGGAGGGGCGGGCAAAGATGGAGGGATGAAAGCAAAGAGGGGAGTGGGAGGAGTGCGGGATTAACAGTTTGAGTGTCAGAATGTGGAGCTTTGTTATTATTATGTATTGTATGTGTTATCCTCTTTACTGAGCATTTAGTTTCTTAAACCTGCAGGTACCGAACTTTTAATTTGGCAGGAAATAGGCACGCACACGATTTATTTTTGAGGGGCGCTAGCCACTCCTATATTCAGCTATTAGTGTAGATTTCCGTCGTACACGAACGTTGACAATGAATGGAGAATTTTACATCCGTGTCTGAGCAAAGTGGGCTGTTTTACCTCATGATAAGAGCACCCCTCAAAAATCACACAGGTGTGATTTTTTTTTTTCACACAGGTGTGATTTTTTTCTTAAAAAAAAAAGAAAAGCCACATCTAACCACATCCTCTCCATCTCCCCCCCATCCCCTTGCTGTCTCCCCAGGTCTGGAGCACCCTGGCCTGGACTCGCAGTATGAGCCTTCCCCCTGGTGCCCGGCCTCTCCCTGCAGCAGCGACGGCAACAGCAACTGGGGAAAGGTCCTAGTGGACGGAGGCACCGACAAACCCAACACCCCATCCTCCCCAAACTCGTCCGTGTGGCCCCCTTCCTCCTCCTCCTCTTCCTCCTCCTCCTCCTCCTCGTCCTCCGGCTGTGGGTTGGGCTCAGACCCCGAGTTGGCGTCAGAATGCATGGACGCCGAGTCTAGCTCCCCGATCGGCTCAGAGAAAAACCTTGCCACCGCCGCTGCGACGACAGCGATGATGATGTCATCGGCAAACAACTCCTCCCCCGCGACCTCGGCGTCCTCGGTGCCCTGCCCCTCCCCCATGGTCGTCGGCGTGTCGGTGAACGGAGACGGTAACTGCAACACGGTTGGCCGGCAGGTTGCCGGGGGAATGGGCGGCAACAACGGCTACTCCATGGTCGGGTCCGGGAACATCTGCAGCAATAACGCCATGGGTATCCACGGCAACAGCAGCAAGCTGGTCAATAACGGCGGCGTGTGGGGCAACCAGTCCAGTGGCACGGGCCCCTGCATCAACGGGGGCTTAAACCCAAACGCCAACCACGGTGCCTGGCCCCAGAATTCCACCCAGAGCGCCCGACAGGCCCACCAGGGCTCCCTGCTGGGCTGGGGGGGCATGGCGGCTCCGGACAATGGCAGCGTAATAATGGAGGACAGCGAGGCGAGCAACGGTACGGCGAGCAGCAAGGTGTTGGGAAGCAGCAACAGTGGTAACGGTGGCCAACAGCACACCAACCTTAACACTGAACCCAATGGACCAAATAACACTATGATGATGAATACTACTACTACTACTAATGCCACAATGACCTCTACTCTACCAAACTCTACCGCCTCGCCCCAGCTGAGCGGAGACGCCACATGGGGCTCCATCGGAGGAGGGAACGGGGGTCCAGTGGCCAATGGAACCCCCTCTTCAGCCCCCCAGCACCCCCACGGAGAGGCGGGGATCCCAGGGGCCTTCGGTACGCCATGGGGCACCACTACCTACCCCGGAGACAAGGGCCCTGCTAATGAAGACACTGTGAACCCCCAAAACCCTGCCTTAATGCAGGCTGGGAACCCCCAAATCTCCTCGGCTGCTGCTTACAAGAGTAATAATAACCACAACACTGGGGCCCCACGCTGGGACCAGGGCATCACCAATAATCCTAACCCGGCTCAGAGCAGCTTACCCTGGGGCAGCGGATCAACTCAAGCCCCTGGCTCCGCAGGCCCAGCACTGGGAAACGGCAACGCCAACATGATGGGCCCTCAAGCCGGGGTACCTCGTCCCTGGGGGAGCAGCGGCTCCTCCTCTTCGTCGTCCTCGTCGTCCTCGTCCAACAACAAGATGTCCAACGGGGAATGGGGCACGATGCCTCCTGGGAACAGCCACGGCGACATGGGAGGCCGCAAGGGAAGCTCGTCCAACAACGGCTGGAAGAGTTTGGAAGACGACGCCCTTGGGACGGTGGGAGGAGGAGGAGGAGGAGGAGGAGGAGGGGGAGGGGGGACCGGCGCACCAGGAAGTCAGCAGGTACCAGCAGGAAGTGCTCCCGGAGGCTGGGGGCGGTCTGGAGGAAGCGAGGGCAGCGGAGAGAGCTCCGGACGACGCTCGGGCTCGGACACGGACAGGGACGCCAGAGGCTTGAACCGCAGAAGAGCTCCCATCCCCGCGCCACCGCCGCCTGCCCTGAACCGAGGCGACGTGGACCCCAGGGTCCTGTCCAACACTGGATGGGGACAGACACCGGTACGGCAGAACACTGCCTGGGACGTCAGCTCCCCGACCCTCAAACACCTCCAGGCCCCCCCCAGAGGAGACGAGAGGAAGCCCAGCAACGGAGGCTCTGGCTGGGGCACAGCACAACCGGCAGCACCGTCCCAGTCCTCCTCCTCTGGAGGTTGGTGCAAATTTGTGTTTTAAGGATTTTCTCTTGAGTTTTTTGTCCCATGTAAAATAATATACATATCATTGTATCAAGGTAATATAATATACATCATTGTGTCAAAGACGGTAATATTAAAAATCACCATCTTATTGGCTTCCAGGTTGGGGCGACGGGCCGGGCAGCTCAGGCCCAGACGCTGGAAACTCTGGCTGGGGAGATCAGAGATCAAACTCTGGCTGGGGGGACAATAAAGGTCCAGGAGGAGGTCCAGGTGGTCAGGGACAGGGAGGAGGTCCAGGTGGTCAGGGAGGAGGTCCTGGTGGACAGGGAGGAGGTCAAGGGCCACAGGGAGGAGGTCCAGGGCCACAGGGAGGCTGGGACGATGGCTCCAGCTACAAGGGAAGCAGCGCTAACAACACCTGGCATAACAACACCAACAAGGATGACAGGTACTGGTCGATTCCCTGTTACTGGTGCTAGCAATACTACTCCCCCCCCCCCCCCCCCCCCTCTGCTATTGGGTATTTCTGTGCTAAATTTCAAGAGCATATTCACTGTTTCACACCATTGTGGTTTGCCGACTTGTGCTTAAACCATTCTTTCTGTTTAGGTCCAACACCTGGACCAATGCTCCCAAACAGCAGCAGCCCAAACAGCACCAGCAGGGCTGGGGGGGAGGCAGTGGAGGTGGGTCTGACGGCTGGGGTAAGAGTGGGGATCCCTCCAGAGGAGGGTCCAGCAACCACTGGGGAGAACCCCAGAAAGCTGCAGGCTCCGGGACTTGGGACAACGACGGTGACCGGTCCAGTTCTGGATGTTGGAGCGACCCTAGCCGAACCAACGCCCCCAGCAGCGGTAACACCTGGGCTGGGAGTGGCGGCGGGTCCAACAACACCACCGACCACAACCCCTCGAACCCTGGCTCCAACTGGGGCGACAACGTTCACAAACAACCCAACCCCCAGAACAGCACCCAGGGCTGGGGGGAGCCACAGCAGATGAAGCCCAGCCACGGTTCCCAGAACTGGGGTGAGCCGGGTCCCAAGCCTTGTAATAACCCCTCTGAGTGGGGGAAAGGGCCTGAAGCCAACATGCCAAGAGGCAACCAAGGCCAAGGCCCCAGCAAGCCCTCAGGTGAGTTTCTCCCTGGAGTTGGTATGACCTAGTCCTAGTGTTCAAGGAGCTATCACTTAAAGGGACACTTCACCCTTTTTGCTAAAAAATATATGTTAAGTTTAGGAGCTTTAGAACACTTTACTGGGGGTCTTTATGTGTGTAATATGTGGTTTTAGATATTTTTGATTGTAGCAGTGAGCCCAGTGTCTCTGATGTCATGGACACTGGGATAACTTACTTCCTGGACTACATGTTGTCTCAGTAAGACAGACCTCCCCTATCCACAAGGAGGAGCAGTGCACCAAAGTATTATGGGAATTGTAGTCCAGGAAGGAAGTGAGCCCAGAGTCCATGACATCAGACACTGGGCTCACTGCTACAATCTAAAATATCTAAAACCACATATTACACACATAAAGACCCCCAGGAAAGTGTTCTAAAGCTTCTAAACGTCATCAACATATATTGTTTTGCAAAAAGACACTTTAAAGTGTCCCTTTAAAGAAGCCAGCAATGAGTCGAGAAGAAGTGCTTGAAAAATGGAACATTAGCTCACTGTACACATTTTTACTTTATGTCAGGTTAGTAACCCATTGTTTTATCTCTGTCCTCTCCCTGTATTCTCCTCTCCTCTGCAGGCTGGACAGGAGGTCCCATCCCTGGAGGTCCCATCCCTGGAGGTCCCATCCCGGGCCCTGCGGGGGCTCAGAAGGAGAAGGAGGAGGAACAGAACGGGTGGGAGGAGCCCTCTCCTGAGTCCATCCGACGCAGGATGGAGATCGACGACGGGACGGCGGCGTGGGGCGATCCTGGAAAACGTACGTTTAATTTAACCCATTTTGACCTGAGATCAGATTCTTAAAAATGTACTTCTACATCCTGACAGTTTTCTGAAAAAAGCTAGTCGTCAGTCGTTATTCGATTTTTTTCTAAAATAGCAGACCTACAAGCTCATAGCGCGCCACTCGGTGGCGCGCTATGAGCTTGTAGATCTGCTATTTTTCAATAGCTAAAGCACAACATAATGGGGAATACAAACAATTGTGTTCATTGATTGCACAAAGCCTAACTTTGACCGTTTTGCAATTCTCTACGCAGGTAAATTCAGTGGCAGCTCTGGCAACACTGGCAACAACATGTGGAACAAGACTGGCCAATCGGAAGCGGAGCCCATGGCCGTGTGCCCGCCCTCCCAGCAGTCCCTCCCACATCCACACCAGTCGCACCAATCACAGGGCTCCATGCAGCATGCTCCTCCTCAGGCCATGCAGCCTCCACCTCAAGACAAGAGCTGTAACCCTGGTGAGTTGACGCACACACGCACACGCGACACACGCGCACGCACTCTTAAAACATAAATGGCATGCTGTTGTGAGATTTATGGAATACTTGTGGATTAAAGGGATTCCATAGAAGCCGACATGTCTTCTATCTATGGAAGCATGTTGCACACTGAAAAAAGCCTGCAAGCTCTCAATGCGTCATTATTTTGACATTGGAGCATTTGAAGTGGTCAAACCTAGCAAATTATGTTCATAAGCATCTTCCCTAATGGTGTTGGATACTGGTTGCCAACTTGCCCAGTATGTAGGAACAGCAGGGAGGATATTTCTAAAACATTGTCATTTTACATGAAGTGTTCATTGTGTTCATCAGGAATCAGCGCTAGTGTGTGTGGGGGGGGGGGATACTGGATCTTGATCTCCATGTAAAATAAATGCAAACATGTACAGTATACATATGCACACATTTTCACTATTTATAACACATCGCATAGAAACAAGCTAGTATGAAAGCAAGTGTAAATGTACACGTGGCAGGGACACGTGCACACATATCATGCACACCGCTGCTAATAGTACAATGAAGGCTGACTCACAATTGGTTTTGTGTGACCTTGCACTCCAAGCCCCCACACGGGTCAGATGCGGTTGGCATCATTATCTCTGTGGGCGTCTTGTGTTCTTAGCCTGTGGGCACCTCCAACACGTTTGTTGATTTTTCAGCTTTTTGCTCACGCTCTGAATCATAAGGACCATTAGTGGGTTTTTTCACCGTTCCGCTGGATTTTGTTGCCATGAAACGACTGGATCTCTGCGTTTCTGTGTAGTGCATTGCATCTATTTTTAAATATGAGCGTGGAGGACAAATGATTTCCTTGTAATGGCTAGGATGCTCCTAGCCATTGTGTGAGTGTGAGTGTTCACACATTTTGATGGCAATTTAAAAGCTAAATTATTGGTATTGGTAAATGAATGCAAACATAACTGCTGTAGTCATTTTCTCTTGGTTATGCGTTCGTGAAGGAAGCACGTTGCCAGTTCACAGTGGTGTGGTTGGGGTTGTGAACTGGCTCATGTGCAGGAACATGTGGGCGTGAGTTGATGTGACATGCTTTCTTCTGGCACAAAATCCAACCAAGGTATTAACTTGGTTTAAACAAAATAATAATAATTCCCACCTTGGCATGAGATACTGATCTTCTGCAAGTGATCTTGCAATAATGTTAACTTAGTTTTCAACATGTAAATTGCGTTCTGTGGATCAAATTCTTGTTTGAAATATAGTTAGTAGTTACTGGCAAATGGTTGCTTCAAATGAACTAGAGAGGCTAGCAAGCAAACATATTTGAAAAGATCATTCGCATTTTGTTCTCAAATAAATGTAGTGGAGATTTTGGCGCTGCAGTGAAAAGTACATTTCTAGTCCTCATTTCTGATTTACTGACAGTGAAAACAAAAATGATTGCCCGGCAGCCCTACAAAATACTCACAGGAATACACAAAGTGTCACAGACGGGTATGCACACAAACACTGCCAGCTACAGTTTTTTGTAATGTAGGTTGAGTCATCCCTCTGGAATGCTAAGAGCATTGGTTTTTCTTTCATTTACTTTTCGCTCTATTTTACTCTCCTTGTCTGCTTCGCTGTGAACGGCAGAAACACAAGCCTTTGTTTGGCCTGAAAAGCAGAGGCTTCCTTCCAGAGAGAGTGAGTGAGGGGAGAGGTAGACAGACAGACAGACGTAGCTAAAGAGAGAATGAAAAGCAGAGGGTTCAGAGAGAGTGAGTGAGGGGAGAGAGGTAGACAGACAGACAGACGTAGCTAAAGAGAGAATGAAAAGCAGAGGGTTCAGAGAGAGTGAGTGAGGGGAGAGAGGTAGACAGACAGACAGACAGACAGACAGACAGACAGACATGGCTAAAGAGAGAATGAAAAGCAGAGGGTTCAGAGAGAGTGAGTGAGGGGAGAGAGGTAGACAGACAGACAGACAGACATGGCTAAAGAGAGAATGAAAAGCAGAGGGTTCCAGAGAGAGTGAGTGAGGGGAGAGAGGTAGACAGACAGACAGACATGGCTAAAGAGAGAATGAAAAGCAGAGTGTTCAGAGAGAGTGAGTGAGGGGAGAGAGGTAGACAGACAGACAGACATGGCTAAAGAGAGAATGAAAAGCAGAGGGTTCAGAGAGAGTGAGTGAGGGGAGAGAGGTAGACAGACAGACAGACAGACAGACAGACATGGCTAAAGAGAGAATGAAAAGCAGAGGGTTCCAGAGAGAGTGAGTGAGGGGAGAGAGGTAGACAGACAGACAGACAGACATGGCTAAAGAGAGAATGAAAAGCAGAGGGTTCAGAGAGAGTGAGTGAGGGGAGAGAGGTAGACAGACAGACAGACAGACGTAGCTAAAGAGAGAATGAAAAGCAGAGGGTTCAGAGAGAGTGAGTGAGGGGAGAGAGACAGACAGACAGACAGACAGACAGACGTAGCTAAAGAGAGAATGGAAAGCAGAGGGTTCAGAGAGAGTGATATGGGATTCACACTATGGTCCCGGGTGCGCACTCGGGACCACTTGGCAGATGTTGTGGTAGTGTGAATGATGCGTACCGGGAGCAGATTGCCCAACCGTCCCCGGGACCGCATGGGGGGCGGGTCTCTGGACCGTTGAAGTGTATTCAGATACGGATCGTTCCAATGTGAATGCATGCGTACCTAAAGAAGGAAGTGGACAGTTTTTTTTAAGAACGTGACATAATCTCTAGTCGACAAATAAAAGAAAACACACAGCCGCTGCAGTGCTGCACAACGCGTAACACCAGCTCATTTCTCAACGCCGCCCGTCTCCTGTTGAATCTGCGCATACACGCAGTACGCGCTGATCTTATTACACGGGGCTCTTGGGCTTTGCTTGGCATAGTTTCCAAAGTAAAACAAAATAATAATAATGCTAAAGTAGAATCCATAGCAAACTAATATCAAACACGACACTAGAGCACAGAACTGACTGACACAGTGAATAGCAGGCAGGCTGACAGTATAGTAGTATAACGGCAAAGAGGCAATGCAATTCAGTGTGTCTGGATTTATTTGAGACAATGTCGCACAGTTGATGGTCAGTGTCCGTGCGCGCCAGCCATCAAGCACACCGTCATCAGGAGGATTAAAGTGTGTTATGCAAGTGTACCCGGGTGCGCTGTTGAATCTCGGGTAATGTGAATCATGGCCATCGGGGACCAGGCAACCGTATTCGGAAACGGTTCCAATGAAACTGATTCAGTCCGTCTCAGTGTGAATCCCCTATTCGTGAGGGGAGAGGTAGACAGACAGACAGACGTAGCTAAAGAGAGAATGAAAAGCAGAGGGTTCAGAGAGAGTGAGTGAGGGGAGAGGTAGACAGACAGACAGACAGACAGACAGACAGACAGACATAGCTAAAGAGAGAATGAAAAGCAGAGGGTTCAGAGAGAGTGAGTGAGGGGAGAGGTAGACAGACAGACAGACATAGCTAAAGAGAGAATGCGGGACTGAAAGCCACACAGGGAGGGGGGAGCAACATGAGTACTGGTATCTTTGTCAGCAAGAGAAACTGTTCTAGGGGGGGTACGGGGGTTGGGTTGGGGGTGGGGGGGGGGGGGTGTATAGACGAGCAAGTTTTCTACAGCCAAAATCAGAGCGGGAGGGAGGAGTAGGGTTATTCAAGGTGACTGGCTGGTAGCTAGCAAGCGGTAGCAGCAAGGTAAATGAGCCAACTAGTATGGAAGGGCAATGGCTGAGAGTAAGAACAAGCCATTATTGTGAAGGGAAACAGCAAAGACCTATATTGTTAGAGGCATATATTTGTTGCAATTACTGCCCTAATTAAAAAAAGATGTGGCTAAAAGGGATTTTCTTTTTCTGGAAACGTTTCTTTGGTAAATTTGTGCTACTGAACTCTCCTGTCTGAGGGTGCTTTCAGGCTGGGTCTCATTTGGTTCGAACCGTTCCCGAGTACGATTGTTCCGTACACGAGTACGCATCATTCAACTGTAATGGTACATATGTGCCTCGGAGGGGCGTTGTGGGCTATGGGGCTTTGGGAGATAGAGCATGTCAGTTGATGGAAGAGGAGGAGTCACAGTTTAGTCAATAATAAAAGTTTGAGTGTGTTCCTCACGTTATGTTAATATTATAACTCAAGACAACAATACACAACCAAAGCAGTGTGCACTGTCTTTGAAAACATTGCAATGTAATGTCGAAATGTTGTAATTATCGTATGACAGTGACGTCACTGACACATCCTTAGTATCTTAACACCTTCACCGCTGTTGACCAGATCAGAGCGCTTAAGCGCAGATGACTTAGATCTACGTCAAAGTGGTCTTTTATATTGGTTTATGATAGATGGCGGAAGTAAACAGAACATGTACAGTAAGCAAGATGGCAGTGTGCACCCACTCATTGTTGTAAACATCTTTCCAAGTGCCTTTATCTCAGATTCCTTTCCCAGATTGCGCCCCTGGTTAAAATAAGCTTTATTCAACGGCCCATAACCAAATAACTGACGGGTCTGTCACTACACACATCGTGTTATTTATATTTGTACAGATTACACAGGCAAAGCCTCGCTGTTATTAGATCCTGCCTTGTTTTTGTTGTTTAATCGTTTAAATATTAACTAACCATAGTCTCATATAGTGTCACTGTCAAAGATTTGTTTAGTTGTTGCTGAGGAGGAAGAAGACACATGCTCTCTCTACTGTTACAGACTACTATACCGCGTGCATGTCTCGTCAAAACGCAAAGGTTTATGTATTTTTTTGTGTGCCTGCATGCGCTCAGTCACATGAGAGACACTGGAGCCTTTGGGAGGCCCCATGATGGGTCCTATTTATACTGGGAGGCATCCCTGGCATGCTCCCACCGCCTCCATGGAGGGGGAAGGTGCTAACCCATTCTGACCTGAGATCAGATTCTAAAAATGTACTTCTACATCCTGATCGGTTTCTGAAAAAGCTGTTTCGTCGTTCTTCGATTTTTCAAAAATAGCAGACCTACAAGTAGATCTGCCATTTTTCAATAGCTAAAGCATAACATAATGCTAAAGCATAACATAATGCTAACACCAAAAGGGGTTCCCGCCCAGAATAGGTTTAAAGACGGGGAAGAAATGTGTAGTGGGGCAGACTGGCAGGCACACAAACACCTGATGCCACATACACACACAGTTGCTCCTGACCTGTAGGGTTCCCCAGGGATGTGATCATAGGGTCACTCTTGGCAGCTCTGCAGTCTGCACTCCAGTTCGGATTTCCGTGGCCTGAAGTCCGATTGCAGCTCACAATTTACCAGCATATTGCAGCACTCACTTCACAAAATAGCAGCAGTAATGGCTTTGATATAAATCTAGTCGATATATATTCAAAAACGTGTTCTCCTTGTTGTTATAAGCAGTGGTGGATGGAAGAAATAGAAATTGAGATTCCTTTCAGACCGTGCATTTTGTATTTACTAGTAGCGATAACAACAATTTGTATTTTTGTAACTGAAGCAGTCAAGATTATTAATGACTACAACAATATTCCAAACTAGGTTTTTTTTTTGCTTCCTCGCCAGAATACATTTTAACTCTTTCCTCGCCACCGTTAAGGATCAAGGTTAGATCTGTCACTGCTCGCTTTTCAGCTGCGAGGTCTTATTTGGAAGAGCCCAAAAGCTGATTCAGTGAACCGGAATTAATCTTATCATTTCCGGGGCTGGCACTAGTTACTTTCGCTTTTGTCGGAAGCGCTAATAGTTGCGCGAGGTCGTGCAAAACATCTGTTCTGTATGATCACGTCAATTCAGAGAAAAACAGCGCTAAAGATCATCGCTAAAGATAGATATGGGCGGAGCGACAATGTTAAATGACGTCACAACACGGAAGCAAAGCGTTGCCAGGTGACGGAAACACCGTCCTAGGCCAACTGTGATTTCTTCGAAATCTCGAGTTAAATGTGAACCCTTTCAAGTTGTACTTTCTGTGGAAATTAAAGTATATGTATATGTATGAGGTCCACAATAACATTAAAGGCTTCAGTGGTTTGCTTAAGTTTGAAAACAAATGTGTGTCCAGAAATTCAGAAAGTCTCATGTTGTCCCTAGCTATGAATAGACATAATAAGACAGATGGGGATTAGACTGGAGATGATTGCAGATGAGATTAATACAAATATATGTAAAAGCGGTAACAACGGTTGTTTGTCCATTGAGATTTTACAGTATGGCTTGTCTTGTTTTCATAAACTGACACGTTCACTGTGTTTAGTAACACATGGTTCTGCATGCTACTATACTATTCCTCATCCTTTCCCGTTTCGTCTTGTAATTTGTCCTCTCCTCTTCCTTCATCTCTCCAGGTTGGGGTGATCTTTACCCCCAGCAGAAGGACTCGTCCTCCTGGAGCCGGGAGCCTCAGCCTACCCCGGGTCCTCCTCCGGTGTCTGTGGACAACGGAACATCAGCCTGGGGGAAGCCCATGGACAGCAGCTCCACCCACAGCAGCTCAACCCACAGCAGCTCCACCTGGCAAGACCCCGACAGGGAAAGCCGGGAGTCTCAGTCCGGCGGATGGGGCGGCCAGCACAAGGCCCCTACGCGCATGAACCCACGCGGCATGAACCCGGGCAGCATGAACCCGGGCGGCATGAACCCGGGCGGCATGAACCCGGGCGGCATGAACCCGGGAGGCATGAACCCGGGAGGCATGAACCCGGGAGGCATGAACCCGGGAGGCATGAACCCGGGAGGCATGAACCCGGGGGGCATGAACCCGGGAGGCATGAACCCGGGCTCCAAGCCCATGGAGACGTGGTGCGGTGGCGAGGACGGCTCCAACAGCTGGGACCAGGAGGAGGAGGTGGAGATCGGCATGTGGAGCAACACGCCCAGCCAACAGGACAACCGCAGCAACGACCCAAACACCTGGAACTACAAACACAAAGGCCCCAACAAGGTACCCACACGGCTGGTCTCGGCCCTGGCCTGAAATAACAGACTTGGGTCGTTAAAAGAATGTTTTAGGAGAAGAGGCATTCCACAGAATGTAGTATTCTTTTCCCAAAGCACAGCCAGGGGCATCCACAGGGATTTTCAGGTCAGGCTGGTGGTCAGTCATCTGACGCTGCTCAATATTCGCGTATATATTTGAGTATGTTTTGATTGGTTCTCATATTTGAATGCACAGATACGCGGTATCCCTATTCCTGCCAATATATAGGCAATGTCCCCACTAGATATACTGGAAAAGCTTGATTTAATTAATGCTTAGTCACACATTTGTTTTTGTTTTAACAGTATATATGTTTTAGAAAACTGTGCTCACACAAGTCAGTTTGACACATTATAATACATATAATTATTTTCGTATGACTGTATGACAAGACGATGTATAAATTGGTTATGATGTTATGCTACATGGGTACCGTAATGGCCCTTAATTATCTGCACAACATACCTGATAGTGGCTGATATTTACTGTCAAGACTGCCATTGATGTTCATAATGCACATGGATCACATAGGATCTGAGCTTTGAAGTTTTCTTTTTCTTTTTCTGAGAAATGCCACTGCAAATCTTTAAGGGAAAACACAAGAGAAAGTCTAGCTCAAGCTACGCAGGTGGCATGTGTAGCTTAACCCATTTTGGGCGGGAACTCGTTTTGGTGTTAGCATTACGTTATGCTTTAGCTATTGAAAAATAGCATATCTACAAGCTCATAGCGTGCCACTCAGGAGCTTGTAGGTCTGCTATTTTTGAAAAATCGACTGTCAGGATGTAGAAGACATTTTTAGAATCTGATCTCAGGTCAAAATGGGTTAAAAGGCTTAATGTCTGTCATGTTGTGTTTTAGATTAACAAACCGGTGAACAAGCAGGAAGACTCCTGGATGAAACCCTTCATGAACCAGTTCAACAACATGAACTTCAACGTAAGTTCCATCTTAGGGTCTCTCTTTTCTCTCTGTTCCCCCTTGATCTTTCTCTCCTTTCCCCCCATAATTTTCCCCGTCATTGTCCTACACCTACAGTGTCTGTGTGGTTGAGCATGCGACACGTCTCCCGTTCAACTGTGAAAACGTCTGTCTTTGTGTTTTCCATCGTCCCCTCCAGAGAGACTCTCCTGACGACTCCATGAAGGCCGGTGGCGGGATGATGCAGGACAAGCGCATGGAGGTGGGGGGTGGCATGGGAGACTTCGGTGGAGGCATGGGGAAGAACCCTGGGCCTCGGCACCAGCTCCACAAAGACTCCCCCATGGAACGCAGCTCTTACTATGACAAGGTACTGCAGCGCGAGGCCTTCTCTGCTAATGGTGTGTGTGTGAAGAAATGGGTCAGAGGCCCCCGCTTTTGTGAAGCTTCAGCGAATCCGCGCCACTTAAGTACTTAAGATGCTAAAAGGGGGTTATTTTTTATACGTTATTTGCAGGTTAAGTTGACCTTGGCTTGAAGACTTGTCATTAGAAATTCTAAAATTTGAGACTATTGAGTCCCTTGACCAAGACAGTCAGTCAGTGCAAAAACACTAACACTGATGATCAGTAAGATGATGTAGAGAAAATGCTAGATCTAAAGTAGGACTAGTGTGCGGCCATGTTGTGCAGTGGCTGCCTCCAACCTCTGTGTGCTGCCTCGGCTATCTGCTGCCTCCCTGTGGCAGCTTGACACACCAGCATCATCATGGCTCTCTAGGTCAACGAAATTGACAGATTTCTTTAGTACAGTTAATTGCCCCACAAGCCAGTATCTTTCAATGACATGACTGTATTTTTTATTTATTCGTTTATTTTGTCGGGACAGTGTATATTGATTAAAAATGCAGTGTAAATATACCAGATTTAGCAAAACTTGCTAATTTCCATCTGCAGTCCCCAGACCTCAAACATCAAACAATACAAACAAGACTGACATACAGGACATAGCATACAAATACCTAGTACATTTCAAACGTAATAAGACTAGTAAGAATAATAAATAAGAAAAGATTAAACTATTCGATTATTAGAGTAAACCTACCCTAATAATAGTTTTAACACAGCATACAAAAGAAATACACCTAAAATAACCATGAATGGTTGCAGCTTTGGTTTTCAAGCAACCATTTTTTCAGATTGTATTTAAAAGAGGAAAATGTAGCACATTCCCTTTATATGCAGAGGAAGTCTATTCCTTTTTACACAGCCCTGTACTGAGAGGACATTTTGGCCCAATGTTGTTTGCCGGTGCGGCACTTCGCAGTCTCCTCGAGTTGTTGCTCTTATCTGTCGTCTTAGGAGAACATTAAGCATTTGCTCCGGGCTGACTGATGAGCCGCTTCTTTCCACTTCTGCATTCCTTATAACGGTGCTGCTTCTCTCTCTCCCCTTCCTCATTTCTTCTTTATACCTTATACCTTCTCTCCCCTTCCTCATTTCTTCTTTATACCTTATACCTTCTCTCCCCTTCCTCATTTCTTCTTTATACCTTATACCTTCTTTATACCTGTCTACCATGTCTTTATCCTGTGCTTTAATCTCTTCTCCTTCCCTTTATCCTTCACCCATTGTCCCTTCTCTTTTCGCCCCCTCCTCCCCCCTCCTCCTCCTCTCTTTACTGCTTGCTGTGCCTCTGTGCGTACCTCTGTGTCCGCCGCCCGCCCTCCCTCCCGCCGTGTCGCCCGGCTTCGCTTCCGCAGCTGTCCGCTCGCCCTGCAGCTTACGATAGCCCCGCCCTCGAGGAGCTCTCCTCCTCCAATCAAAGCATGAGCTATCCTCCCCCTTCCAACTCTGCTCAGCCTATGTCCTGTCATGAGTCAGGGCAAGTTCCTGCCCATGCTGGTCCCAGGTCAGCTAGGCAGGTGAGTGTGGCAGGACAAGCACCCCCCCCCCTCCATCTCATTCACACAAGGGTTTTGTTTCCCCCTCTCCCCATCAATTATTCCCCTTGAACCCATTTAGGCCTGACGTCGAGAAAAAAAACAAAAGTCTTACATTTTCTTAGATTTGTGCCGCATTTTCATGATTTTTCAAAAATAGCAGACCTACAAGCTCGTAGCACGCCACTCGGTGGCGCGCTATGAGCTTGTAGATCTGCTATTTTTCAATAGCTAAAGTATAACGTAATGCTTAAAACACAAACACAAAATGGGTTATTCAATCTTCATTTGTCATTTGTCATCTTTAAATGAGGTCTCTACCAACACACAACTTAAATATGTTGTCCACCGTATTGCACAAGGAACATTTCATTCCCAAATTCCTTCTCTAGAGATGGTGTGACAGAGCAAACGCATTTGTAGTGATTACTCTGCTCTCTGGCGCCCCTCCATGATAGTGAGAGAGACTGCAAGACTGCAAGTGGTATAAATTAAAATCAGACGAGCCCAACTGTGATGTTTCCAGCTATGTAAACTGGATCACAAACTTTCCATTACAGCCTAGAAATGCATGTACATTTCATGGAGCAATCGATTTCCTCATATTTGTTCTGTGTCTGAGGTGATTGAAGATCATATTAACGTGTGTGTGTGTGTGTGTGCGTGTGTGTGTGTGTGTGTAGAATGTAAACCCTATGATGGGTGGCAGCAGTGTAGCACAGGGCCGAGGAGGCCCCCAGAACCAAGTCCCCCCTCAACCCAACCTCCGCAACCAAGTGCCTCCACCCATCCTGCCCTCTCAGGTAATGTACCAGCACACTCCAGTGCTAAAAGCTGCACCATTGGACCCCTAAATATCCTAAATTACCCGCTAGAATTTGATGCTTGGGCCAAAATAATTCCTTCTCATTATGGTATATACCCAGAAACTATAGATTGCACTGGGTATACTTCATTTCAGGAAATGTAAAAGTGCTTCTTAATATGTTCTAAAATAGATGATCGATGCATCAGGATGAGATGCATTGTGAGCTTGTAGATCTATTCCCGCTACTTGTGCGCGACTGTAATATGATTGTAGATATATTTTCACTACACTGTCGTATGACTAAGTATAACTTATTTACTTACTAAGTTTTGGATAAAAATATGAAATATTGAGATAAAAACGTTTCTTCCCAACAACAGCAATAGAATAATGGCTATTATCTTTGGAAGTGTTTCATATAAATAGTGAGGCTCTGAATGTTATATCTTTTAAAGCTATATATAATAATACATTAAATGACAGTAGGGAAGGTGTGGAGAATAATGACGCCCTCTTTTTTTTTTTATAATGCTGCTTTTAGTTGACATCAAGCCTTTTCTCCACAGGTCCCTCCATCCCTGCTGAAGTACCCCGGAGGAAACGGTGGTCTGAACCCTCTGTTCGGCCCCCAGCAGATGGCTGTCATCAACCAGCTCTCCCAGCTCAATCAGCTCAACCAGATCAACCAGTTACAGGTACACACACACACACACACACACACACACACACACACACACACACACACACACTATCTGTCCTACAAACAAATGAGATCTATTTACAGGCACTTGTGAAGACATAAATAACGCATACATGCACTTTAGGCTTTGTATACGCCCTCATGTAATATGCAAACACAGTACAGTAGCTCCGACCTTGTGCTATATGGTGTCTTAACGCTCTCTTTCTGTCTCTCTCTCTCTCTCTCTCTCTCTAGCGTCTTCTTCTCCAGCAGCAGCAACAGAAAGCTCAGAATCAGAGAGCCATGCCTGTGGGCCGACAGACTGAACAGGTGTGTGTGTGTGTGTGTGAGCTTCTCCCAGAGGCGTGCATGCCTGTGTGTTTCGGCTGGTATTATGTTAGGTGTGGAAAATATTCTGAGATTACGCGGCTGTGGATGATTCTGCATCGATGCAGTGACACTCCATAATCGAATAGGGAAAATGTAATTGTAATTGTAACAGCCTGTCACTATACTTTACATGGAACACTTGTGATCGGATGTTCTTTACATGGAACACTCGTGTTTTGATGTTCCGTCGCGTAACACCGCCCCCCTCCTCTTGTCCTCAGACTCGTCCTATTGGATCGTCCCCGTCGATGATCCAGCCGCCGCGTCACCTAGACCCCTCCCTGCTGAAACAGGCACCTCACAAACCCTACTTGGACAACTACATGTCCCACAATGCCCCTGAGCTGCAGAAGGACCCCGCTTCCCTTGGCTCCTACGGCAACTTTCCTTTAGGTATATATTTAATTAATAATAATAATGATGAAATGAAGACTAATAAATCAAATGAATGACTAACGAAATGGTTTATTGATCTCTCCCCTGCAGGCTTGAACTCTAACCTGAATGTATCCATGGACATGAGCGGTGGTTCTGCTGGTAATAACAGCGGTGGAGCTGTGAGCTACAAGGAGCCGCCCCAGTCCAGACTGAAGAAACTTTGGGCTACAGATCCTCTGGAGCAGAACAGCAAACCTGGTACAAAGTGCTTCACAAAATAATACAGGAATGGGCTATAATACGCACACACGGAATATCTCTTCCTACCGCCGGGCCGCTTCCCTATACTTCCTTCACAGGTGTTACCCGATTATACTAATTAACCCATTTTGGGCGGGAACCCCTTTTGGTGTTAGCATTATATTATGCTTAGCTTGTAGGTCTGCTATTTTTGAAAAATCGAATAACCACTGACAGAAACATAGCTTTTTCAGAAAACTGTCAGGATGTAGAAGACATTTTTAGAATCTGATCTCAGGTCAGAATGGGTTCCATGGGTTTGGTGTGCAGTGGTTCTCAAATGTTCTAATTTCAAGGACCCCCATGACTCTGAGAGTGCACAAATGGAACCAAATGGACCCTTACGGCTCCAAATGGACCCGTAACCACCCGTACGGGGACACTTTGAGACCCACTGGTGTTGCAGAGTGTTTCCAGTGAGCCAACATGCTCACATGCAACTAGCAGCACCCCGACTCTGTTTGACCAGAACAGAACAGAGCCTTCATTAGTGTCATCGGTAACACCTGTGAAGGAAGTACGTAAGGGGGCCCAAGTTCCTTCCGAAATGGTTAGTGTGCCCGTTGACCGGTTGAGTCACCAGGGTAGCCTTATGTTCTACTCTAACCACTGTGTGTTCTCCAGGTGCTATGTCGTCTGGGCTGCGTCTGGAGGACTCCCTCTACAATTTCCTGTCCCCTGACCCCACCCCCCTGAGTCCTCCCGGCCAATCAATGGGCTCGGTGGGCGATGGCTGGCCCCCCCGTGCCAACTCCCCCCCTCACCCTGGAAACGCCGTAGCCTGGCCCCCAGGTTTGTACGCGCACGCGCGCACACACACAGAAGTACACATGTGAAATGTATCGCTGGCACACATGATTGAAGCATGCATTCGGCATGCATCTATTCTCACTTTCTCACTTTGCTGTTCTAGAAGATAAGAGGGTTTATCCAGAGCTGTAATGCACAGTAAAATACTCAAGTGTTCATTTAACTCGGTGTACAAATGTTGGGTACAGACTTTAGTTCCGACATACTATATTGGTCCGATTGTCATTAGACCGACAACCTACATTAAACCCTAAACTAACCATAAATTCATGTTTTCTTCAACTCTGTAATTGTCCATTTATGCATGTGGTTAAGGTACCTTTCACCCTAAACGTATTCTTGATTGACGTGACGGGGAAATAGTGAATCTTATGCAACAGAGGTGTTGTAATAGTGTTTACATCTAGTGGTTGAATGTTGTCTATTAATGAGTATTTTACTGTGTAGCAGCCAGGCCAAGTAGAAATGTTGCAAATAAGGAATAAGAAACTAAGGCTGGTGAAAAACTAAGTGGCTAGTTCATAATAGAAGTTTAAAACAGTTATGCCGGCTGCTACGTGTGGGTTATCCCAGTTTTCTTTACTTCTATTATGAACTAGCCACTTCAATAAAGGCTTTTTAAACAGTTTTTCACCAGTTTTGCACCTTCGCTACCCTTTTTGAAATTCCGAGCACCTAGACCTTTTACCTTTTTTCGTAGAAATGTGTTGTGATTGTCTGTAATTTGAGGATTATTTCTGTGTGTTTGTTCTACAGAGTTCCGGCCCGGGGAGCCTTGGAAAGGTTACCCCAACATTGACCCTGAGACTGACCCCTATGTGACCCCTGGCAGTGTCATTAACAACCTCTCCATCAACACCGTCCGCGACACAGACCACCTCAGGGACAGGAACAATGGTACCCCATACATCAATATGTCTATACGTTGACGAATGGTTCCGTGGCAAAGACTTGGTCTTGTCCGTGGCCAATGTTTGTTGTTTTTACACACTATTATAATGTAATTTTTTTGATGAAGATCCAATTACTGAATGTCTCCAGGTTTTCTTCAGCATATGTATGTTTTTTATTTACTATGACACTATGGCATATAAGGAGTCCACTAGTGATAGCGGTTCTCAAAGGTTTTATTTGGAAGGACCCCTTAACCCATTTTAGACTGTCGATTAAAATAATGTCTTCTAAATCCTAACTTTTTTCTGAAAACCCCATGTTTCTATGTCAGTGGGGCTCAACCTTTTTCATGTCAAGGACCCCCAGAATTATCTCTAGTGGGCCACGGACCCCCATCTCAAAATATGTTGTTCCAGGGACCCCCCAGAAGCCAATACTCTAGTTAAAAATGTTCGCTCTGAAATATATATTCAAAGATTTGTTAAATTTATAACATAATGTTTAAAACACCAAAACGGGTTCCCGCCTAAAATGGGTTAACTCGGAGTGTACAAATAGAACCAAATGGACCCGTTCGTTCCATTTGTACACTCAAGAGTTGAATACTTGTTATGATCATTCAGGCCTAGCGCTTTATGTGTTTCTGGTATTTATTGTCCACTCATTTTGTATGTCCTGTGGCAAAAATGGAATTCTAACACTAGCCAGCATAGCGATGACCCCTGATCCACCACAGGAAAATGAACAATGGTGCTAACTGAACTAATGTGTTTATGTAAGACTTGCACCAATGGTGGACAAATAACTGGCACAGTGTAATGGCAAATGTCTGTAGTTTGTGTCTGTTTTAAGCAGTCTGTTAAAAGTCAGCAACTGGCGCCTATTTTGGGCGGGAACCCCTTTTGGTGTTAGCACTATGTTATGCTGGAATCAGTTTGTTTTTTCCGCCCCTTGGAAATAAATCTTCCACACCAAAGTTCCAGACTAATATCTATGCAGTGATAAATAATCTGGCCATGCCACTGATGCATATGTATATCCTATTTTGGGCGGGAACCCCTTTTGGTGTTAGCACTATGTTATGCTTTAGCTATTGAAAAATAGCAGATCTACAAGCTCATAGCGAGCTTGTAGGTCTGCTATTTTTGAAAAATCGAAGAACGACTGAACATGGCTTTTTCAGAAAACTGTCAGGACGTAGAAGACATTTTTAGAATCTGATCTCAGGTCAGAATGGGTTAAGCCTGGTCTGTGTTTATTGATTTGACTGACAGAACATAAATGTTAAGTTGACCGTATTGCGAGCTGTCCAACTGGTGGTCAGCGGTGGTCAGCCACTCAGCCTCTATGCATGCAGGGCACGCTCGGTCACTAAAGTGCTTTGTCTGTGCTTTGTGTGTTATGTTCCAGGGCCATCCTCATCATTAAACACCACGATGCCTTCTACCAGTGCCTGGTCATCCATTCGTGCCTCTGGTCACAGCGGTTCCCTCACCAGTACAGCACAAAGCACTTCAGGTATGCACAACACCGCTGAGCACGCCCTCCACTATGTCTCAGGGCTTTCACTTCTAGTGATTTTCACTAGTTGCCTAGTAGTTTACTATTATTAATAGTTTACCTATTATGCAAAAAAAGCTAGTTTATTTTTTTTATGTACATTTAAAAACTGTGTACATTGGTGACTATAACTATAATCTAGCTGATCTTGAGGCCTATAAAAACAGGCCTTCTTATCAACTACTGTAGTACGATCGAGATCAACTAGTAGATTTACTAGTCGACTAGTTGCTTAAGCCCTACTACGTTTAGGGCTGCAACTATCAATTACATTCTTTCCATTGATGACTTTTTTGTAAAATAATAAAATAATTCCTTTTTGGAGATTGAAAAAAAAAAATACATTAACATGGAAAGAATTCAAATTGATTTTTATTATCAACTAAAACAATTTAATTAACTCATGTGGGCATGATGCCCCCATTCATTATAATATATTTACATTGTGCTTAGCTCACTGTCTTAACTTGTTAAAATGAGTGTGCAGGTATTGTACGGTGTCTTTCGGATGGGTCATTTTGCGGTCACATAATGTTTTTATTGTTCTATGCAAGTCATTTACACCCTAAATGTGGACAGATTCTGGGTTAACTCGTCCTGTTCTCCCCTGCCACTCTTCCAGCCAGACCCAGTGAGTCCAAGTGGTCTCCCAGCAGTGGCCCCGGATCCAACTCCTCCTTGGCCCATGAGCTGTGGAAGGTGCCCCTGCCTGCCAAGCCCCTGGCTGTGGCGGCTCCATCCAGGCCCCCGCCAGGCCTTACCGGACAGAAGCCCAACTCGGCCTCCTCGGCCTGGGGGGACAGCTCTGGCCTGAGGCTGGGTGGCTGGGGTGCCTCCGAGTCCCGATACACACCTGGTGAGTGTTGGGGGTGGAGTGGGAGGAAGGGTGCAAACACAGAGACATACACAAACTCAATGTGTACACAAACAGTGTTGGTAAGCAGAATTCAGAACTGATGTTTTGGTGGAATTTGGACACAATACTGCTGCTATCAGTGAGCAACTTTTAACTTGTGGTGTTTGTGTGTGTTTTTGCTTGCTTGCAGGTTCCAGTTGGGGTGACAGCAGCAGCAGCTCAGGGAGATCACAATGGCTCGTTCTCAAAAATCTCACCCCTCAGGTACACACTAGTAACTACACATACACACGTTGAGATTTAATTTGTCATGACGATTCCTTTTGTTCTTTAAGACTGTTTACTGTTATATCACTGTAGTAGTCATTGGCTCCTGCACACACATGCATGTATTGATGCATGTGTGTGGCATCCTCCTCTCTCACACATACACACAAAAAACATGTTTCATATTGCTGTGGCCCCCTCTCTCTCTCTCGCTGTTGCTGGAGTGAGACTGAACTAGTAAAAATCACATGGGCGCCCCCACAGCCACCAGTCTCTGGCCACGTTTACACAGCAACGGCCCCTAGAGTGAAAAGTCAAAATAAAATATCAGATACATGCCTTCTGTTTAGATGGCAATGGCGTTATCGGCGGTTGAAAACATAACAAAGTGAAAACCCCTTCCAGAGTGGAAATCTTTTAAAAACGCCCCGCCTGGCGTCTCCATGTAAACGGGCAAAATGGTGAATACGCAAAATGGGCTCACGTCGACTCAAGTTTATTTCATTACTGCAGAGCCGTAGGCGATATTTGAGTTAAGTAGGATTAGCCTGGCCCAGCCAGCATGCTTTCTAGTCTAGAGGGGCGGGTAGCGCATGGAGCTTGCGCTATATTGGTCGGTGAACCAATATGAGGGCCTGCCCCTTCCCTGGTTGAAAACGGCGGAGAAAAGTGACGTCACCATATTTCGAGCGACGCCCATCTGCAGGCTACTATAGGATGACTGTAAATAAAAGCCTGCGTACCGAGGCTACTATAGGATGACTGTAAATAAAAGCCTGGGTACCGAGGCTAATATAAGATGACTGTAATCACTCCCTCGCCACGCTCATCGTACGGATAGTGTGTATTGTGTTGTTTGTAGTGTTGTATTGTTTTACAATGGACAAGCAATAGTCAATGCATTAGTGTTAAAAATGCCCTAGCTATGCAGCAAATGGCTATAATAAATCCATCTTCTTTTCTCCATCCACACGACATTCACAACATTGCGAAATGAGGCGGGGGCATGTGTTTGAGGCAAGCGTCATCTGCGCAATCTTAGGCAATTTTTGTTTACTTAACGAGAACCATTTGTTTGTTGATCATTGCCCTCCTTTGTCTGGGTGTATATCTGACATGTCTTATGCATGCATGTTTTCCATTACAAAAAGTACTTTTAACCATCCGTCTCGGGCTCTTAGTCAAGATTACTCCTTAACACCTTCCAGCATCCAAACATTTCTCCGGAAAGGGAGGTGATATACATTGACGTCATATCGTCATTCTGAGCTTCGGGGAAAGGCGGTCTCAGACATTTTTGGAAGAATTTTCAGACGTTGGAAGCAGTTTGTGTAGGACTTAAATTTAGCCGTTGGAAAGTGGACAGAAAATCTCATAATCCAGCCTGTAGTTGACAGTAGAGATCTGTTTGAGGGCTAAAGTGGCAGACCAACTGTCATCGCCATCCTCAGAGCCCAGCCGCTAGCGGGGCTAAAAAACCACTTCTGCCTGAGTTGAGGGACTTAACCCATTTTGGGCGAGAACCCCTTTTGGCTTTAGCATTATGTTATGCTTTAGCTATTGAAAAATAGCAGATCTCAAGCTACGAGCTTGTAGGTCTGCTATTTTTTTTGAAAAATCGAAAAACCACTGACATAAACATAGCTTTTTCAGACAACTGTCAGGATGTAGAAGACGTTTTTAGAATCTGATCTCAGGTCAAAATGTGTTAAGTCTGAGCCGTCGAGGGACTTTTATCATAACTGTATGTATTTAATTAGCATAATTCTGTGTTGTCAGATTGACGGCTCCACCCTGAGGACTCTGTGCATGCAGCACGGGCCCCTGATCACATTCCACCTCAACCTGCCTCATGGTACCGCCGTAGTCTGCTACAGCTCCAAGGACGAGGCCGCCAAGGCTCAGAAGAGCCTGCACATGTAAGGGCTGCGGGCGTACACACACACACACACACACACACACACATGCACTCTCTAACTATAAGACCAGTAAGACGCCTGAGCGTGAGAAACGACTCGCGTGCACTGGCCATATATGGAGCGTGTCTAGAGTGTACAGGGTGTGATGAGGTCAGATCAACATATGGAATGTCGGAACAGGTCAGCTCCATATATGGAGATCGAAGGGTGGCAGCGGGGTCAGTGTCTTGAATGTACAGGATTTGATGAGGGCCCAGGTTGGGCCGTGCCTTCATTTTCGGGCCTGTTGAGAACTCTTTCCCGTTTTCCCCGGCTGCACAAATAACTTTGGGGCAGGCTCGTCTAGACTAGAGTTTAAACGGACAGGTCAAAGTCAAAGGGAGACATCGAAGAGGAAGGATGGATGGGGAAGGATCAACATATGGAATGTCGGAACAGGTTAAAATATAGGATGGAGATCTAAGGGTTTGAGGTCAGATGTAGAGTTGCTGGCCAATATTGATGACATCAGGGATCACCATATATGGGCTTAACTGCGACTGCAGTTCACATTTACTATGACATCAGGGATATACATCCCTGATGATGTCTTATGATGACCTAGGCACCATATATGGGCTGATGTCACGATGACTCGGGGGGGCTTGCCTGGGGTGACCACCCAACCAACACACACACACTGACAGGAAATGCTAGATTCCATATTTAACTGCGACCTACGGTCGCAATAACGTAAGGGTTTGCAGTTCTAAAATGGCCTAAATTAGCTTTTATTGCATTAATGACTTGATAGTGATGTAATTTTGAACTGCGTTTTTATCGTATTGTGACATTTATGATATTGTCAAATATTGAATCGTTACCTGAACACACACACACGTTCTCAACATTTTAACTGTCTGTCTCCAGGTGTGTTTTGGGGAACACTACTATTCTGGCAGAGTTCGCCAGTGAGGAGGAAATCAATCGTTTCTTTGCACAAGGGCAGTCATTGGGCGCTCCCTCCTCGGGCGGCTGGCAGGCCATTGGCTCGTCTCAGAGCAGAATGGAACAGTCCCACCCCTTCCCTAGCCGTGTCCCCGAGCCCAGCCAATGGAACGGCAGTGATCTCCACAACTCCTCCCTCTGGGGCGGGCCCAACTATTCCACTAGCCTATGGGGGAGCCCCAGCGGCACAGAGGGCGGGAGAATCAGCAGCCCTTCTCCAATCAGCTCCTTCCTTCCGGTGGACCACCTGACAGGGGGCGGGGACTCCATGTGAGAACCGCCTGTCAATCAAACACCAGAGGAGGGGTCAGTAGAGAATCCTAACTAATCACCACGAAAAAAAGATATAAAAACATAAAAAAATAAAAAAGTAAGTAGTTTAAAAAAACACAATGGCACTAGTTGGACTCTCTCACAATGTACAAAAAAAAAAAAAAACGGGGTGTCCCCTGTGGAAAATAAGTTACGTTTCTCTCTCTGCACATATGTCCACTTTGTTTTAGCCCAAAAACATATCAGTCGGAATACTTGAATCATACAGGCCAATTCTATAATGTGAACGGATGGACATTCGCTTCCAGGTAGTGCTCTTTCAGACCGAAAACACAAAAAAAAGCTTCAATCAAGCTCATTATTATATTTTTGTTTCATTCATTCATGTTTATTTGAATTCCAATTCTTTTTATTCTTATTTTTAACTTTTTCTTTTTTTTGTTTTGTTTTTGTTTTGCGTTTGTTTGCTGACAATGTTGGAGTATGAGCTTTTTAACTTTGCACTGAATGTGGTTTTTTCTCAGTATATATAATCTGCAATATAGAGGGAGCAGCCAGTTTTTCCAGTGTAGCTGTTTACTCATTGAGGTCCTTACCGTGTGTATGTGTGTGAGCGTACATGTGTGCCTGAGTGACTGAGTGACTGAGTGTGTGTGTGTGTGTGTGTGTGTATGTATGTATGTATGTATGTATGTATGTGTGTGCGCGCGTGCGTGTATGCGCTCCTCTCTGCCTTGGCACGCCTACCTTACTGCGTTGTCGTGGAGATCAAGATCAACAGATAGTTAAAAAGAGAAGAAAAAAAAAGCTGACTGAGGAGTATCTAATGATTAAAAGTGACATTAAAAAGTATTGCACCAATTTTGTGTTTTAAACTAAAGAACGTTGAGCTCTGCAGTGCAAAGGACTGTAGCCGCAGCTGGGACTAGCGAGCCCCGCCCACCCTACTGTAGGGGGCGGGGCCTATCTAGCAAGCCCCTCCCGCCCGGCCCACCCCTGCTGGGCGGCACACCGGGAGGAGGGGAAGCAGCACTTTCAGAATAGGCTTTCAATGTTGTTTTGGAGGTGCCACACTGCAACCTCTTGTTTACAAGACTTAGGAGGCACAACGTGTGTTCATTCTTCCTTCATTTTAAAAGAGAAAATGGAATAAAGTTAAAAAGAAAAAGAAACGGAAAAAAAAAAAAAAAAAGGAAAAAAAAAACCCCAATGGAAGAAATTACATTGGGGAGGGAAAAAAAGATAAAATCTAAGAAAAACCAAAAAAAAAAAAAAAGAAAGTTTAAACTCTTATTGAGGATGAAGACGATGCTTTGTAAACTCTGGGAATTCGGATCAGTGTTTTTTGGCCATGGCGTTGGTTATTAGAACTATTCCTCTTATGTCTGCTAAATAACCAGCAATGGTTCTCAGGAAATCAAGCCAGTTCCTCCCCCTCTCCCTCCTCCTCCTCCTTGTAGTTGAATAAATTAATAAATAAAAACAACTACTACTCCTTGTAGGAAAGGAAAATCCAACTTTTAGCACTGAAAACTACGTATAGGTCTGTAAGTTTTTTCTCTGCCAAATAACTGCTTTAAGCTGGAAAAAGCTCGTCACACTGCTCCAATATGCTGTCTTTTAGAGAGGAGAACGGCGGACCGGTGGCCGGGTGTGAGGGAGAGCGAGCGGGGGAAACACTGTGGTAGATGAAGGGAGAGAAGAGGAAGGGTGGTAGAATCCTAGAATGCTCCCTCTCTCCGCTCTCTTCCGTCTCTCCGTTCCTCTACCCTTCCCTCGCTCCCTCCTTCCCCCGGCCTCCTCTCCCCATCCTCTGTTCCACTGGTGTTATAAACAAAACAAACAAGTCCCTCCCAGTGGGGGGAGTGTTATTATGTGTGACTGATGGACTGACTGACTCACTGACTGACCGACTGACTGACCGACCGACTGACCGACCAACTGACTGTACGGTGGAAATCTTACATCTCTGTCATACTTGTAAATCCAAGAGAAAGGTGAATTTGTATCTATGCATACTGTAGCCTCTCACAGCCTACAGGGGGGCGTTCTGTTTGGTTCGTTTTTTTCTTTCTTTTTTTAAAATATTTCTCTCAATTTCCACGCCTCACAAAAATATTTTAAATGTTTCAGTAAGTAATTACAACACACAATGCGATATATGACCGTGTATTTTTTGTTTCTCATTTTGTTTTTGTAATCGCTCTCATTGCCACAAATGGTGTTGGAGGGGGGAAAAAAGAAAGGTGAAAAAATCATTAAAAAAAAAAGTCATTTTGTTAAAAAGAAGTCATTTTGGTCGATGATGTTTTAACAGTGCAAAAGTCGTCCACATTTCATTGCCTTGATTCTACTTGTGTCCGAAGATGCAACCTACAAGTCAAGTGGCTTTTACCTGTTTACAAATAGAATATGATTGTATTGTTGTACTGTTTTATTTTGGGGGTTTTTGTGCTCATCTGAAGTTCCTGACCGTATGAATCTCGTCTGTACGTATGAATTATGTGTGCGAGTGTGTTAAGCTGCTCTGTACTGGCAGGTATGTGTGTGAGTTCCACTGCTGAAGTGTGTGTATTGGGTGGGTGGGGGGGGGATTACAGGGTGAATGTATTCCACCAGTCACGGACAAGACAACCCATATGTCTAAGTAACATACCTTGATTTACCTAGTGACAACCAGTGATTGTTTTCAGTTCCCATGATGATGCACAACTTGTTGGAGAAAAAAAAAGCCTCAGAGGGCAAAAGCTCAAGACGTCAGCATTAGGCAAAGCCATGGACCTTAATTTCTTAAATTTGTTCTTCAATCCTTACAAAAACATTATATATATAAGTGTATATATATATATATATTGTTTTGAAGAAGCTGTCTTTTTTTCTTCCTCCACTAGTTCACTCAAGACGTAGCGGAGCCGGAGACATTTGCTGTCGTTTTTTAAAAACGTTATGTTTTGTTTTTCTCTTTGAAGTTTAGCCGTGAATATTTCAAAGGACTTCAGAGCTTAATGTGGAGCTGAGACGTTGACTAAAACCTTGAGTATTAGATAGACTTGACAGTGGTGTGTGCCAGTATTGAAGCGCTCTCTACCAAATAAGAATTCAATCAAACAAAATGCGATTGGTTTACTTAATTCCACATCTCTTTGCTTAAAGAATATATTTCTGTCTCTACTTGTATTATGATTCTATTATTTTTGTTTTGTTTAACAGCTGTTATTAGCGAAACATTGGAACCATGTCTTTTTTATATATATAAAACTTTATTGAGAAATTGAACTGAGGAGCCTTGGATTTTGCACTTGGAGGATTGAAGGCTACTAGGCAGAGTAGAGAGGATGTTGCGTTTTGTGAAAGGGGAGACTGACGAGACAAGACACAGTTGGTTTAAGCCTGTCCATCTGTTTGTTTTGTGAGGATATCGGTGTACTTCGGCTTTTTACAACTGAGGAGAAGGTATGCTTGTGTACTGTGACAGGGTTGTGTGTGTGTGTGTGTGTGTGTGTGTGTGTGTGTGTGTGTACGTGTAATAGACATGAGTGTGTGTTTGGTGACGACAGCATTGAAAATGGAGAACATGACATGGTGCTTTGTCAGTCCAGAGTGTTAGGAGTGCCAGGAGTCTGTTCACGGGTGTTGACCTGCCTGGAGTGGTGTACTTCGGCCATCATAACTGGACCACACAGTAGATGAAATATTTCAATTATATTTTTAAACTACCTGAAGCAGTGTTAAATTTTACCTTCCCTGAGACCTGGTCTGCCTCAGAACTTTAAGTGGTAACGATGCTAGAGAAAGGAAGAATACATAGTGGCTTTTATAATGTAAAAACAAAAGAAGGTTCAGCAACTGTTTGGTCCAGATCTGGTTGCCATGGACTGGTGGTCTTTGTCAAGGAGATGCTTGGCTTGGAGGTAAGGGCTGTTGTGATTGGCTCGTGGCGTGACTCAGGTGAGGGCTTTAGACTTGCCATAGGTTGGTTACTGCCAGCTTCAAGGACAGAGTTAAGCTTGCTTTGGTGTCGTATCCACGATCAGCCCAGGCCTACTCTTTAAATGATAACCTTTAAAGGACCACTTAACCACTTTTCAACCTATCTTCATATAATTGGTCCTCACAAATAATCATGAAAAAATGGCACAATTCTTTTCTACTCAGTCTGTCTCATACGAAGGCTGTGGGCAGTTCAGAAACCGTCTTCCAGTGACATCATCGATGGGGAATACAAGCTAATAGAAACTGCTGGCTTTCTAGTCCTGAAGAGTTGCAATGCGAAAATGGAAGCCATCGTTCTCACGATAATGAAAATCTAAACATTTTTGTAAAAAAAACCTTTAAATGAAAATCTGCCTAATGATGATGTCACTGGAAGACAGTTTCTAAACTGCCCACAGCCCTCCTATGAGACACAGACGGTAGAAAACAATCGTGCCATTTTTTTCATGATTATTAGTGAGGAGTGAGGACCTATTATATGAAGATGGGTTGAAAAGTGGTGAAGTGGTCGTTTAAATATAGAAAATGCCAGATCAACTCTGAGGCAAATGAACCCCACGATTTCTAATCTGTTCACCTTGTGCTTAATTAAATGTTTATGGCAATAAATCTCTGTTGGTGTCATTTCTGACCCAGCCAGTATATAACTGACCTCCAGCAAGCAGCTATGGATCCTGCGTTGCTCTGCTCTTAGAGAAGGGATAAGCGGTGTCCGTTAATGGTCTGGTTCTCCAGGCCGGGTCTGAGGACCACCATTGGTCCAAATGGACCCTTTTTACGGGTCTGTGACTCTTGAGAGTACAACGGGTTAACTCTAGGACATCAATCTACACTGTAAAATCCACAGGGTTAATCCATTTATCTTGGGAGAGTGTACACATGGGACCCTCACCCAATGGACCTGTAAAGGGTCCATTTGGTCCGCCTTGTACACTCATTACAGACCTGTACTGTATGCAAGAGTCCATCTGGAACTCTGGTTCTCAGTGTCGGGTCTGGGGACTACCGGTGTGTTAATGGATTATCTAGTAGTTGATTGTTTACTGTAGTGGTCTCACTCTCCTTCCCTGTCTCGTCAAAACCAGCCTTATACAGACGGTGTGTGTGTGTGTGTGTGTGTGTGTGTGTGTGTGTGTGTGTGTGTGTGTGTGTGTGTGAACTCACTGTCATGCCAAATCGAAAATGGAGGGTGAGAAAGAGGAAAGGGATTGTTAGATCTTTTTTTGTGTATGTTATGCGTGGTGTGTGTGTGTGTGTGTTTTATGTATGCGTGTTAAAAAGCTGGACAATATATAATGCTTGAAAAAAAAGTCATTTGCAAAAGGATGATGTGAGGAAAACCTTTTCAGTAAATGAAAAACTAAAACTAAAAAAACACCATGAGCAATGTACAATCCCCCCACTGCTGCCTAGCAGCTTCCCTATAGGGCCAGGAGAGGGTAGGGAAGGAAGGAAGGAAGGGGCGGGAAGCTGGCCGGTGATTACTATACTACTTTTAATATTTAAGAAAAATGTCACTCTTTTTTTTTTTGCTTTCTTATTCTCTCTTGATATTATCCTGTGAGCAAATACTATATTATGTACGAGTATGCGTAAGACCACACCCATGTCTATTAAGATAACAATGGTTCCTGCTGTTGATCAAAGCGCTAAAGGCTATTCACTTTGTTTGTCGTCGTTGCTGTTTTTCGGACTATACAACAAAACTGTGAGGATTTGCCGTATTTTTTTTTTCTCGTTTATTTTGTCGGTTTTACATTTAGTATGAATACACACAAAACCCAGAAAAGCTTTAGTCTAACCAGCACAAAGACTTGGGGGCACGGGGAGGGTGAGGGAGGAATGAGTGGATGGGTGGGGGGAGGGGGGGGGGGGGGCAGGGGTGCTCAGACTATGCAGTGGAGTGTTTGAAACCCAGGCTTCCATGTCCACCTTGGGTTTTCCTTTTTTTATTTTTTGCTTTCTCTAAAGATCCCAAAAAGGAAAAAGAAAAAAAAAGTAAAGTCAGAAAATGCCTAGAATAAAATATAAATCAAACCTGACATTTGAGATGGAATTCCCAGTAATATTCCTCAATCTGAAATGTGTTGTGCCATCGTTGAATCTTAACCATAACAATAATAATGATGATGATGATAATAATAAACTGAAAAGACAAATAAAAAACTGCCTAGCAAACCATCAGGCCAGTTGTAGCAGGAGTGGAGGAAAAGGTTAAGATTTGCAAAGTCCTTATTTTTCTTCACAGTGCACCTCCCTGTCCACCAGATGGGAGGGACACCAGTGAAATGGCAAATTTTACACAACTCCTTTTTATATAGAGAGATTCTATCAGTCCAGTGTGTAGTTGGATCACCTGTAAAACCTATTATGCACATTGCTTTGGGAGACTGTTGAAACTATATAATAAATCTATATATATATATCTATCTATGAATACAAATGTACAATGTCTATAATCAGTGAGCGAGGGCTCCTCTCTTCCTCCCTTACAAACTGAAAAAAAAAAAAACAAGACAGGAAGTACCTTTTTATTTTCAAAATGTCTTCCTTGGGTCATCTTAATGGATTTTATCTTAAACTTTGGGGGGGGCGGGAAACTGCACTTTTTGAAGGACAATCTTTATTTGTATGGGTATTAAAAAGAAACAATTTGACAAAACAAAGTCGCCTGATTATTACAAGTTATAGAAACCGACTCCAGTGTGCTCTAATAATGAATGTCTCCTCTGATGCTGTCTACTTTGGTTTATTTTTGTTTTTATTTCATTTTATCTTTTTATTTTTCTTCCTTTTGTTGCTTGGTTTGTTTTATTTTTTCTCTTTGTTTTTCTTGATTTTAGTGCTCTTATAAGAACCTGTGCTAAGGTGTAGAAGTAGTAGGTAGTAGGTCTTCTGTTGGCTGTACTCGTAGACTGATAACTGTTTGTAACCCGCTGGCCGTGCGTGGCCAGCATACAAAGCTGTATAACATGGGTACAACCCTCAATAAAAGACTAACAGTGAGCCAATGGTCCCTGCCTTGTGTCTTTCAATTTGTCCATTAAGTGTCCATGTGTTTTTGTGTTCTATTGACACTGTTGGTGCTAATCAATTAAATTAACCTGCTAGTTGACACTAGGGATTTGCGTTAAATTTCAGTGATGTACTCTCCATCTATATGGTCAATGTTTTAATGTAATTTCTGATTAAATGTGTATAAATTAATTATGCATGTTATCCTGCTTTGAATTTATACATCCCCCTAATTTTCAGTTTAATAATGGCAAGGGGATTAAGGAAAATGATCTATGTAGTGACTCATAAACCTACAATAATAAAGTATTGCTTTAGTTATGGAACTTTGAGATTGCACTTGAAGGAGACAAAGATTCATATTGCACTTGATCTAAGGAGACAAATATTCATATCTGTATGGTGATGTCTTGGCTATTGTTGATGAGACAGAACATACAGGCCACAACTGTACAAGCACAACATATCACCGCATAATCGATTTGATCACGTGGTTTTAAATAATAATTTTATTAGATCAACATGAGTCAAGTGAAAAACGACACTCCAAACCAAGTAATAATTACTACTGACTAAACACTGTTCCTTCGTCTTAATGTGTACACATGTTGGCCAAATGAAATATATGGATGGGAGTTATTCAGGTGGACAGTCTGTATAACCCACCGTCAGAAACTCATGTAAAAAAACTCACTTGGGAAACCACATCAAATGCATTGTTGCTGACATTTGGTCCAAAGATGAATAAGTGTTCCAACACTCCTCAACCACCTCCACTCCTCGCCTCCTATCCTTCCTCATCTCCTCTCCTTCACACAGAGCTGTCTACGAGCTGAAGTGATGTGCACGTGCGTGTACCCACACACATGTATGTATATATATATATAATTTTTTAAACTACACTTAAAGGTTATCAGATTTGTCTGGATTGAAATATAGTTTAGCATTGTCCCAGTCAGTATGTTTTATTCCAAACCACATGCTTAAACAGTGTCTTTTCAAAGACAAAATGAATCGTTCATCAGCCGATCTTAAGATCTCTGCGTAAGTATTTACTATTTAACCCTACATATTAGTACTTGAGTGCCCACCTTTTGCAACAATAACACATTTAAGTCTTTTTGGGTAAATATCTACTAGGTTTGCAAAGTTTAGGAGTGATTTATTTTCCCTATTCATGGCAGATTTTCTGTAAAATGGAAATCTGGACCTTGATTTAGCTTCTGTAGGACATTTTCCTTTTTGTCGTTTTGAACGTTGACCAAAAAGGTCCACCTTGATCTCATCTGACCATAAAACATTGTCCCGCCTCTTAGCTGGGTCAATTTGATACTTTTTTGGCAAACTCCACACATGCTTTAATATGGTTGTTCAGAACAAATTGTTCTTTTGTCCAAGCTGTGCCTCCATTTCCTCAGTATTGATCCAACAGTGCTCGCTGGGTGTCCTACATGCATGTATTTTGTAGCCTTTATCTCCACATTCTTAAAAATGTTCATTGGTCTTTATTTCTTCACCATTCATTTATATTCAAAGTATAACAGAAAATATTAGCCATTAGCTAAAGCCAATTGTGTCCTTGTTTTCATAATTGTAAACTTGGTGCCCCGAGAGCAGGTGCATAGTGCATACAATGCATCATGTCACTTAAATTGTTACATTTGAGGGTCAGTCTTTTCAAATATAATATTACACAGAACAAAATCACAATGTATCATTTGTAATTCATACAAATCTGATAACTTTCAAGGGGGTTGAATGTATGTGGCACTGTAAGTGAAATTTCAGTCAAGATGTTCACATGGTGTACATACAGTATACCTTCCTACAGCTGGCCTATGTTCGAGTCTGACCTGAGGCTCTTTGCTGCACATCATTCCATCCCTCTGTCGTGCCTTTCCTATCTCCCTCTCACTTACTTACACTGCCAAAACAAAAGCAGGAATGCTGAATAAATTATCAAAAAAGGAAAAAGAATGTTTATGGGAACAAGCCCATATAAATTGATTATATCTTTCCATTTTTACTGTGGCTTTCTCATACACAACAATAACATGTTATAACAATGAGCAATATAACAGCTTCGCCACTGTATGCTCTTGTGAGGGTCTTTTTTTTCTTTCTTTCTGCCAGGACGAGAAACTAGAGCTCAGGGTAGTGAAGGAGAGGAGATGAGTTCTGGAATAGTCCGCATCAACTGACAACAGATCCCCACCTCGACCAAGGGGTGGGGGTCGAAGGTTAGGGGGCGGGACTTAGATCTGGCTGAGGGGTAGAAACTTCTGGTAGTAGCTCTTGGTCACGTCGATCATCAGCTCCTGAGTGCACTCTGGGAGCTCCCCTGAGAAAAGACCTGAGAGTGAAATGAGTAGCAACAGGAGGGTGAGATAGACAGGAGAAAATGGAGGGAGGTGAGAAAAAGAACAGAGGAAGGGAGGATGAGGGGAAACGGACAAATACGGCGATGAGCAGTGAGAACGACAAAAGGTAAATGGCTAAATAACCCATTTTGACCTGAAATCAGATTCTAAAAATGTTTTCTACATCCTGACAGTTTTCTGAAAAAGCTATGTTTCTATGTCAGTCCTTTGATTTTTCAAAAATAGCTAAAGCATAACATGATGCTAACACCAAAAGGGGTTCCCGCCCAAAATGGGATAAAGCTAAAGGCATCTTGCATGACTTTTTCTTCAGCGTCTGTTGTAATATCGCCACTTTCTGTCAGTGCGTGTGTGTGTGTCTCTGCTGTTCTGACCCGGGCATCCAGCGAAGACGGTGAAGGGTGGGACCACGGTCTCAGGAGGGAGCACAGTGTTGTCTAAGATCTTACAGCAGTCCTTCAGCACACACCGGCGACCCTGGAGACGACACCACACATTTTGGAACCATCGTGCACCAACGTACGTACTGTACGTAGAGGCAGACCTACTGTAACAAAGTCAAGTCAGTATCCGAGTTCTGACACACAATTACTGCCAGTTGCAACACACAAAACTGGTAGCCATGCCATGGCCGGTATGCCCTACACTTCCAGGCTATCCTGTTATTTTCAGTGTTTTAAATTCAATACAATTTGTTCCAGCATGACCAGTTCAAATATCTCTTCACTTAACTTCCATATATTTCAAATTACAATTCAACGATTGTGTAGACACTAGACAGTGATACACTCACTATACAAGTTGAGTTAGCTGTCCCCTTGATGTTGTGCCATTGCTACAGGCAAGAAAACAAATCTATGATGTGGTGTGACTGCCATGTGACTGCTCTGTGGCCTCAAACAGGGCACAGAAAGGTATGTCTGTAGCAGTGGCTTTTAAGCTTTTTCTCTCTATGTCTCTGTGTTTAACCATTTAAACCCTATCCTTGGTTGGCTCTATACTGGTGACTTGTTTTTTGCGCAACATTAAATGTCTTCGCTGAAAATAGGCGATTGACAAGCGTGTCGATCTGCTATTTTCTGAGATTGTTTTCCCCAGAAGACAGGGGTGGTTAAGATGTGTGTGTGTGTGTGTGTGTGTGTGTGTGTGTGTGTGTGTGTGTGTGTGTGTGTGTGTGTGTGTGTGTGTGTCACTCACTATGACACAGTTCTTGCCAATGTGGACATAAGAGCCTATTTGGGCTGCATTGACCACACAATCCTCCTCTATGAATACGTGGTCTCCAATATGCAGGGGGAAGAAAGCCACTCTGGAGAAGAGGAGGGAGGGAGGGAGTGACAGACAGAGAGAGGGGGGAGGCAGATAGATATGGACAGTGAAGGGGGTCCGGCCTCAATGTAATCATGGGCACATGCAATAAATAAACAACCACCAAAGAGAATTAACCTGGGGTGGTGTGGTGTGTACAGTAACTGAACATATTGGACTGTGTGGGAGAAAAGAAAAGTCACTCACCCTTTGCTGAACTTTTTGAATGGTGGCCGGATAACACTCCGGCTCTTGACAACACAATGTCTGCCCACCCTGACATTAGCTAGATCTCCTCTAATGATGCAGTCATTCATTACAATAGTCTGGAGGTGACAAAGAAGCACACACACAGATATGTCTCAATATGAATTAGCTAGGAGTACATTCATTATTTCTTGGCTCACAGTAACTTACAGGTGCATTTTGGTTCCATTTTTAGACTCTCAAGAGTCATTGTACAACACAATTGTAAAGCTTTACACTTATTTGTATACATCATTTAAGCACCTACCATATATCAAATAAAATACACATTCTGACTCACTTTGCCATTGAGGACAATGTTCTGACTCCCACACAACACAGATTGTCGGCTGACTTTGTTGCCAGAAGCCTGCAATGAGGAGACAGTGATGATCAACCATCTAAACTGAGCAGAAACATTTGAGCTATTTAACGACAACGAGTTCTTTTTCTGATAATTAATGGATAAATGCCGTATCCAGGCTTTAGCTAACGCCAACTAGCTCGTAGCGTTAGCAAGTAGTAGCTTAACAATGGCTTAATGCAATATTTACGTACCGTTTCTATATATTCCGCTTTGTTATACAGTATTTCAGACAATTCCATGGTTGTGAATTTTAGATAATGCTTTCTAGAGAGGCAATAATGCTGCGAATCATCGGATTTTAATCAGAATTGTGCGTAATGTTTTGCTCTGCAGAACTGTCAACCGCCGCTCCCTTCTCTCCGACTGGCAGGATTAGATGTAGGTTGACAAATCATCGTTTGTTTGTTGTTATATTACTGTCACGGTATTGTTTCAAACAATACTGCGTGATATTTCATGGAAATTATGTTATTATAAGGATACGTAACTGATCAACGAGCAACACATGTGAAATAACAGGTCAAGTATCAATCAAAATAAAAAGCTATTCAGTTCATAGATTGATTAGTACTGTCTAGATCGAGATTAAAAAGAAAATAAAAACTAAACGAACGTTACTTGTTTCTTTTTCAGTTGTAATTATTATTAAAATAAAATAAATCACTAGGCCTACATGTTAATCAAATCAAACATTACCAAAAGCATTACCCGGGTAATAATTTAACATTAGGGGTTCACTTGGGTTGCAATGTGCGCATGCGAAGGGGGGGAAATTTAAATGACCCAGTTTGCCCCCCGCATAGTGTACGTTTGTGCCACAATCAACACTAGCGCTAGAATTGAATGGCTGTGATATTAGTACGTAGTCGTACATTTGATTTAATGTATTTGGGATACACACTAATCACAGCCATTTAGGGGTAATTTTACAATGTGTCGCACGTGCCTCTTCTCTTCGACGTGAAAGATACAGCCATACAGTCAAATCCTAATAATCATATCAATTAATACACATATCTCTAAATATACTTAACTATATTTTAATTATGTATATAGCTATTAATTATGTATATATAAAAAAAACATAATATAACAACCTTATAAAACAACTTATAAAAACAACCTTACGTTGACCATGGTACAAAAAGTACCGTATGATATAATTCCTCCCTCGCCTTGCATGCTGGGAAACAACAGTCTGTCACTATCGAGTCAGTCATGGCGTCCCGTGTCCTCCTTCTGCAGTGTGTCCGCTCCCTGGCCCGGCCCTCGGCCAGGCTCTCCTCGGGCCACCTCGCCGTTCGAGCCGCCGCCCCGGTGACCACCGGCCACCGGCAGCTGTCGCTGGTCTCCAGGACACAGTGGGTGACACAGAGCCGGGTGAGTGCTGCGGTTAACATTGAACCTGTTTGTTAGCGGCCTAGCGGTAATGGCTTCACACTGTGACCTACCTGCGCCTTTCACACACAACACGAGGATGTCACGGCTCGTTTTAGCATTTGTAGTGGTACTTTGTTGTTTTACTTGTTCTGAGACGAGTGCAACGTAAAGTCTGCATGTAATGTATCAAACAGCATGGGTTTGTGTCACGGTATGACCTACATTCGCCTGTTTAGCCAGCTATCGTTGTCGGCTACTTCATGAGTTCATGCTGGTCAACTCAACTGTTGACCTGTGTTTCCCTCTCACCTGCAAACCACTTGGGAACAGAACTGCACAGTGTTTGAACAAGCTAAGTCTAAACTATACCACCAATACCAGGCAGTGACTAAATTGACTATAAAAAAGTAATGAGCCACACTAAAATCTCTTTCAGCCTAATGTGTACTGTGGCTGAGGATATGTTGTGACATTGAGTGAATTGTATGTGATTGAATAAAACATTCGTCTGTGTAAACATTATAAATGTATACATTGTATACATACAATGTATACATAAACTGTAGTTACAAATGGACATCACATGGATGAATTCTTTCTGACGTAATGGACAAATCGAAATCGCAGTTGCCGCACTAATCAAAACCCACCTGTTGCTGTTGTGCTATTTGATATGCTGATTTGCCACTGAAAATGTAGTGATGGAGCTCTCTGCTTCTGTCACTTGGTGGAAAACAATAACTTATCTGATTGAAATCAGCATAATTCTTAAAATAGTGAAGCTACTGGGAAACTGCTTAAATATGTATACTAGCTAAGCATAGCACTACCCAATACTATACTATGTAGTATTGCAGCATTTATACAATTTTGTAATATGCGAAAACATTTCTGTCAATCACTCACCTCCAGTCCTTGTCTGTTTTCATCTAAGTATTGTTAGAACGTTAATCACAACAGCAGTTGAGCGACATCTTATTGTGAGTGATGCAGTGACCCAGCCACAACCATGAGGCAGCTTGCATCAGCTGTTTGCTGTTTTGCAGCTGCTAGCATGTGTTTACGGATGCAAATCAAAGTAATTGAAAAGATCCTACGAAAATATATACTCTTTTGTTTGCGAGTGACACACATAATTATAACACATCGCATGGATGCACCTGGGATGTATCCTCAGTGATTGTATCCCAAGGTCATCAGGGTCTCTCGAACATCATACCCCTCACTCAGGCGACCCAGCCGGGGTGATCAAGTCCCGACTTACGTCCCAGTAGCTACCCTCGATCAGTCCCATTAGGGAAAAACCAGGGCCACAAAATCCGTTGGAACTATTCCAGAACTACTACTACTACTAGCTGGGGGGTACGCTTCTGGCGCATGGAAGGACTAGGCTCTGTGGGTTGACTCCTGTCCGGGCCCCTCCTACGTCTCACCAGGTCCACTTCTGCTCTCACCAGGCCTAGGACCTGTGCATTGCACCAGAGTCCCAGCACCAGACACTTCATTCAGGAGTGGTGGATTCCTAAGCTGCAATGGTTCCGCAGATTCCACCCGAGCAAGAAGGTGGTGCTGCAGGCTCCGCCCTCTGCTTGAATGGTCCTCCGAATGGCCTCACGAGAGTTTGTTGGGCTTCCTCCTCGCGGAGGACATAGGCTGGGGCGCTAACCCATACTGCTCACCTGGGTGCCGTCTACATTCCGGCTGTCACCCGTCTCCCTGGTGGTCACCAGACTATACTTGGTTGTCGCATAGTCTATTCCACAAAATATAACGTGGGGATTAAGTGGTCTAAAATTGTAAAACGCTTCTCAATTATTCGATTATCAGAAAAAACCCCAGCTCATGCTGTTTTATGCAAAGTTTGTATCCAGCTGATCCCTTCACTTCCTCCCCCACCTCATGTTTTCCTCTTGATCCTGTCATCCTCCTGCTCAGAGCTCACCGGTCAGTGTGCTGTGTCGACACTATGGAGACCTGCCTCCCCTTACCCTGGAGACCATCAAGGAGCGCGTCATGTATGTCCTGAAACTGTACGACAAGATCACCCCAGAGAAGGTAAGAACTAGTTCTATCCTTTTTACCTTCAACAGGGGCAGGGCATTCAAAGTGTAGGAGCTCTGATAGTAAAAGCCTGATCTCCTTTGGTCTGAAAGCAGAAATCCAGACCAAAACACACCCATGAATCAGCCTAAAATCCTGTCCCATCATACATCCCGATCTCGACGACCTTTGCTGTGTCATTCCCAGTCTCTCTCCCACTGTGTTCAGTCTATCTCCATTCATTCTTGTCAGTAAAGGCAGAAAAGTCCCCAAAATATATATATATAATATGTTGGCCTTGAATTGTTTCATAGATGCTCCCTATTCTCCATTTTCTCCACTCCTCCCAGGGCTAGAATTAAGCTAGTTGTCCCTACGCTAATGCAGGTGTTTTAGTCGCTCCAAACGTTATTTACTTTTTTTCAGGTATCTTCATTAATAGTGTTCTCCTACTCACACATGTGCTGTTTGTCACCTTCGAACTGCCGTTCAATGCGTTCATACAGAACGCTTAAAATTTGCAGTGTTCATTTTGAGCCCTATTTTCACCAAAAAGAAGAAGAAACGGCTCACTACAGAAAAGAACGGGTCTGAAACAAAAAAACCTGAATCTAAATCGAACGGATTAGAATGAAGTCACACGCAGTTCCACAGACTGCTAAAGGAAAGGTAACTTTACCAATACTATTTATTATGACGTTTGTCTATCTTTATTGTCTTTCAGTGCAACAATAACCCATCACTTTGTTTAGCAGTCTAAAATATCTCCCAACACCTGAATCAAACTACCATTGTTCCATGCAAATAAAACAATAAATGATCACATAGTGATATTAGTCTGATTATTTTAGTAACGTGTATGTTTGTGTGTCGCAGCCTTTGTTTGCGTTCGTTTCCAACGTTCTGTGTGTGGTGGGGTGTGTGGTTCAATGACTGTTTTGTAGCGGCTTTGCATTGGCTGCACTGTGCTGTTTCAGACGCGTTTGGTTTGAAGTTATATCGAGTGACGTTCGAACATCGCAAACGTGTCAAATAACTGTACTATGCGCCGTGTAGTTCCCCATCAACCCGTGAGTGTGACTGTGATCATGCTTCTCTGCTGCGTTTCTCTGCACTTTCTGCAGCCTGTGTGGCTGCCAGGGATATTTGCCTCTCCCCTTCCCATTGCACAGAGGCCACTTTGCAGTCCCATTGGCTAGAATCAGCCAATCACGATCTTGATCACAACAAAAAACACAAGGCTAGGCTTCTATTATTCACCTAGGGCAGGGCTACTCAACATAAGATGGCTCAGGGGCCACTCGGCAAAACGGCAAAACGGACTACACGACTAGTCTAAAAATTAAGGAAACACATCAAATGTGAAGAGAACACATTGAACAGAATATCACAGGTGAATAAATAAGTGGCTGACATCATGCCATATCACCTTATCTTGGAACAAACAATACAATACCTACAATCTTGTTCAAAACAATGAAAATAACTAATTATATTATTGGTATGACCATGACATGTAGGGCCGCTGATATATTAAGCAGGTGCCGCGCGTGGGTTGTTTAGCACTGACCTAGGGGAAGCTAGTTCTACTCCAAACACAGTGTAAATCTGTTTATTACTGTATTTTGGTAAATCATTGGGCTTGAAATGATCACTGCAAACTGTAAGCCATTGAGTGTGCTCATGTGTAGTATTGGGATCCATGTGAAATGCAGCTAGCCAAAGTTTACGCAAATCCATATTCTGAATAGATATCCTATGAAATGTTTTCGCTTTCACTTTGTCATTGTGATAGAGCAGCCTGGATATACACACTGGCATTGTGTTGATAAATTACAAAATAGCAATGTAGATAACTAGATATAGACTGGACTGCTAATAAAAGTATGCTACTCCATAGAAAACAGTAAAAAGAATGACATGTTGTGTTCTATGAAAGGCAGCTCGAAGGTGACAAACGGCTCATGTTTGAGTAGCAGAACTCTAATGAAGAATCATGGGGGTGAAAAAAAGTTTGGAGCTACTTAAATACCTGCATTAGCATAATAGCTCAATTTATTTTCTTGCACTTTTCTAAATACCCAAATCGCTTTACATAAAAGTAAGGAACCAACTTTATTCAAGAAAACAAAATGAATACAAGATCAGTGCTAGATTAAAAATAGTTTATACAAGGGTTGGATGAACATCTTAAGCAGACCTCAGCTGGGAAAAGCTGTCTTGAGGTTTTGAAGGAGAGCAGGGGGAGGACATGACGCTAGTATGTCGCAGGGACTTGCCCCCAATCCAACCCTTGATGCTGAGTGTCAAGCAGGGAGGCATTGGGTCCCATGTTTACAGTCTTTAATAAGACCCGGACACTCAAACCACAAGGCCACTGAGATTCATGGGTACATGTGTTTTTCTCTGGATTTTTCACGAGCGTCTGTTTAGAAACTAAAGTGAAAACTGTTCCACAGCTGCAGGCCACAAGCCATTTCATGAAGGACCTGGGTCTGGACAGCCTAGACCAGGTGGAGATCATCATGGCGATGGAGGATGAATTTGGTGAGTTTCTGTCAGCCTGACTGCACTTTCCAACATACATGTTCATTACAACAATGTTTTGCCTGTTGAGTCTTATCTGTCTGGATGACATTTTCTGTTGATGTTTTACACCTGTCCTGTTAAGTACTGCCAACTGTATTATGTCTACAAGTCCTCCCATCCCAACCACCCCAACTCTTTTCTTGTTAGTTTTGTCTGTACTAGGGCTGTCATCGTATAGTCCATATTCAAACCTATAGTCTAATATAAAAAATGAATAGGGAGACATTTTGGCTGATATCGATATCCGATTTAATGAATTCCTGTTATGGCCGATATAACCGATGTCGATATGATCTCATTCTGTATTAAAAAAATTGGCCATTCTGAAATAAATGCCTTATAAACACTGATTTTGAAAAAAGCAGTGCCTCTTTATTCCAAAACTAGGGATGCACAGTTATTGATATGTTGGCCCATATCCACAACATAAACGGCTTGAATATTACTATATTATACTATATTATTGAATTTGTTGACTCTTTTGAAAGATTCCTCAAAAGAAATTTCAGCCTTCGTCACAAAAGGCTTTTTCAGGCTTTTTTATTTTTTAACATGATTATTATAAAATAATAATCTGCCAAATCCACTAAAACCGATATTACATTTATTTGATACCAAGCTTGCATTTTAAGGCCAATCAGCCGATACCGCTGTGATGATCCCTAAAAATTAAGCATTAAGGTTGTGATTTAAAATAAAGAACCTGGGCCTCCGTAACCAGCACAGCTGCATCCTCCACAATATATAATATTAATAACACTGGATATTAGGTTTTGTGACTTGTCTGTTGAGTAATCCATGCTGATATGTACCGGTATTTCTTTCTGTGTATGTACAGGATTCGAAATCCCAGACGGAGAGGCGGAGAAGCTGATGAGCCCGGGCGAAATTGTGCAGTATATTGCCGACAAAAAAGATGTATATGAATAAATAGTGTACATTATAGCACTTAAAAGGCAAGTCACTTTGATTATATAGCCACATCAGTGGGTTGGGGAGCTATGTTGCATGTCATATATCATCTTTTCGTATCCCTCACATGTCGGTGCAGAGGTTTGGACTTTAGACTCTCCCAGATTCTTTCCCAGCTGAAAAAGTGCCGTGATCAACCAGCAGAGGTCCCCCAACACTCACTGCTAATTGTGTTGGTTGGAGTGCCTGGCCAAGTTGCCAGGAATTTGTTATGGCATACAACCATGAAGCTTTGCGTGTACTACAAGTAGTCCAAGGAAGAACCGCCACCCGTATTCAATTTCTCAATTGTATATTGAATATAATTTGTTATATGCACCTAACATTAATGTATGCTGATTTTTTCCGCCCACATTTAGTCTTCAATTCAGATTTCCCCACACCTGTCCCCTAAACCCTATTGCTGGTCATGTGGGAGGTGTAGTCAATCCGGGTGACTCCTCTAATACATCACAGCAGTTCACCTGGACGGTGTAACACATGTAGGAATACATGTTACTATTCTATCCAGTTCCGACCCCAGGCACTCCCCAACCATGCAAAACATTTTTTTACCACCTTTTTTTACGCCTTGCATGTACATATGCTGTGTGGGTGGCGTAGAGGTAAAATACTGGCCCACACCACCACCGCAGATCCACAGGTTAAATTCCTCGTAGCGATGCCTCCATCTCAAACTAACACGATTTGCAGTGTAGAGGGTATGTAGAGGCAAAGCAACATGTAAAGTCAGTTTAACATTTTTTAACATCGTTTAATGCAATCGGACAGGACTTCTCTGTGTGGATGTATGGGCTGTCAAGGCCAGAAAGTAGTTTTTTGCTGATGATGTCACACGCATACCCTCTATTTGTGGGACCTCTGCTTGTTGGTCAATGGTCACTGCACTTTTTCAGCTGGGAAAGAATCTGGGAAAGTGTGCAAAACACGTGTTTTGCACACTGTTTCGCTGGCACCAGTGTATCAGTGGATGCGCATGGCAGTACTCAGCGACAAGGACCACAGTACACACAAAGTTTTAACATTAAATTACTCTTTGCTGCTTGTACACAGAACACTGGTTGAAATGGCTTAGAAACGGATTAGAATTGGACAACAACAAATGTCACTGCCCAGTCAAATCAAAATTAACCCTTTGAGCTGTACAGAGACGGAGAGGAAACCTTTAACGTTTACAACGTTTCATGTAAACAAGACATCCTTTCACATCCTTTTTCTTTTTTTTCTCTCTCTCCCCCAGATTGAGGTTGACCCCAGCGCAACCTCGCAGGAAGTAGTTGTTGAATGGGTGGCAAGTTATTTCCAACTTCCTGACGAGCTTTATTTTTATTTTGTCCCTGCGGCGCTGGTGGCGTCCGCTGCCTTGTCTTTGTCGTTTCAATGTATTTAAATGAACATGTTGTACATTCTGTGGTTCTAATGTACAATTGAATAGATCAATAAAGACCGATGTTGTATAGTTCCACATCACTGTTCTGTTTAAATTACACCTCAAAGAACACAAATGCAATGCACAGAATACAAAAAGCAATGTTATTGACGGTGCTAATTTAAAGGACAACTTTAGTTTTTTTCAACCAAGGTTGATGTTTTAGGTTATTAGAGAAACTAAAAGATGAGTGTTAATTTTCTTTCATTTGCTGCTTTCTTTCGTTTTGGGGATTTTAGCTCTTTTTGACAGGGGGGCGGGGGCATTCGAGCATGGGGCTAAATATGTATTTATTTACAAAATATTATGGCGATACATTTTATTATTATTTACTATAGTCCTAATAAACCCCAATAAATTACATCTGACCACAAAAGATCACAGGATCTACTGAATGTGTCAAACTGACATATTGAGCTATACACACAGTATAAGCCTTCCCCCAGTAGGCTACCTTCACATTCAGTAGATCCTGTGATCTTCTGTGGCCAGATGTAATTTCCTGGGGTTTATTAGGACTATAGTAAATAATACAAAAATAAATCACCATAAAATGTTGTAAAAAAATACATATTTAGCCCCATGCTCGAATGCCCCCGCCCCCCTGTCAAAAAGAGCAAAAATTCCTAAAACGAAAGAAAGCAGCAAATGAAAAAGAATTAAGACTCATCTTTTACTTTCTCTAATAACAACCTAAAACATGAACCTTGGTTGAAAAAAACTAAAGTTGTCCTTTAAGATGAGAGAATTTATCCCCGGGGTAAATTCTTGTCATAATATACCTTTTGTTGGTTGGAAAAAATGTCCATGTCTGCACAATGAAAATATTGGATTATAATAAAAAATATCAATAATGCAGTCAATCAGGACGGTAAACCTTTTATATGTAATGGCATATTGGTTGTGGATGACTTATATTTAAAATTTGCACATTTAGAATTTTGAAAACCCAAAAGATTTAACAATTTCAAATACATTAACATGCTTCCTTGTTTTATACATTTTCAATTAAATTAGTTTTTAAAATACTGTTTTTTTTTTTTAATCATTTGGATCTTTTAATAAAATATCTCTTTCTTATTAAAGACGGTCATAACATACATAATTATCAGGTATCATTATGATGTCAGTGTTTGCGAAATATTTAGTCTGCATCCAAATCCTATTTGTTTAAGACTTTTCTCACCAGCATCTTCCAAGCTGCTGTTGTACAGGGCATATATCTGGTTTGTATGCACAAGAATCTTCTAAGCTTAAGTATTTATAACTAATCTTTCAAGTCCCTGTGGTATGATCGCTGTATCCATGCTTTGTAAACCATGGGTTTGGAGTTCAAGGCCATCATTTGGCAGATTTTCACTCTTACAGGCCTATTCTACAAGCTGTGGGTCAAATATTTTCTCGCTTGCATCTTTAAAGCCATCATGGCTCAGCACTTTGGTCTTTGCAAATGTGTTTATGAATGAGGTTTGAATTTATTAGATTTTATCACCTTTTAGGAACTGCCATCTAAATTCTTAAAGGTTAAGTCTCACTTTCATCTTCCATGACAGCATGGCCCAAGAAATAACTTCGGGGGTATATATAAACCATAGGTTCGAAACTCAAACAACTCAATAAGCAAGAAAATAAACCTTGAGGTGGGCTCACGTTTTTAGAGTGTCTGAGAACTATCTATGATGTAATTCATTGCCAGATGCCACAAACCTGGTAAATATATTGCCTTACCTGTAGTGTAACAAGATCCATTACTCTGACTCTACCAGATGGAAATATCCAATTATCCACACCAATGCTGGCAGGTTGCTATAAGCACACCAATGACTTGACTAATGGAGGGAAATGCCACTATCCAGTGCTGCATAGTAATTTACCAGTGGCTTATGGGACTAGTGAGTGACATAGATTGTATGGATCATTCCCTATAGTTTAGAAATCTAGAGGAGACTTCATCTTCAAGTTTCCTTTTCTATGAAATGTCATAACATGTTGACCCACTAAGGACCACTTCACCACTTTTCAACTTATCTTTCAACTGTATCATTAACAATGGCTTCCATTATCGCATTGCAACTTTTCAGGAATAGAAAGCCTGCGGTTTCTATTAGCTTGGATTCCCCATCGATGTCACTGGTGGACAGGTTTCTGAACTGCCCACAGACCTCCCATGAGACAGAGTAGAAAAATAATTGTGATATTTTATCATGAATATTAGTGACGACCATTTATATCAAATGAGCTGGTGACCCCCCACCTTCACTTAATGTGGCCCGCAGGTTAATATCAGAATACTGATATTACTGATTTGCAAACATGCCTCGTTTTAATTACTTCAGTCTAAATTAGTAGCCTAACTAGTATTAAAAATGTTGTCTTTTTTATGTCCATGTATTTAGTTCATAACTATAATTAAAAGGCATTTGAAATTACATAAAATGTCAATTTTCAAGATTCCAATTCGAAAATAGTAAAACATTCAGGATTTCAATTCAAATATAGCAAAAAGTAGCTGATCTGTGCGACGCGTTTTGAGCTTGTACATCGGCTGCGACAGTAATATGCAATGTGGCCCTCTGGAGTGAGTGTGGAAACATAGTGGCCCTCTCCATCGTCAAAGTTGCCCTCCCCTGAATTATATGAAGATAGGCTGAAAAGTGGTCCCTTTAATACAAACTACAGTCAGCAACCAAGTTCAAATCTTTCTTTCTGGATGATACATCTCATGTCTACCTTTAAGGACATCAATACATCTTTTTTACTTTAGCATCAGCGAGACAAGTCAGTCAGCTCTGGTAGAGCTTTACGTTTTGACCCAGGGCACCAGATATGGGTTTAACTTTTACAGTCTATGGTTTAACCACAGTCAAGTTAGATTGGATAGTTCTGTTGCATTCATCTAGTGCCCTCTGGTGGACCGAATTATTTTAAACAAAATCATGTATCCATGAAAAATAATGATCAATCAAAACAAATATATATGACATTTTTCTTTTTTAATGAAACGTAGTACATCAAATTGCAATTCATGGTTTTCCTTTTCTTTTACAATGTGAACCACATATATCATACCAACACCTATATGTTAAGTATATAGATTAGCCATTTATTACTTTTTTTAAACAAATAAGTATTGAGAAACAGCTGATAATAGTGTTGGCTCCAGAGAGAGACGTGACACGAGTCGGCCTTTCAGACAGTGAGAAGTGGACAAGACCATTGATTGGTTGAGGGGTAGAGGAAAGGAAACAAGTGTGCCCTCTGTTAACAGCCTAGTCAATGGGGTCAACACTGCAGGTAGGAATAACAAAGTATCAATGTGGCAGAACAACCCTGTTCTGTGTAGTTACTTCCTAGATAACATACTGGAACACAGACAAATTGCAGTAACTAATGTGTTAAAAGGTCATAATTATAACTGCTACTTAACTGCTGTACCAATAATTCTTATGGTGGGAGATGTGAATCGTATGCTCACTTATTTTCCTTGTTTAGGGAGTTGCTGCTTTTTATCATTGTAGGGCCATTTTAGAATACAAAGTTACCACATGCTGAAGTCTAGAATAAATTATTCTCTTAGAGGGATATGGATATTTTAAAAATGTGTTTCTTTGCTCTTCCTGGGACACTTGTAATAAGGGGTATTGCCTTGTAGCTACAAGAAAAACACGGCTAGGCATTGTAAGTAGCTGAGCCACTTTGTTTCAAAAGAAAAGGCATTTTAGGACAACCTAAAACACCTCTGCAGCTGTCCAAAATGACACGTCCAATGAAGACAAAAACGTTCAAAATGTCCCAATTGCCCTTTAAGTTGGAATTTCAGTATGAAAGGAGATGGCAGCATGTCACTGTTCTCACTTTATGCATATTCAAAGATTCACATCCCAACATGAGCAGTTTGCCAGGTTGACCCCTACTGAGAAAGTCAAGACTGAAGTTAGAATCTTTAGGGCAAAGTTCCTACACAACATACAGCCTTCTTTCCTATGTTTTCCCGCTCTGTGGACTTTAACAAAGTTAAAAACAAATTCATTTTTCCATATTTGGAAAAAAGCATGTGCGAGTTCCAAGGGGTCTCACACCAAGTTCAACTTGTTCACCCTCCTTCACATAAGTCAAGCGTTTTACGAGACCTAAATGAACTTCACTCCTCTTCCATCAATGTTGGACTTCCTCTAACCCAATCCAAATCATTTACTGGTATTTTATGTAGAAGAAAAAAAAAGCCTCTGCTACAGACCGCGTTCATCGGACAAATATGTTAGGTTTTTTTATTCTAGCTAGCCAGCAAACAAGTATGACTGCATAAAATGCAAAACTACACATGCATTAAAAAAAATAAACTTAACAGAAATTAAAAACCACCATGCTTAAAACATTAACACAAGAATTCACAATTCTTCTGGATGTGATAAGTGGAGGAGAGTGAACAAGTTCATAGTGTTAGGAGGAGTAGAGAACAGCATCTCTTCAAGTCCATTACGGCCAAGCTACACAGAGCGCGTAGGCGTATAACACACGGATACGCGAGCCCCCCGCAAACGTAGAAATAAAATAGGACTGGATCTAAAAGTGTGTGCGCATCAGAGTTTGACACACACGCTCTGTGTCGCTCGGTCGTTATAAGTGCCATAACATCTGCCAACTAAGTGGTACCTTTGACCTTATTCATAGATAAAAGCATTAATCATGCCAGTATTACGTTAGGGCATAATTGGTTATTATCTGAAATACCTAAAAAGTACACTTCCTTCCATATATTTCCACATTGAATGAATGCAATGTAATAACACAGTTAAGGGTAAAAATTACTCCCATCAACCAATTCAAAACCTGAAATGTGATTGTAGTAACCTAATTCCAGATATTAAAGCTGAATATCGTCAAATTTTAATTAGACGTTATTTGTATCTGCGTCAAATATTACACACAAATGTCTGACTCATGGGACATAGCCGCAATTTGCAACTCTAAATTTTGAATCTAGAGCAATACCCTTCATTGACAGCCCATTCATCTAAATAGAAAAGTCTGATCTACTTGTATTAAACGTTAAACTCACCAACATGGCAGCTGTAAGGCAAGCTTGAATTATCCTCTTTGAATCTGAGTGTTTGTTTCATAGAAATCCACTGTGGACATGTTATAAGTTACATTCTGTCAATAAATTCCGTGCAAGACTGCAGGTGATTATTTTTCTAAGTTTTGGAGTTTGGAAGCACTCGTTTTCATTAACCCAACGTGCTGCTGCTTCTTGCATGTGCAAATTCGAAACAGGTGGTACACAGGGCCGTTCAGTGACTTCCGACGAGCGCTTCCAAACTACAACACTTCACAACTACGGTAGATTTTCATGAAACAAACACTTTGCGTTGGTGAGTTTCACGTTTTACTACAAGCAGATCAGACTTTTATTTTTGGATGAATGGGCTGTCAATGGAGGGTGTTGAAACTCTAGATTCAACCCATTATTTAAAAAAAATCTAGTGTTGCAAATTGCGGCTAGACAACAGTGGGTCGTACTCCTCTCCTCCTAACAAAAGGAGGGGGGAAAAAAGACTAGGACTTCAACATTTCTGAATGAAATAGACCCCTAAGTGGCTTTAATCGTCTTCTGTACCAACTGAACTCAAGCGAACCTTTCCACGCATCCACGTCTAAATAATGCACACACCCCTTGAAATAAAAATAAACACAATGAGCTGCACCCCAACGCCTACACCTCGCACAGCAGCCAATTTATGACGAGTCACTCAAGTACACCCGCTAGCACGTTGTGGTGGAGGGTTAGTGGGATGACACCTCTGCAAGAACATTTGTGATTTATGCTTTTTCTAACAGCACCGATTATCTTCCAATAAGTTAAATCAATCATTTCCCAGGCAGGCTGAGGAGGAATAGAGGTGGATGAATACAAGTAGACCCCATTCGCTGAAACGCTCCAACACAAGAAAAACCTTCCACTGCATGTGTATGTGTTGCAGCCAGATGTGTGCGCACAGTCGTTGTACGTTTCAAGCCAAATGATAATCAGCCACGATTGACCACGAGTGAGCCTGCGTGTGGCCCCAAGTAGACTACAATAGTGGGTGGGGCAGGTGGGGTTGAATGGAAGAATAGTAACTTGGTTTTGCATGAGTTAGGTGAAAGCGAAGTGCAAAATCATTATTGCAACTCTCATTAGAACATCACACAATCACATAAAAACAGCAGCTGCTTTTTTTTTTAATAAGACTAAGGGAAGGGGGTGTCAAAGTCTGCAAACAGGCTGATGTTTCTTGTGACAACAAAATAAAATAAAATCCTTTTCAATAACTGAAAAACAAAAGGGTACATGTGGTAAAAGTAAAATGAACTTGGCTATAACTGCTGCAGTGGCAACAAACCTAACATTTGAACACTGGTGGTTGAAAGAGTGGAAAAAAGAAAAGAAAAGACGACTGGCCGAGCTAATTCTAACATTGCTGTTGAAGCAGAGAAGTTAGCAAACGACAGGGTCAAAAGATCAAAACATCAATAGCCTGCTATTGGTATAGAGAGCCATCAATCGAGTAGCCAGAGTAACTAGTTAAACTAGTTACAGGCGGCGGAGGAGGCGGGAAGATGCCACAGAGACGCACTCCTATTGGTTGACCTAGGTTGCCGGTTGGCAGGCATCGTCGATTGAGAACTGCGATCAAACTTGTAACAGAAAGGAGTAGACAGGTTGCTTCAAGCGAAGATGGGTCACCCGACATAAGTTGGTTCCAGCGTTTGGCAAAACAACTGAAGTCACTGAGTGTGAGCCGATTCGATCATGGCCCTCGTTTCCTTGTTAAGGGGATGGGTGACGATGAGGGAAGGAGGGGGGAGGTAAAGGGAGGGAGACAGAAGGCGAGGAAGCAGGGACAAAAAGATGTCAACGATCAAGTGGCTTTTATTTTGAAGCAGCATAGTGCATTTTGTTCCTCCCCCATAGAGGCAGTCTGCATCTCTTGTCGGTGACTTCCTATCGTCGTCTCCTTTCCAGTGGCTCCGCTTCTTCGACGCGTCACTGGTATCTGAGAAGGCTGTGTGATCTCTTCCCAACACCCACAGTCAGTCAGTTAAGTGCTTCAAGCCAGGATCATCGAAGTAAGTAAAGGAGCCGACGAACAGGATCCAGCTGCCACTAAAAAACTAAATGGAATGCCTCCCGCCCCTGTTTTGTCAGCCCTGCATAACTGCACAGCCAGCCATCCAACTGTCCGTTTGTCCTTTTTTTTTCTTCTTTTTTTCCGTCCGACTGTTGGTCTGTCTGTGTCTGCCTTAAAACATATCCACCCCTCCCTTCCCAAATTGCCAGACCTTGGCTCCAAAAGCCTCCTCTCTTCCGTGCAGTCCAGGCAGCCAAATCAGATCATCCTGTTGCGTTTATGAGTAGGTGAGTCTGTGATGACATCGTTGCACTGGGTGGAGTTTCTTTTCCTGGTCCCTCCGCCTCCGGCAGAGGCGGAGCCTGTGGAGTCCAGATGCAGGGCCATCTCCTCAGAGATGAAGGTGTTCAGGTCCACGTCATGGAGCCCGTTGCGCCTGCGGCACACCGGTCCAGATCCAGCACTGCCACCGCCGCCGCCTCCGCCGGCCCCTCCCCCACCGTTACTGCCACCACTGCTGCCCCCGCTTACGTGCGTGGGAGACCCCGGGGCACCGGAACGCACACTGATGCTCGCCATGGCTCCACTTAGGCCTGGGGAATGGAGAGGAAGTGGCAGGTTAGAATGAGGAATGGATGAAAGCAACTGGACAAAAGGAGGAATTAGAAGAAGCCTACACTGACTGAACATCAAATACTGGACAGGAGGGCCGCATGGACTACTGTAGACAATATCCTCCTGCTTAGTCCCAGGTGGGAGGAGCTATAGATGGGCATTTACACTGCACATTACAGTGCACACCTGGAATAATTGTGATTAGTACTCAATTGAAGTAGGCCCTTTAAAAAAGGCAGCCACTTAACCCATTGGTGTTTTAAACATTGTTATAATTTAGCTATTGAAAAATAGCAGATCTACAAGCCCATAGCGCGCCACTCGGTGGCACGCTATGAGCTTGTAGATCTGCTATTTTTGAAAATAAAAACTGGAAGATTTAGATTTTTTTTTTAATTTAGACGTCAGGTCTGAATGGGTTAAAGCCGATTTACCCACAAACTCGAAAATATCATTATGTCCCCAATGGTGGTGGTCTAGTAATTACACTGCGACAAAAAAAAAGCCAACCAATCAAGCTAGCTCCCAAAACGTAAGTTCAAGTCACCAAATCAGGTTGTTCGGTTTTCTCAGTCACTGTTCATCAGCTTTGAAATCGAGGACTGGAGAATAGGGTCACTGGGTTCAGGCTTTCTCTTAACAGTTGCATTTGTTTGGACGTGTGCCAGTATACAGAATCTGAAGCAGCTCTCGCACTCTCTCACCCCCTCGTCTGCCACTTACACTGAACAATGCCATTACCATGAGAATCCTGTACTAGTGCACCAACCTCACCAAAACCAACATCTTGTAAGTGCAAAGATATATGGTCATTTAAAAAATAAAGTGACTGCCAATAAATGCAACTATATGAAAGCAGCAAAATATACAACACTCACTGCAGCCACTAAATCAAGGAGTCTGCTTTCATAGATTGTTTTCTCCTAAACCCAGCAATGCATGTTGCCTTGCTAGAAATAAACTATTTTCGTGTAGAAGCCAACCTAACGCAGGCATCAATTAGCCTGGTTTCCAGCCTGATCCGTGATTTGTTTTGTCACTTCGCTAGTCAGTCTGGAAAGGGTCCTATCTCCAAGGTAGGCACTAGGTAGGACATGCAAGCTTCCGATTGGCCTGTGGTGCGGATTGGGGAAAAATAAAAACACCAGTTTAACGTATCAATGTGCACTGCCGTGCGTAGCAACTGCTGTTGCCCTGCAACATACGCATCATTCACTAAACTCACCCCACACAGCCGTCAGTTTTTGTGGACTACTGAATCAAATTAGTGTTTACTTTTTACTGTAGGTTTTACTATCGAGTCTCGAACTAGCGTAATGTTTTTCAACAAAAGCATGGACAGAGTGGCGCTGGCTGATGAACAGGAGACTTTATTAAAACAGGACCCTTTCCAGACTGAGTAGCGAAGTGACAAAACAAATCACGGAAAGCAGCGAATAAGGCTGGAAACTAGGCTAGGAAACTATTCCATTTCCAACAGTTCTACACAGTAACACTATACAAAGTACCTGTATCTCCACGTGTTAGGAAATAATGAGGTAGTCTATTTAATACACCTATATCAATAGTCTGCTGCTAGTAGGAGTCAATCATGTATCACAGTGATAGAAACGTTACAGGCCCGGCCTTGGGAAGTGGTGAGATGATGGTGACATACTGACAAATGACACCTGCTGACAGAAGCATGCTTTTATTACACACAGTAACCTTTACCACCAAATGCCCAACCCAAACCACATCAACCTACTTGACCCTAGCCCAACAGAATGATATCCACACACACACACACACACACGGACAAACTTGAACACAAACATGCACATCATATGTCAAGAAATCAGTCTACTGTAACTTGAGTAAAACCAGAGAAGCTGGTGCATTTACCCACTTATACATAGCCCATTAATAGCCCTTGCAGCAATTTAGTCAAACTCGTTATTCAGACATGCAGTACATCTGTGTGAACAACAAAGTGAGGCCCTCTAAGGCCCCCATTTACACTGGCAGACAAATCTAGCTTGAATCAGATCTGTGCCATATCGAGATTGAAATCCGATTGGTTTAAATGAGTCCAAGATGTCACATGACTCATTTAAACAAATCAGATTCCAAGTTCCAACCTATAGGCTTAGTATGAAATCTTTTTAATTCAGTCAGTCTAATGGTTCAGTCACCCATGCAAAATGCAGCGTACATGAGAAGGTTGAAGTATCCTTTTAATCGTGTCATAATAAAATATATACACCTGGTAAAAAAAAAAAAAACACTATCTTACCATGCAATGCTATGGCCTCCCTGAAGGGTTGAAGGTCTGTCTCCACAGAGGAGCCTGTCTCAGAGGAAGGGTTAGCCCGGCTAACCATGGCCAGCCGTGGGTTGGCCCTGCTACTCCTGGGAGGCGGAGCTTTGCCACAGAGGAAGCTGATCAGGTCCTCCCTGCGTATGGTTCTCCTACGCTTTTTCACCCAAGCCAACACATCCTGGAATAATGGAACAGAATATGCATCCCTTAATTGGATATCAAAAAGTAAAACCTAATAACCTTTAAAGCTTCTAGAGCAAGGGCTTATGGGACAGGCGCTTAGCCGGATGTAAACTCAAAACATCATGATTGGATCAGTTTGTGATCAACGCCCTAACTGGTCGGTCTAGTATGGGACGTCCATCCACAGTGCTAATTTCTTGCCTTGTAGCTCATCACTGTTTGTTTCAATCTTGTTTACTACTAGAACAAGCAGAAGAATATCACAGAAGTTGAATGCGGCCCGCTGATATTAATGAAGTGGGTTTTATTACAAAAATACTAAAACTATTAAGAAACGCAAGTCAAACCTTGTTGCGACGTTGGTGGCCAATTTGGATGCCCAAGTCAAAGCTTCTCTGATGGGCCTCCACGCTCTCTGAAAAAGATACCCAAAGAAATAAGATGGAAACCAGGCAGGTATAGAAATGATCAGAATGAATAAATCCTTCTCAGAAACAACTGCAATAAATATAAACACAGGTTTCTATGTCAAACATAACTGTAGCAAAGTTAAGTAGCATAGGCTAAAAATCTGCATTGGGAAAGTCTGTGTGTGTGAACTAAAACACATGCTACCAACTGCTCAGTCCAAGAGGCTTGTCTGTCTTTCAGTCAACATTAACTGGTGTGTATAATTCAAAACAAGACAATCATGAATAAAAGTGCTGTAAGGAGTGTAGTAGCTAAATCGTTACATGACATGATGAGATAACATTTTTCATTTCCAAGTACAATGACTGCAAGCTTACTGCCAATGTTATGACACATAATTGACATTAGGTGACATCTAAATTCAATGTTACGTCCAACTCACAGCCAGGGCATTTTGATGAGATGTGCTCCTTACCTTTGTAGAGGTTGGTGACCGCAGTTGCAGCATTTTGAAATGGCACCCACAATGACAGACCCTGTTGATGGCATACTCGGTCTGTGGGGAGAAAAGAATATGTGCATCCATTTACAAATGTGTACCGTATTGTACCAGTGTATACATGTGTAACCAGGTAGACCTGTTACTATGGCAACATCAGCCAGGTGCTCCTTGTTTCAAATTAAGGGTGGGGTTTATTGGCAGACAGGTTTAAAAGGGCTGGGCTGCTTTCATTCAGGGGATCCCCTAGCTTGCTGTAAGGTTGGCGTATCTGAGGAGGACAAGAGTTTGAAGGCATGGCTTTTCCTAAATGTATCAGCATACTGGCTGCCTGGTGAATTAGTATGTAGAAATGCCCTTATTCCATGCTGCTGTGCTCCTCCTCCGGTACGCCAGCCAAGTGTATGGTACAGTATAGTATGTCTTGGTGGTTTATATGATGTTGACTTTTAATATGAGTATTTTAAAAGAATAACTATGTGTACAAAACGAAAAGAGAATAAAATGCCTTGTTTGAAATCCCAATATGTCTTATTTCCATGCTCAACCTTGGTCACACGAACCTGTGCTTTCTATTGTTAAAGAGGACCTTCCCTCTAGAAAAAGGTGGCGTAGTTTAGTAGGCATTAAGTATATTTTATTATTCTTCCCTCAAAAGTCCCCCCTGCTACACATGTATCGACATCAGTATATTAAATACCAATAGAAACGTATTGACATTCGAACCACATTCTGCTGTCTGTCTACTGTTAACATACTGCGTCTGCAATTCGGCTATTACGCCAGTAATAGCTTGTGTTGTGTCATTATACACAGATAACAAAAAGGTCCGAGGTGTGCGATAGTTCGCCGATTACAGGGCTTGTATGAAGACCCATTTGATTTCCATTCGCCATTTTGTCTTGCATCTTGGTAGACACTGCTTTAGCATTAAAAATAACTGTCAGTCAGCGCTAGATGGCCAACTCCGCAGCTTGCTTGGAGCTCCGAAAGTCCTGACACTTAACTGCCCTCTCAGCAGTAAAGTTGCAAAGCCATGATGTCAAAAGACAACACGGGTTGACGTAACGATGTAATGTACTCTTGCGGATTTGATCTACCGTTGTACTACAAACTACCCAACACAATGCTGTCATAACACATGGTAGACAAAACAATTATCCCATAACGTTAAGCTAACCTAAAATATCCTCGCCATTTTGTTTTGATTGTAACGCTAGGCTATGCAACGCCAATAAAAGTGCCCACTCAGCAACAGACCAGATGTTTGAAAGCAAAGCAATATTACGCGGACAGTGGTTCGTTTACTTGTATAAATGTGAACTCCACACACAAGCCTGTGGCTTGATCTGTAAGGTAACCGTGACAGCGCCGAGGCAGTCTGTCAACAGAGAATGTCGCGTAGCTATGATTGTTTTTACCATCGCCATTTTGTAACTTAGCCCTGGCTAAAGTTACGTTAGCCAGCTAGCTAGTACTGCTAGTAAACACGGTTCATCAGTCAGCTCCGGGGCAGATATGAGCTAAATAAATGACATTTTGCGTTCGTCAGTCACCACGAAGAGCAACATTTGTCAAAAAGAACCGATCAGGTCTTATGTTGCCAACAGACGCTAAATTTAAACAGGTGTTATGCCATTTTTTGTATCCACGTTAGAATCTGCCTCCCCTCCAAGTTTAACCATGTTTTTAATACCCCATTTGGATTGCACGTGACAAAATCAATTTTAAGACTGTATTACTAACTGTTGGATTATAAAACTGTCCATTAACCTGTCAAAAACAGCCTCGTCGTTTAAAAGAATAAATAATAAAGTAGCCTAAAGTACCCTGGCTCGCTCCACACCCTGGCTAATCTAAAGTAAACGAAGAAAATAACCGCATTATACACGTCAACAAGAAGGAATATGGAGGTGGATAACAATCATAACATAGTCCTTATCACATTAAAAAATGTGTCTTTCGTTATACTGACTTCAGGGGTGAACAGATTCTGACGGGACACATTTTTTTGCATAACACATGTCCTAATCAGCTGCTGTGTACTGTAGCATTTGCAGCAGGCTGGTTATCGCTGGCAGGCTGTGATGTAAATATGTAATATACATGTCATGTTATATCATCTATATATCTCTGAGAGGGTACCAAAGGTAACCAAATTGATATAGTTAAATGTAGTATCCACTAAGAGTTAAATTAACTGTATGTAGACAGCTAGTAGCCAGTACTAAGAAGTTAACTAGTTTAAAAAAAAGAAGAAAAAGGGCAAGATAGTCGTGTTCAAGTGTGGTTACCTTTGTAAAGCTGCGCTACGGCGGTAGCAGAGTTCTGGAAGAGATGCCACAGTTTGTCCTGGTCGTTATCGGCCTCTTCCTCGGTAGGCTCCCTCTGCTCCGCCTCGGCCAGGCACTGCCGCTCCCATTTTGAGAACCAATGCTCGGGTCCGTGTTCCTGAATCTCCGAGTCCCCGTCGACGTCCTTCTTCTCCTCCATTTACTACCACCGCGACAAAAACTGGGGGAAATCACGACGTTTTTGGCGACTCTAAAAGACGGGGAGGCTGATCGCGGGGGGTGGGGGGGCTGAAATTATGTTAGTAAATTCATGAGTAATATTAGTGTTTTTCACTATTAATAGAAAATAGTTCATGGGTCTTCCCCTCTGGTACGGTTTGTAAAGGGACGCTAAACTATTTTCTCCACTTGCCGACGTCGGAATATATACAAGTCAACGTAGCGTGGTGTGCTCTTTAGCCCGCCCCTTAGTAATTTCTCCTGCGCCGATTGACTACAATTGCACTGCAGGGCGGGTCAGGTATTTCACCTAAAAACGTTATTGGCTGAACGAGATATCAGTCAGAGAAATGACACAAAGAGAACTCCATGAAAATTCCTTATTACTAAAGCTTGTGTGAGGGTCAGCGTTTATTATACTACATTTTGCTGGAAATAAAAGGTGAAACCTATACATCTTGCACGGCGCCAATGAGTGATATTGCTCGCTCATGGCAACATGGACAGTAGTAGCTCTGTTAAGTGGCACGTTGAGGAAAATATATGGCCTTGGTCATCATGGCATCATTTATCATTAGTTTAAGGTCTGCACTTTATGGTACTATGGCCTGCACTCTGCACTCATGTAAAATCAAAGGCCTACATCAGTCTTTCCTTATTTCCCTCCAAATAAAAGTTTAAGGGCTTCCAGTTCCATCTCTCTCTCCTGAAAAGTCGAAGCAAAAACGGAATTTGTAGGCATGTTGATGAAATACCCTCGGTCTGCTGAACTCGAAACGAAATAATATAAGAAAATAAATAGTAAGACAATAAGATACTGATAAGATTAATGAGAATGAGTCAGCTCTATCTTGCGGCAGGCATCTGCTTGGCGACAAGAGGCCGGTGCAGCACCAGATGTAGCCAGTAGATGGGGATATTCTCTCCTTGTTGGAAGCTAATCTGTTTGAGCATTGCAGCTACGGTTGTTTTTGACAGATGGACCGACATAAATGAATGGACATAACATCTCATCTTTGCGTTCTATGAGTTACAACCATAGAGTTATAAAGGTTACAACAAAGAGATGAGTCCCCGAAACAAACAAAACCAAAAAAATATGACAAGCGCGAAGACCCAATATAATTAACTCAATAGATGCCTGTTTGACTGTTTGTTGTATAATGTGTTTCCTCTGATTAACCCCACCTTATGGTTTCAACTTTCAATCGTAGATGTGGTTTTCAATAACCGACAAGAAAATGGCCTAGTCCGGACTGGATGGGTAATAACTAATGTCGGGCCTCTTCACAGAAAATAGCCTAAAATACACTTTTTAATTCATATTTATTAATTTAAATAAGTTGTCCCAGAAATACATTTCGTTTAGAGAAAGCATGACTGACTGCAACTGGATATAGCCTATACATTTTAATATTTAATCTTTCAATTGCATTGCTTGCAGCCTTGTACAATGCATTATTACAGTAATGCTAGTCATGTTTTGTTCCTATAATATTAAAATTATTCTATTATAAATGTAATTGATTTATTGTACAGCAATGTCTTCTATATATTCTATATGTTATCTGAATTATTTTACAATACTGAAAATGTTCTCTAGGCCTATAGGTTTTAATTGAACACATTTTGTATCAATTTTATGAAACTTGAATCGATTTTGTGAAAGTTATATTTAACATGTCACATAGTAAACATAAACAACAAACAATAATTACAAAGTCAGGCTCATGTGGTTGATGGTCAAAATTATGCAAATTAAATGGCCCCCTATTGCGTCTATAGCCGCAGTGGAGCTAGTAGGCCTATTGCAGTTGTTTTCAGTCAGATATTATTATGAAGCAATTTATAATCTAATTAAATTCATGGCCCCACTCCCCACTGCATTTGATTTCCTTTTACATTCATGTAAAACCCGGGGTGTATGCAATAATTGTACAGACCCCATCATATAACTGAAGCCTATTGCTCTATGGTTCAATTGGCTATGGATGTCGAAACACTGGCTAGTCGTTTCAACATCCCATAGCCAAGAGCGATCGCTCGCACTGTAATTGGTTAATTGTAATTGTAATTATGATATTCTTGAGGGATGCTTAACTGAGGAGGATGGTACAGAGAAAATCCTGATTCCTTCAGTAGGTTTTGTGACCTGCACAGTGCAGTCAGCTAATTATCAAACCCACAAGGGTGTGTGACTACTCAAACCACCATTGATCTCATTCTTACCTCGGACAAATCCAGAATCTCCAAGAAAAGGGTTATTGTGTGCGGGTTAACGATAATTTTATGATTTTCTGTACCAGCAAAAAACTAAAACTAAAGACCGGCTGTCACAAAACATATCTAGGGACCTCAAAACCTACTCTTGTGAGGCCTTTAAACAAGAACTGGAGAATCAAGCTAAAAGCAATTGGTTTTGATAGCACATCAGTGAGCTGGATGTAATCCATTATGATGAATTCCTGTTCTGTTCTTTAACTATATAGAAGTGTCTATTTGTACGTCTCTAAATGTTTTGATGAATTGAACAAGGTGGACCCTGTTGTAAACAAGTGTAATGCTTAATTGGGTCGTCCACTCACAGTTAACAGTCTTTGTATTGAATTTGTGCTTGAAATGTAGCCTACTGTAATTCTGCAAACTGTTAATAAATATTTCAATCAATCAATCAATCAATCAATCAATCAATCAATCAATCAATCCTACCTGGAGGGAAGAGAACAGATAGTGGAGGTGAACGGAACACTGTCCCCCCCCCCCCTCCCAGTGAGTTGTGGCGTTCCACAAGGAAGCATACTAGGGGCTTTACTGTTCCTAATATATGTAACTTGTTCCTGTTCGCAGATGACTCAGCACTGCTGGTCTCGGACAGGAACAAACTGCAGGTTGAAAAGACCCTCAGCTCTAAACTCTGTAGAATCTGCACCTGGCTCGCTGATAAAAACTATCTTTACACAGGGAAAAACTGAATCCATTCTTTTTGGATCAATAGTAGCCTAATCTCAGCAAGGCAGATGACTTCTTGGTTAGAGTGGGTGACAATATTATCACACGAAAATATGAAATTACCTACCTAGGTTCCATCCTGGAGGCAGATCTTTCCGTGATAAAATGGCCACCAACGTAATCAAAAAAGTTAACCCAAGAACAAGATTCCTAGTAGGATCTCCTCACTGGTCAATAAAAACACAATGAAGACCCTAAAGGCCTATTCATAGTCTGGATTTTCGGTGATGAGGTGACCACCGCTCCGGTGGTGAGCTGACCACCGGAGCTGAAATAACGTTGAGCGGTGGTGAGTAAAAACAGAGAGAAGGGCTGGAGCGGTGGCGGTGGTTTGCTCTTCACCGCGGCTCGTGACGTCATGTTGTAGTTCGGTGGTCACATAACCACCGAAAATCCAGACTATGAATAGGCCTTAACAGGAGCCCTCGTAGGACTACAAGGTTTCTTCGACAATGCATGCAGGTGCATGCATCACCTCAAATGCCCTTAAAACATAAGGCTCCAGACTTCCCAAAACAAACTGGTCAGGCTACTACTGGGCCTCACCCCACGAACCCACCTCACCCCTGCCCACTTTGACAGGCTGAAGGCTCATACATAGTCTGGATTTTCGGTGGTTAGGTGACCACCGAACTACAACATGACGTCACGTGCCGCGGTGAAGAGCAAACCACCGCCACCGCTCCAGTCCTTCGCTCTGTTTTTACTCACCACCGCTCAACGTTATTTCAGCTCCGGTGGTCAGCTCACCACCGGAGCGGTGGTCACCTCACCACCGAAAATCCAGACTATGAATAGGCCTTGACGACAGAGTACTTGCTATGGGTCTGGTCCACAAGATTTGATACACCACCAAGATACACCACCTGTCTAAATACTTTAATGTCATTTGAAGTCGACACACACAACACCAGAGGGAGTTCATCAAACCATGTGCAACCCAGATTAGGCACAAACAAGGGACTAAGTTAATTTCGCTCCTATGCCACAAAAATGAGGAACCCCCTACCAACTGTCGAGACATGTGAATCCATTGACTCCTTCAAAACCGCTCTCAAAGGGCACCTAGTACGGACGGCTGCAATTCGAATCTGGCCCCCGTAAAATCTGAATCCCCCACCCACCCCTTTTCCCCCTCACTGTATATGTTTTGTTTCCCCTTTTTTGATCCTTTATGATGATTTCCTGTTTTTGGCTATATAGCTATGGCTATATATATAGCCTATGTATGTGTACGTCTGCGTCTCTGTTATGATGAATTGAAAACGGTGGACCCTCTTGTAAACAAGTGAAATGCTTTATGGTGTCGTCCAGTCACAGTTAACAGTTTTTGTATTGAGTTGTGCTTGAAATGTACTGTAATTCTGCAAACTGTTAAAATAAATACTTCAATCAATTGGTTGTCAGGCAACTAGCCTACTGTTTTCTGTGTGTCTGGTCCTTAGAGTATATACTCTATGGTCTGGTCAGACACAGGACGCTCGTCCGTTCGGACCATGGGATCCAGATTGCACTGTGTTTAGATCATGGATGTATGGTTGATCTCCATGCGGATGTGACATTTCAGAGAGGAGCGCGACCGCCATTTTGAGATTTTACCTTCGACTCAACATCACAAACCACGGGAGCTGCTGAGAGGAGCGCACAGGCTATGACCGGGCACATTTTTTCATAGAAAACAGACGTTAGAAATGCAACGGGACGCCGTGTTTTACTGTATATCGTGTTAGGCTTGTTTTGATGCACCGGGCCGTGGCAACTCTTGTCTTGGTAAACTTCGACATTAGTGCTATTCCAGTTTAGAAGCTGGTTTGAATGGGTCGCTTTTTTCTCCGCTCTCCCCCATACGAGGGACAATCGGAGGAGCACACGGACTGGGGATATTGCGGGCAAAGTTGTTGAATGTAGATAGCAGATGAGCCTTTGTTTTCATTGTTGTTGTACCTACAGCATTAGTTGGCTGCCCAGTGTCAGGTAGCGTGGTATTTTGTTTGTCCGGCTGCAGCTTCTTGTGGTCTGAGTTTACGTTGTTGCCCCACATTACTCCACCGGGGTAAAGTCGGATTTGATTTAGCTTCATCCAACAGCGGGCCTCCCCCTCACCGGAGCCCCCAGTCATCATCCCGCACCGTCAGCGAGACTCGCACCCGTCAAAGCGCCGAGATTGGGCGAATAGCGAGCAAATACGTCCGCGTTTCTCTGCCTGCCCCCCCGCCGACCTCCCCTCCCCAATCCCCGGCGCTGACAGCAGAAAAGGCCGAGGTCGTGATAGAGCAGGCCCAGCCGCCGAGGCTCGACCTGTCGTCTAGCCCTCCTCCGCATCCTCAAACCCCCCGCCAGCAGCCCAGGGAACCCACCCTGGACAAGGTCGAGGGGAACAAAGATACCACAACACCATCTGCCACCATGAACCATCACCATCACACCCAGCAACAGCAGCAGAAAGCCGGCGAGCAGCAGCTCAGTGAACCCGAGGACATGGAGATGGAAGGTAAGCATAAAAGGCCACAATGAACCATGACAGGAGCAAAACATTGGCTATGATTCCACTTATTCCTTCGTTAGAAATGAGTGAAGTTGTGTCGTACAGCAGAGCTCAACTTTACAGTAAACACGAAGGCCTGAACCTAGCTGGGATAGCCGGCTGTAATGGTGCGTCAATTGCGGTATAACAGACTTGAAAGCTGACCTACATGATAGAAGTTAAATTACTTTACTCTATAATAGACTTGCTGTATTTTTTTTGTTCAGTTGTAGAAAACACCTGAATGTGTTTATAAGTAGCATTGTAGCCTGTCCCTGTGTCGACTTAATTCGCCGTGTATTTCTGCGTTGTTGGTCAAACTGTCCCGTTTTTTTTGTTGTTGTTGATGATTGATTGATTTACTATGAACAGAACACGATGCGGTTACCATGCCGTCACCTTTAGAAATGCATATAATTAATTTGTTAATGTATAGAGCGTGCAGTTTGTGTTTAAATGTTTGTAAACAGCCCCCTCCTGCAATTAGTGCAAGGCAATAATGACCCATAGCGAGGTAATGAACGTCCTGCTTCTACTTTAGGTACACTGATTGTTTTATCTATGTTGTAAATTAATTGAACGGGCTTGATCATGATCAAAAACTACTTAATAGCCAATGAATAGATCACACATTAGCTTTATGATCAGCAGATGTAAAATGTGTATTTATTATGTGGAAACGGTAGCCTGTTGGCAATGACTGGTAAAACGTCACATTGGACAATTCGAGGCCCTGGTGCCAAACTTACGTTGAACGAGAAATCGGTCAGTATGAATATAAACATTGAATTAATGGCATTACTTTAATTATAAATGAAAGCGCTTTATCTGGTTTAAGGTTGTTTTAATAGCTGACTTAGTTTAATTTAGCTGACTTTGCATCACTGGCATAGATGAATGTAACGCTCCACTAATACCTAACGTTAACTTCACTAGCTGTGGAGCTAGCGGCTTAATTTCACTTCTCCGTGCGACGGTGTCGCTCGACAAATTACGTATTTTCAATTTAAACAAGTGTTTCTTAAATTGAAACGAGCCATTTATGTCGAACCACTAAGTATAAATAATGAAGCCTTAACTACGAGGCATCTTGCTCTAAGGCCCTGTATTTTATGCTAACATGCTAACACCAGGGGGGTGTGTAGCATTTCCAAAATGGTGGATTGTATTTTACAACCATCGATTTATAGCTCGACAATCAGGCCTTGGTTTGCAAATAAACTTGTGTTTATGTGCATGTATATGGTGTGTTTAACCCACAAAATGTTAGTATAACGTCACATTAAGTATACATGTAACGTTAAAACAAGCTGTCTGTTAATTTCCGACACTATGGAACGTCAATGTAGCTTCATTGGTGGTGGCTATTCTGGCTAATATTGACGGCCTCCAGATGAAGCTAATGTTAGCCTTCTTGCTGCTTGTCAGTGTTGATGTTACTAAATTGACAATGGCTGTACTAGCGGTGCTATTCTAAATAAGAAGCACGCTGCTGGCTAAATGATTGGTTTGCTGTAGATTTACTGCACATAACGACATTTCCTTTACTAGTTCGTCGGGTGCTGTTGTGGCAGATTGTGTTGCTGCGGCACAGGCCCGCATGGGGGCTCGACTAGAGCTGGCGGGGATTTGCTGCTTCATTGTATGAAGATACAGCGCGTGGGGCTCGCCATTTTTAATGATCTCTGTTTTGTTGGTCTAGTTTGGAGTCGGGATCGCGTCTGTCACCGTTTGGCAGATGTTTCATACACCGGGCGGCCCCCAGAACAGCACGTTTATTATTTATTTATTTATTAACGTAAACTTTGGGCCAGGCTAGGCTAATGGAAGCCATCAGCATCACTGCGTCATTCAGCCCTTGTGATTTGAGGCTGTTTGTCTAGCCTGTATTTCCTTTTCACACATTTGCTTTCCTCAGCTGTCATAGCAGTTATTATTTATTTATTTTGGTCATTGGATTTCAAATACATTTTAACAGCAGATGCACCCCTAATTCATTTTGTGCAGAATCAACTCCCAGTGCTGTGCTTGACCACTTATCCCACTGGACTCTCATTGTCCCCTAAATGTATCCATTCATCCATTGATGTCCTCCAATCTGGCCTCGCAACAATGTCAGCACCAGATGGACACCAAAACCTGTGTGTGGTCATCACCTCCATCTACCATGCACTTTGCTAAACCAGCACATGTGATGAATTACCGCTCACCAATTGCATTAATCCACCAACTACATTGTCTTTATGGTGATAGACTCAAAACATTTAAAGTGAAATGCCTGCAGCTATTCAAACACAGTTCTGCATATCTCACTCATTTAGTCCACAATAACAAAGCCATCTTCCGATTGACTGTAACAGCACTTCAGTTTGCTGTGTTTCTGTTTTAGTTCAGTGTTACTCACTGACTGTAGGCATTCTCTCACACTCTTATGTTGAGTTCCCGCATGTCGGACTAATGCTCCGTCGGAATGACCATCGCATCCCATGCCTGTAGCAGCTGCTACTGCATTGTGTTGACCAAATAGTTCTATGATTCCTTACAGCAGCCATTGTGAACTGTGGGAAGAGTATTGGCCATATGTTCTTCAGTCACATATGCAATTCAATCTATAGTTAGAATTATTGTGACTCTGAGCTTGTAGATCTGGTATTTTCAGGCTTGGTCAGGTTTACGCGTGTAATTGTGTGTTTTGGTGACACCAAAGGCATATAGTTGTTATGGAACTGTTATAACTGTGATTTCCAGAAGTAGCATTTATAATATTGTGCACTTCTGTATTTACAACTTCACTGCGAAAGCCTAATTTATACTAGTGCGACTTGAGTGTGTGTGTGTGTGTATGTGTGTGTGTGTGTGTGTGTGTGTGTGTGTGTGTGTGGGGGGGGGGGGGGGGGTTAAGTCCCTTTTTAATGAGCATCAGTTATTTTTTTAGTTCACATATTTAAATCACACCTTTTTTAATTGATTGTGGTGCTGCATTCTTGAATTCAGAATAACGGGCACAACATAAGTATAGTGAGCAAACTCTTTCTTGAGACTGTTTCAGTTATCTTATTCCAGAATAGTTTGTTTTGGTTTTCTTTCAGACTGTCACAGCCGCAAACTTTATATGGGGTAGGAAAAGTAGAGGGTTGTTTTTGTATACTGCACATACTCTAGGCATACCATATTCTGAATTACCAAAAACAGAACACATGCGCGCGTGCATGTGCACGTCGTGCATGTGTGCATGCACGGTTCTGTTTGAATTGAATTCAGATGTCAAAATAATCTATAACAAAAAAGTTATGCTCCTAAATTTGATCAAAATTGCTCTATATTAGTTATGTATTTATTTAAAGCAGTGGCTCTCAAAGGTGTGATCCAGGGACCCTCATGGTTCCTTGAGGGGGTTCCAAATGGACCCATTATAGGTCTAACTCTGAGAGTGTACAAATGGAACCAAATGGACCCTTACAGGTCTGTAACTCTGAGAGTGTACTAGTACAAATGGAACCAAATGGACCCTTTTATAACTTTACCTCTGATACTGTACAAATGGAATCAAATGGGACTCTTATGGGTCCATTTGGTTTTACTCTCGAGTTATGGGGGTCCTTGAAAATAAAATTAAAACGTTTGAGAACCTGTATGCAATGGCTTATCTCTTGTAAAAAGAGAGACCAGCCTATTCTCCAAACCATCATATCTTATGCTTTGCTAGGTTGTACAAAATAATATTGGGTCAATTTAATTTGCAGGACTCGCCTCGCGCACAGCTGCCTTGTCTGTGTTGTTGACATGACATGGGCTTGCAGGACAGAACTTTTATTTGTGCCAGACACATTGTTTTTAGACAATACAATCTGCTTCTCATTGGTCAGTAGGGGTGCAACGGTTTTCGGTTTAAAACCGAACCGTTCGGTACAGCATACACGGTTCAATGCGCTCTAATGAACCGCGCTATTTTGGTTTGCATGAATTAATTTCTTACAGCTGCGAAGAATGTATTTCTCGGTCACACACCGGCCTACTTAGAAGTCTAGCACTCTATCGGTCACACACCGTCCTACTAAGAAGTCTAGCACTCTTTCGGTCACAGAAGTGTAACACTCTGTCGGCCCACACACACAGAGAGACGGCATGATGAGGAGAATCCAGCCCTCGTCTTTAAACATTGTTCTTGAAAAGACCACTCGTTGGAATAATTATTGATCGTCATACACACCCTGGGTGTGTTCCTGGGCATTTCAAGCTTTCCTCACGGAAAGACAACACAACAGTCTATCAAGGTACTCTGTCAATTTAGCAGACGAGCTCTCACCCTGTAGAGCTGTTTTGTGCTTTGTAGTTTCGATATGGGCTCATAGATCGCTGGCACCTTTATTTGCCACAGATACATACGTTCCTGCTTTGCACACAGTGCATTCTGCTTCAGATATGTCACGACCAGGACGAAAACACGGATACTTTTTCCGCAAATCATCTGTGAAGTTGCATTTTCGTTTCGGCATCTTTCTCTTTCTCTCTCTCTGTGCAGTGTGCACTGATCGATCAGTGCACACACACACACACACACACACTGTGACTGCATTCATGCGCTCGCCTCCAGTTAGTTTGTTTAGATCTGCGCATGCACTCCGCCTCTGAGAGTGCTTTGTTCGGGCGCGTTCGGAAATATCGCACCAGAGCACACTCGCCTATTAGTTTGCATTGCACAGTACGCTCAGTGCGCTATTTCCGAACGTGCCCCAACCATGAACGTGCATTGTAAATACACGCTACCCTCAAAAGTTAAAACCCCGGACGTTTGCAGGATTTTACAAAACCCCCCCGGACAGCCTCCCAAAAGAGGACGTATGGTAAGCCTAACATACTCTCGGGGAAAAAGTGCCTCCTTACAATGAAGTCGGCTTACCTCCATGACAACCCATCACCCAATTTTCATTTATTTCAGTGACTGAATTTAGTTTCACCTTCATGGGTACAATTTAGCAGCACAACCTGGGGCCTGTGTTCACGAAACTTGGATTAACTAATCCAGGATTTAGGCCAAAACCAGGCTTTTTCAATCCTGGTCTTTACAACCTGGTTTATTCATTCCACTAAAGCCAAGCGAGGCTCAGAATTGGCGGATTTGGCGAGCCGGGATCAGCAAGCCTGGCTGAATAGACAGTCTGGCTTTTTGTCTCTAGACCCATTCTGTGGATCACAGATTTACTGATCCTTCTTCTTCATGGGGTATTAAGGCAGTTTGCATCCTTAATAGTTGCATTACTGCCCCCTTCTGTATATCTCAGTATCTTTACTAATCTATTCAAGACTTACTGATACAAGGACTTAAGCTTCTAAAAGAAATACTGCTGCTGTAATTAAAGAGAACATACTCTCAATAGTGGATAGACTGAATGATTAACTACCCCAAAAATATAGTTTACATTTTCCAGATGTTGTCATTTACATGTTGTCCAGACAGGGGCCAGACTGGTGAGGGTCATGGGTTCATGTAGCATGCCAAAGTTTGTGCTATTGCCATTGAGAATGCATTGGGCGTTTAAGTTAAATAACTCAGAAACTACAAAACATTTCAAAGTAAAAAGTTCCAGCGTGTGTCTCCACAGTAAGCTGAATAATAAAAAGTGTGAATGAAGTTTCTAGGTGAAAGTGCTTTTTTGACGTGTCAATGTCTGCCATTGAGCCCCATTGTAAAATTCTCAAATTTGAAAGCACTACATTTCTAAAATTATGAAACATTTCAAAGATTCCTTTTCAGGCACACATGTCCACCGTAGGATGAACCTAAATAGGTTTGAATGGGGTTTCTAGGTGTAAGTATGTAGGACTAGTAGTGGGTGAAACGTTACAATGGTAATATGTTGTAAAACAATACAGTAATGGTAATATTTAGTGGTTTTCACTTTTACTAAAAATATATATAATATAATAATTCTTCTTAACCGTGCACTTGCACGACAGCAAACCTATTCATGGGGAACATTCACCAAAAGCAGCTGATCTACAAGCTCACAAGCTGTCATGATGTTGTGCAGCCTATATATTTTGGTTATTTGATTTTATATAGTGCTTAAATTAGTCCTTTAATGCAGACCGATACAAATAAGGCAACATAAACCCATAATTGAATAAGTCTGGAAAACATCATTGGTTTGTGATCAGTTTGACTGCTTAATGAACAGTAAAGACATCAGTATTAGGTTAAACCTGGCTGTTAGCCTGGTCCGGAGCAGGCTAAGTCCAAAGCATTAGTTTCCATGGTAACTAATGTAGCATCACTTTCATGAAACCGAATCAAGCCTCAACATATCCAGGTTAACTGGTTAAATTAATCTGACAAGATTAACCAGCTTTCATGAAACCGGTTAATCGCTGATCCAGGATATATTAAGCCAGGATATCTGTTAAATCCCGGCTTAATCTCTAATCCAAGTTTCGTGGAACGGGCCCCTGGCCCTGTGCTGGTTGGGAATGTGCAGACTAGGAGTAAGAAGGCGGGAAGTTGACTGGCATGTGCAGTTTGTAAATTGTAATCCACTTGGCAAAATGAGGTCAGGCTCCTGGGTGACAAGGACTTGGCCTGTAATGTTACCTGCAGATGTTTACACACACACACACACACACACACACACACACACACACACACACACACACACACACACGTAATACGTATATGTGAACAGTTTTGATAAGCCTACTCCTTCTCTCTCTCACACACACACACACACACACACTTTAATCGTTTATTTATTTCCACATAAGAGATACAAATATTTACAAGGTCCACTCACTCACTCAAAAGCTGCTTTCTCATTTGAACTACCATAGTTTAGTAGACTTAATGTAGTAGACAACAAGTAAGCTACAACCTACTTTTCATCAAAACAAGCCAGCCATCCTCCAAGCTGGAAAAATAACATTGGTCTCTATGTACAGACAAGTGCACACACTGCAGAGAAGCGAAGGTTAATCTTGTTTCTTCTAGTTTCTAGAAGGTCTACAATTATGGTACTAGAGAAGGCATTTGTATATCAACTCACATATTGGGCTGTTTTGGGCTCAATTGGACATTAACCCTAGGCCTCATTTTGATTTCTTGTAGAAACTGTCTCGTGTCTCAATCTATCATATATGGTTTTATGTTTTAATGAAACTGAGTGTGTGCGGACTGTGGAGTTGTCTAATTATTTTCTCGGGATAAGTGTCCTCATCTCTGTCCACGTGTTGTCTGACTACTTGCAGCTTAATCCTGCACTGTGCCAATAATTACGCTGCCTAGTGTACTGTCTACTGTGATGTAGCATTGTTTGTTGTGTGGGCACGCATGTGCACACACATGCGCACACTGTCATAGTCACATGTACCCTCCTCCCACGTCTTCTTTCTCTCAAATCTTCCAATCTCTGATGGTCCCTCTCTCACTTTGTTTTCTTACATCTCTGATGGTCCCTCTCTCACTTCGTTTTCTTACATCTCTGATGGTCCCTCTCTCACTTTGTTTTCTTACATCTCTGATGGTCCCTCTCTCACTTCGTTTTCTTACATCTCTGATGGTCCCCCTCTCACTTTGTTTTCTTACATCTCTGATGGTCCCTCTCTCACTTCGTTTTCTTACATCTCTGATGGTCCCTCTCTCACTTCGTTTTCATATTGGTATTAAATGCACACAATTGATGCTCTCACTCACACAAATGACAACACATTACATGGAAGAAAGAGACTTGTCATGCTGTCTCAGCAAGGTTTCCCTGGTTCCTGATTGGTAGAAGTACTAATCCTGGACAAAAGGTTCTGCTATATTAAAGTCGGTTGAGTTCATTCAAGTGTTTGCTAAACATCACTAAGGCACCAGGTACTCGCTATTAAGGTTGGACGGTTTGGGACATTTTAAAACCCCGGTTTACTATTGCCAAAATACCATGTTTTTCGGTTTTACCGTCTAATTAATTTTAACGTGGCCATGCGTTCGCATTATTTCATTTTGTTAATCAGAGACTGCTATTACAGTCTATCGCCACAAGATGGCCCCTTTCGCTATTGTAATGTCTCTTCAGCCTACCGTAGTGTATACTGTAGCACTAGTGTAGCCCCCAGGAACAGGCAAACAGCGTTTGCTCCGAGTTGATCTCAGTGATTATTTTACCCATTACATTAGTATCTTATGATGTGACAGAAACGAGTCATGAACGCATCCAAAAACAATGCGCGACGACGCACTGTAAGCTTGTAGATCGGCTATTTTCTGCACGCGCTCCGCAGTACGGCGACGTATAATTAATTCTAGATTGGAAGTGGAGACGCAGCCGTGTCTCGCATCAGATTATTTCAGCATGATCAACTGAGTTTAGTTCATGCCTCACAGAGAGTGGGCCAGTTGCTGTTGCTGATAGGAATATTTTTGCAATGCTGAGCTGCAACGAATCTGTTCTGTGACCCCAGCATAGCTCTGTGTCTGTGCCACAGCAACAAGTGATTTTGTGACTTGACGTAAACCATACAGCACACACACACACACACACACACACACACACACACAGTTTATTATTTAGCGCTTGTGTGTCACTTGGCTTCAGCTTTGCCTGTCATGGTGCACGCACGTTAGGGGGAGGCGGGCGGGGGAGAGCACGGCAAGTCGGTAACTGGCACAAGAATTTAGTCAGACACAGACGGACGGATGGATCATGCGATGCTGCCATTCTCCACTGCTTCCGTAAACAATAATCACGGCCACCCAACGCTCATGTCAGGTTAAACGGTTTGCCGGTTTTTACGGATGAAACCTTAATGAAATCATTAAACCGCGAAACCGAAATATCGCACAACCTTACTCACTATCAACAGCTGTTACGTTTCAATTCCATCCGAGAAAACAATGGCATGCACAATCGATTACTAGCGCACAATCTCCCACTGTTTATCATCCCTATTCAGTCACAGTACCTGTCAAAGATGCTGAACCATTTTCAATGTAATAATAGAAATGTTTATTTTATCTCAAAGGGCTATAGTAGGAATGCTCCGATCGGGTTCTTTGGTCCCGATCATTTTTCTCATGATCAGCCGATGGTGAATATCGTCTGATCACTGATCGGTGGCCAATTGATCGGAGCATCTCTTATGTTATAGTTTCATTAATGTATGTCGAACTGTTCTGAAAACCAAAGAATTTCCCAAATTTGCAAACTCTACAATGTCACATAATCTCAACTAAATCTTCCCCCCAAACATATATTCCAACGTGTAAGCAGTTTTACCAGTACCACTACAATGTTCCAAAAAACTACCATGAGTAAGACATAATTTACTTCTACATATTTCTGATGCACTCAATTTATGTCTATTTTTTGCATATTTTCCTAATAATGCCTAATTTGCATATTTAAATGTACAATTTCCGAAACTTGTAATACAATAAATTGTCTTTGTAAGTAGGGATGCACCGATCCAATACTCGTATCGGAGATCGGCGCCGATCCAGGCTAAAATTCTAGATCGGGTATCAGATCGGTGGCCGATCCATTATCCGATCCGATAATTATGTGTAATTACAGTATGAAAACAACTCTACCTCCTCTGTGACACAGCAGTGTAGTATTGACAGTATAACATGTGGAATGCAGCCAGGCTAGCCTGCGCACACATTAACCTGGTATAATTGTTGCACAGTTATTTAATAAATAATTCGGTGCATTTATATCTGTTTGTTACATTTTGTTTTACAAAGTTGGCAAAGTAATGTTTAAGTCAAGCCTTGATGTTGCCTTACACAAAATAATGATTCCAGACTCCACACAGTGAGGCATACAGCTTAATAGGTTATTACGTTTCTTTGTGGGGGGTATCGGATCGGTACTCAATCGGCAGATACTGGACCCCCATGTATCGGTATCGAATGCAAAAAAGCCGGATCGGTGCATCCCTATTTGTAAGTAATCAACTGGAAGTTTCTATTAATAGAGGTGCTCCGATCAGGTTTTTTTTTTAACGATAACGGATTGTTTTTCTCACGATCGGCCGATCCAATACTGATCTTTCTGCTGGATATTTCCAAAATTCTTATGTCAAAACCCACGTCAAGACTGTTACTGTGTGTGGCGAGGAACGGGAGAATGTTTAGGCCTTTCACAAAGCTGCAAAACGATATTCTACTATACATCTGATGCCGCTTAAATGGTACAAAAGATCGGTTTCTCCAGTTCGGGTAAATTGACGAACAACGATCGAGTCATTTGGAGTGAAAACGGCAGAGGGCCGATCGGTAGGAGCACCTTAACCCATTTTGGGCGGGAACCTCTTTTGGTGTTTTAAACATTGTTATAATTTAGCTATTGAAAAATAGCAGATCTACAAGCTCATAGCGCTCCACCGAGTGGCGCGCTACAAGCTTGTAGGTCTGCTATTTTTGAAAAATCGTGAAAATATTTATTTTGAGGTCAGGCCTAAATGGTTTAAAATCTTATAACAATGTGCGATTAAATATGAAAAAGCTACTCCTGTGGAACGGTTATCATATAATAATTTACATATATTCATCCTATAAACAATTTAATATAGGTATGGTTTTGCCCACTCAATTCGTAATTCAAGTTCCATTTAGGGCTCTGGCTGGAGCTAAGCTGATGGACTAAGAACTGAACCCGGTTCAACCCCGGTGGAAAAGGAGCTTCAGAGAGGGGACTGAGCACCGGCTGCTGAGGCAGAGAGGTGGCATCGGATGTAGTTGATTGCAGGAAATATACCTGCAATTGTTTGTTTGGTCAGCAATAACCTTCAATTTCTTTGGTGGCATCTATAACTCTATATTATATCAATAAACAAGCAATGGATTTCTTCTATTGAACATTTACACACACAAAATTCAGGTCACATATGTTGAGTGTGACCTCTTGAGTCTGCCCAACTGGAATCGGGTGTCATTCGTAAATGAGTCTGTGTAAATGGGTAAATGAAATGTGTCTGAATGTGTCATCCGCTGGAATGATTAACTTAGCAGCAGGGTGAAGTAGGTGCGACCATGGACAAATGTGTGCTGAGAGCTGTATTCAGCACTACTGCTTTATACTAGGGTTGTGGTTTGACAATCTGGTGATATTGTTGTTGTTATAATTTCTTTTTACAAAAAAAAGAAGAGAACTCACGATAGTTACTAGATACTGGGATTTCATTTTAAGCTAATTAACAAATGTCATAGTATAATAAACACCACATATTTCTAATACTCTGAAAAGGGGACATATTTTTGTAAATTAAATAAAGTATGAATCAGGATTTCAACGATTAGGCTTTAGTCAATACTGTCATTTCAACCCTGTTAATACAACTGTATCATGCACCAACAATGGCTGTTCTACAAGCTCACTACATGTTGCAGCCAACATATTGTGGGCTTGTAGATCGTCTATTTTTAGGGATGGGCGATATGACATTTCGATGACTATAAGATTTGAAAAAGCAATGCCTCTTTATTCCAAAACTAGGGAGTAGGGATGCACCATTATTGATATGTTGGCCCATATCCCAAAAAACTGCTTGAATGTATTATTTTTATTTTAAAATGTTCCAACTTGTTGACCTTTGAGCTTCCCCAGAAAACATTGATAGAAACTGTAGCCTTTATCATCACAAAAAAGCATTATTATAAAATAAAATATTGGCTTAATATGATTTTGATACCAATATTGCATTTTAAGGCCAAGACGAGATATCTGTGGGGTACACAGGCAGCTCTTCTACAACATTGAACCTTAACCATTTTGACATCATTGCACTGCCTCCAGTGACACCTTCAGGCCAAATTTCAGCTTTGCACGTTGAATTTCTTATAATTTCCAGTAGTGGCCAGATTGTCTGATGCATCTTACTGATTTTGGTGACCCCTATTGCCTTTCCTGTTGCCTACTTCTGTGATTATACAATATAGTCTCTTTTTAGCTAGGTCTTGTTCATCAAGTGAATTGTTTCCTCGTGTGTGTGTGTGTGTGTGTGTAGCTGGGGACACAGATGACCCCCCAAGGATCCCAGCCAACCCAGTGATCAATGGAAACATGACCAGCATGGGAGATGGACACACTAACGCAGAAGAGGACATGGAAGATGGTGAGCATGACGACAACCAGTTTCTCCCTCTGTTATTGTCTCCACCAGGCCGAAGGCATGTGGGGAGAGTATGTTTTGCACTCCGTCCGTCCGCGTGTGTGTGTGTCCGTGTGTCCGTGAACAGCTAATCTCGGCCACCGTTAACCCGGTCGATGCCATATTTTGTACACACACTCCCTGGATGCCAACCATGAACCTCTGCCCCAAACTTTCCAGAACGGCCTGTTATAGCGCTACCAGGAGGCCGCTTTGTGCAAAACAAGTTTTTCGATGCCATATTTTGCACACACACTCCCTGGATGCCAACCATGAACCTCTGCCCCAAACTTTCCAGAACGGCCTGTTATAGCGCCACCAGGAGGCCGCTTTGTGCAAAACAAGTTTTTGCACAGTACACCTACAGATTTTGTCCAAACATCACGCAAATTGGTACACAGTCTCTCTAGAGCCATTCAACGAAACGGGTCTTTCAGATTTATCAGACTCCATCCTGATTGGTTAAGATTGGCTTCCAAAGTTCACAGGAGTGCTCAGTTTCAAACAAAATGCTGCAAATCATGAACACATCGCGTGATTTCCGTGAAATTGTGCACCCACATTCCCACTAGGCCGAGGACGAAATGCCACATGAACAATTTCAACTCAGCCTCAAGGTGGCGCTATAACTGGCCAAAAAGTGTTTTTACCTCTAACTGCACGGATCTGTGGATAACCTGGTGGAGATCTGTGCCCGGAAGGGCACTTTTTCTAGTTTTCTCTGTTGTCTCCACTAGGCCGAAGGCATGGGGAGAGAGTATGTTTTGCACTCTGTCCGACACGTGTGTGTCCGTCCGTCCGTCTACAGCTAATCTCCGGCACCGTTAACCCGGTCGATGCCAAACTTTGCACACACACTCCCTAGATGCCAACGATGAACCTCTGCCCTAAATTTTCCAGAACGGCCTGTTATAGCGCCACCAGGAGGCTGACTTTTGTAAAACACATTTTCTGATATTACTCCTCCGTATTTTGGCCCAAAATCCTGCAAATCGTTACACAGTATCTCTATAGTCATAATGCTCAAGACAGATCTGTCCGATATTTCATATTCCATCCTGATTGGCTAACATTGGCTTTCAAAGTTTACAGGATTGGCCCGTTTTGAAAAACCTCAAATCATGAACGCAGTGTGCAATTAACGTGAAATCTTTCACAGACGTTCCTACTAGGCTGAGGAATATATCCCACCCTTTTCACATTGGTTATAGCGCCACCAACAGGTGGATCTTTGCCAAACACATTTTTTTTAACAAAACGCCTCAAATCATCCAATTGCCATCCAAGGCATGAGAAGAAATGGCACCCTTTTCACATTGGCTTATTATAGCGCCACCAGGAGGCCACAACCTGACCTGCCCTGGTAGAGACCACTTTATCTAGTATCTCTATCTCAGTTTCACTGCACATATCCATCCTTATATTCACCTGTTCAGTCAATGTCCTCCTTAGACATGACCCAAGAGCACACGGCTTGAACAGGCGCACAGAAGCATGACTACGCATCTTTCTCTAAATATCTTGTTCTCTCTCTGTTTTACCCATCGTTACCCTCTGCAGATACCAGCTGGCGGTCGGAAGCGACGTTTCGCTTCGTGGTGGAACGTTTCAGCCGCCTCAGTGAGTCTGTGCTGAGCCCCTCGTGCTTCGTCAGGAACCTTCCCTGGAAGATCATGGTGATGCCGCGCTTCTACCCCGACCGGCCACACCAGAAGAGTGTTGGCTTCTTCCTGCAGTGTAATGCAGAGTCTGACTCCACGTAAGTGACACGCTAATATGGTTTCTGCCCCGGGTTTGAGTAAATGGTGCGCTGTGACTGGCCAGTCGCTGTGATTGACCGCCTACACCTAAACCTAACCCTAACCTCAGTAAAGCTATACCTAAACCTAACCCCAGTAAAACTATACCTAAACCTAACCCTAACCTCAGTAAAACTATACCTAAACCTAACCTCAGTAAAACTATACCTAAACCTAACCTTAACCTCAGTAAAACTATACCTAAACCTAACCCTAACCTTAACCTCAGTAAAACTATACCTAAACCTAACCTCGGTAAACTATACCTAAACCTAACCTCAGTAAAACTAACGCAGTGCGCTGGGGGGCGTTTCCAAGAACCCGAATCCGAGGCAGAAACCATATTAGCAAGTGACACGCATGAGCGTGTGCACACGAGTGATGTACATACTTCTCTTACCTTTTGACTGTCTTAACCCATTTTGACCTGAGATCGGATTCTAAAAATGTCTTCTACATCCTGACAGTTTTCTGAAAAAGCTCTGTTTCTATGTCAGTCGTTCTTTGATTTTTCAAAAATAGCAGACCTACAAGCTCGTAGCGCGCCACTCGGTGGCACGCTATGAGCTTGTAGATCTGCTATTTTTCAATAGCTAAAGCATGACATAATGCTAACACCAAAAGGGGTTCCCGCCCCAAAATGAGTTAACGGTTATTGCGTAGATCTACGCCAATTAATAAATGCCACGCTCCACGCCATTGGTGGTGTTGTCCGGCAATTGGTGGTTTATAATAACTTTTGATTGATCGAGTAATAATGCTACTCACGTTAGCATCTGGTTGCTAGCTGTTGTCATAACACAGCTAGCAACCAGATGCCGATCGATCTTGGCTCGTCGTCGCCATAAACACCCAATCTATCAGTTGTGTTCATAGGCACTCTGCTTGTGCATATGTACACACAACTTTTGATCATTGTGTTTCACGCACACGCACACACAGTGGTGAAAAGAACTACCTGGTTAATTTCCTGGCAGTAATGTGAATGAGGCTATCTATTTTAGACAGGTGAAGGGTGTGTATCATAGAAAATGTTCAACACCAGAGTGTTGGAAAGGAAATCTCGTATTCTGTACAGATACCAAAACAATACTATTTTGAATACCTTTATTCAGTGTAACAACATAAGCAAAACTTGTAAATCAGAGACCATTGGTCTGATCAAATTTCCTCTCTGCAGCCCCCCCCCCCCCCCCCCCCCCCCCCCCGTGTCACATGGGACAGACGCCAAGTTTGACGTCAATCGGTCAGACTGTGCGTCTATCACAGGCATTACTCAGGCAGACAGAGATTCTGTGAAATTACACATGGATTTTGCTAACCTTTTTTTGTGTCTGCAGTCTTTTTAGAATACAATTCTAAAACCATTGCAATTTGTTCATTTTTTGAGCATTTTAGAGATGAATGCCCCTGTTGAATTAGCATAAACAACTCAATGGCGCATCAAAACTCATCTGAACACTAAATCATCGAAACTGATACACGTCATACTTCTGATCTTACCCCGTCAGCCTAGTTGCATTGTTGGAAAGACCTCAGTGGGGTGCCAGAGAGAGGATATTGAGGAATCAGCTATCTGGATCCAACAGTCTTTATCCAACATAGATTTCAACAACAAATAAATAATAATATATTAATACTTTTATTTATACATTTTTGTTGTTGCCATTTGCCTTTATTGATAGATGACAGGAAATGGGGAGGGGGAGAGAAGGGAAGTGACACGCAGCAAAGGTCGTCGGGATCGGGAGTCGAACCCGCGACACGCTGTCTAGGTACCCGGAATGCTACCCTAGCTGTCCGGGCCTTATATTTTTTATATAGAATGCTACCCTAGCTGTCCGGGCCTTATATTTTATATAGAATGCTACCCTAGCTGTCCGGGCCTTATATTTTATATAGAATGCTACCCTAGCTGTCCGGGCCTTATATTTTATATAGAATGCTACCCTAGCTGTCCGGGCCTTATATTTTTTTATATAGAATGCTACCCTAGCTGTCCGGGCCTTATATTTTTATATAGAATGCTACCCTAGCTGTCCGGGCCTTATATTTTATATAGAATGCTACCCTAGCTGTCCGGGCCTTATATTTTTATATAGAATGCTACCCTAGCTGTCCGGGCCTTATATTTTTTATATAGAATGCTACCCTAGCTGTCCGGGCCTAATATTTTTTATATAGAATGCTACCCTAGCTGTCCGGGCCTAATATTTTTTATATAGAATGCTACCCTAGCTGTCCGGGCCTTATTGTCTCCACCAGGCCGAAGGCATGGGGGGAGAGTATGTTTTGCACTCCGTCCGTCCGTCCGTGTGTCCGTCCGTGTGTGTGTCCGTCCGTGTGTCCGTGAGCAGCTAATCTCGGCCACCGTTAACCCGGCCGATGCCAAATTTTGCACACACACTCCCTGGATGCCAACGATGAACCTCTGCCCCAAACTTTCCAGAACGGCCTGTTATAGCGCCACCAGGAGGCCGCTTTGTGCAAAACAAGTTTTTGCACAGTACACCTACAGATTTTGTCCAAACATCACGCAAATTGGTACACAGTCTCTCTAGAGCCATTCAACAAAACCGTTCTTTCAGATTTCTCACACTCCATCCTGATTGGTTAAGATTGGCTTCCAAAGTTCACAGGAGTGCTCAGTTTAAAACAAAATGCTGCAAATCATGAACACATCGCGTGATTTCCGTGAAATTGTGCACCCACATTCCCACTAGGCCGAGGACGAAATGCCACATGAACAATTTCAACTCAGCCTCAAGGTGGCGCTATAACTGGCCGAAAAGTTTTTTTTACCTCTAACTGCATGGATCTGTGGATAACTTTGTATGCCAACTCCCTAGAGGCCAAGGAAAAACCTTTGTCTGGAATTTTTCACATCTGCTCTTTATAGCGCCACCAGGAGGCCGACATATGTAAAACACATTTTCTATTATTACTCCTTCAGATTTTATCCGAATTTCACGCAAATCGGTACACATGATCTCCATAGTCCTGTGATCAAGACAGGTTTGTTTGATTTCTCATATTCCATCCTGATTGGCCACGATTGGCTCCTACAGTTTTCAGGAGTAGCCCGCTTTGTACAAATCGCCACAACTCCTCAACGCAGCGTCAGATTGCGATGAAACTTGGGCACTTTTTCTAGTATTTTATATAGAATGCTACCCTAGCTGTCCGGGCCTTATATTTTATATAGAATGCTACCCTAGCTGTCCGGGCCTTATATTTTATATAGAATGCTACCCTAGCTGTCCGGGCCTTATATTTTATATAGAATGCTACCCTAGCTGTCCGGGCCTTATATTTTATATAGAATGCTACCCTAGCTGTCCAGGCCTTATATTTTATATAGAATGCTACCCTAGCTGTCCGGGCCTTATATTTTATATAGAATGCTACCCTAGCTGTCCAGGCCTTATATTTTATATAGAATGCTACCCTAGCTGTCCGGGCCTTATATTTTATATAGAATGCTACCCTAGCTGTCCGGGCCTTATATCTTCATGTACACGTTCACGTTCTAAAACATGAGTGCTTACACGCACGACATACACGTGAAGTTACTTGTTCATTTCTTTGTTGTGGGACATGCAAAGAACTCACTTCTGTGCGTGTGTGTGTGTGTGTCACACACTCTTTGGCACTTTCTTTTGCACAATAAAAATTTAATAAAGGTACATGACGTAATCATGAAACACCGTGAGGAAGGACAATGTCAGGCTTATGTCTGATTTATACTCTGTTGTGCGCCATGTGCACGGCTATAACTGAGGCTTTATACAAAGTCCTCACATATTAAAGAAAACAATGTTGACAGTGTGGCGGTGTGCGTTTCAGGTCATGGTCTTGCCATGCCCAGGCCATGCTGAAGATCATCAACTATAAGGACGATGAGAAGTCCTTCAGTCGCAGGATCAGCCACCTGTTCTTTCACAAGGAGAACGACTGGGGCTTCTCCAACTTCATGTCCTGGAGTGTGAGTACAGGGAACATGCTTTTTTGTTCTTTTTCCTTTTTTGACCAGACATGTCAAGAGTGTGGGGAAAGAACAAACTAAAATGATAAAAGGAGAAATGAGCTTCAGATTAAACCTGATTGCAATCTGTTTCTGTAGGAGCCATATTTACGTTGATTGGTGTTTATGTATGTATGGCTCAACATATATAAATTAATGTACATGAAAACAATATATGATTCTAGCCCACTTTTGTGTTTGTACTTTTAACTTTGATAGCTAGATGCCACAACACACATCTGTGCAAGTGTGACAAGGCAGGTACACGGTAATGTCCTTGAGGGTGTAGAAATGGAAGTAAATGTTTCAATTTGTACACACGAGTGTATATAAATTCTTTGTTTTTACAGTCTAGTGTTCTTGCAGCTATACAATTGTGTACACCATGGAACATTTTCTCTCACATAAATATGGATGGACCCTAATGTTCCTCAGTGTGTTGAGTTCTTAGATAACCAGACCTGACTGCTTGAATGTTTTTTTGTGGTTGTATTTGTGGTGTTTTTCAGGATGTGACCGATCCAGAGAGAGGCTTCATTGAGGATGACAAAGTCTCCTTTGAAGTCTATGTGCAGGCCGACGCTCCACACGGAGTGGCGTGAGTAGTTTCCCTCTCCCTCTCTCTCTCTCTCTCTCTCTCTCTCTCTCTCTCTAACCTAATCGGTGTCTCTCTTTCTGGAGGTGTGTGTGTGTGTGTGTGTGTGTGTGTGTGTGAATTAGCCTTGAACCTTCTGCCTGCCCTTCTACATGGCTCTGTCTCTCTCCCCAGTTGGGACTCAAAGAAACACACAGGCTATGTGGGTCTGAAGAACCAGGGAGCGACCTGCTACATGAACAGCCTGCTACAGACGCTATTCTTCACCAACCAGCTCAGACGGGTACGTGTTTGTGTGCTTTTGTCATGTCAGTGTGTTTAGCGTTCTTTGCTAATCTGACGGGGCTGGGCAATATTTTGATATTATTATCCATGTCCATATCGCCCAGCCTTAATATCTGACACCTTCCCTCCTCTCCTCTAGGCGATGTACAGGATGCCCATACTGGTTTTAATCACTTCTTAAGCCCTATTTTATACATTGAAAAAATATATTTTTTTACAAATGACTATACAATATTGAGCTATTTAAGTTAAACTATTGTGATAGTTTCTACATATCGCCCAGCCTTAATGTCTGCCATGTTCCCTCCTCTCCTCTAGGCGGTGTACATGATGCCCACAGAGGGTGATGACTCATCCAAGAGCGTTCCTCTGGCCCTACAGAGGGTCTTCTACGAGCTGCAGCACAGCGACAAGCCTGTGGGCACCAAGAAACTCACCAAGTCCTTTGGGTAACCTACCTACCTTGATGCATCATGATCTTACACTTTACAGACACATGCATGACACCCTTTCTCACAAAGGGAAAGTACTTGGTTCGGTTTTTATTATTGTGGTATAAATTGTGATATTGTCTGCACAGAATGACTTTTTTTTTTTTCCTACAAATGAACTGTGCAGGCAGGCAATGGGGGATGTTAACAGTTTGACTGTTTTTCACGCGTAACCCGCATTTTAATCAACCCCCCTTCACTGCCGAGATTGTTGTATTACCTTTAGAGCATACGCTGAATTATTTGGGCTTTTAATCCGCGAAAAAAGGTCCCTCGGTTTGTTGTGATCCGATCGTATCATCCACCATCTTGGTGCACCTGGAAGACGCACACAAGACCCGACTCCATGAGGCCTTGTACCCTATTCATTTGCATTGGCCTCAATTTCCCAGAAGCCCTAGCAGCCCACAGCATGTGACGATTTCTCTATCTCTGCGACGAAGACAGAGTTTATTTTTATTTATTACATTACGGCGGATTAAACACATAAAACAAAAGGCGGGTATAGCGGGGATGGCAACGACAATAACCTGGAGTAATCCATTCCAGGCACGGAAACTAAGATTTATCTGCTGTCAAAATGTACATTTGTCAGGAGATGAAAAAAACATCCAGCTCAAATGGAGTTGTGAGTTTTTCGTTGAAGCGATTTTTAATACTTTTCATTGGTTAAATGTTTTTAACCAACACACAGACATAAAGGGTGTTCAATAGAACTGATTTATGGAAAATGAAGAATAACCGATAAAAACAAATTGAGTTAGATGGTTTCTTCTGGACAGCAACAATATGCTCTGCTCTCCAAACAGTTTGGAAATTACAGTAGAAGGTTTTGTCTTTTGCGTACATCAGTTAAGCAATGACTTGTTTTCTGTGGAAAACTGAATTATAATCCTGTCTGTTCCACAATAATAAAAGTGTCAAGCTTCTTCGATGATGCAGCAATTTTGAAGCAAACAAATGTATCCTTCCCATAGTAATAATTGTATTATGTTTTATTTGTGTATACAGGTGGGAGACATTAGACAGCTTCATGCAACATGACGTCCAGGAGTTGTGCAGAGTCGTGAGTCCTCGTTTCATACTGGTCACTGCTCTCAAGTTTGCTGCGTGTGTAACCTCTGAAAAATGTGCTTAATGCCTGCATGTTTGTTCCAGCTCCTGGACAACGTTGAGAACAAAATGAAAGGCACCTGTGTTGAGGGAACCATCCCTAAGCTCTTCAGAGGAAAGATGGTGGTATGTTGACTAATTTTCTCTCTCTCCTTGTCCTCCTGTCTACTTTTCTCAGAGACTCTCATGCTTCGAATGCTCGTCACGTTGTTTGATTTGAAATGGGGCTGCAGCTATTTATTTTCTTGGCGGCATTTTATCGATTACCTTTTAAAGCAATTCTTTTTTAAAATAAATGATTCATCTTTATTATTTATTTTAGTTAAAATGTGCTTAAAATTGAATTAAATTAGTAATGGCTAAATAAGAGCCATAATCCGAATAATCTTTTCCGTAATTGTCCGATTAATCAGTTATGAAAATAATCTTTATTTGCAGCTTGATTTTTGCAATCGATTAAATAATACAATTGTAAGTAATCAATGAATGTAACTGTGAAAAGAATAACCATGTGACTACATTGAGCTCCGTGTTAAGTGTGTGTGTGTGTGTGTGTGTGTGTGTCCTCTCCAGTCATACATCCAGTGTAAGCATGTGGACTACAGGTCAGAGCGGATAGAAGACTACTATGACATCCAGCTCAGCATCAAAGGAAAGAAGAACAGTGAGTACACTCAATCTCTCCTTGCCTTTATCCAGCCTCCATGCCGCTGTGCTCCTCTTTTGTCCTGTCTCTTCACTGTTTTTCACAAGCTGGGCTGGCAGGCGGTTGATTCTGTCAACTGGCAGTGAAATGAAATGCAATGCAGCAGCGTTTAGTTGTTGTGGTTCTCAACTGCACTGGTACTGCTGGTTTTTCCGTCTTATCAGATTGACGAGATGGTTTCCTACACTGTAAAGTGAATAGTGTTCATTTAACTTGGAGCTTTTGGGGGAATTACTGAACCTTTTATTCGATCGGAACAGTGGATAGAGATAGGAAACACGAGGGGGAGAGAGTAGGGCAGTGACATACGGTGGGCTGACTGGGAATTGAACCGGGGACCTCCCAGGCGTTTGACCTCATGTGGTAACCACACAGCTTTCGGGTCACCACCCTACTTTCAGAGTTCCAAATGAATACATCGTAATTAAGGATTATTAAACAAACGGCACACTCGTCGGGTCTCTCTTAGATCATTTACAAACGGCACAGCAGTAGGGTCTCTCTTGTCTTATTTACAATACAAGTAAGGGGTTTCCAGATATTTACAAGCTTTTTTCACAAAGGCACAACCGTAATGGCGTGCCAAAAACTGTATCCCTGTCAGAATCTGTCTTTGGAAAATATTTTGACGGGGAGAAGAACTGTCCAAATATGTACACTCCTCCAATTTCCTTCTTGTTGACACATTCTTTGCCGCATGTGACGGAAATCTCTGTCAAGTGTAATCCAACGCTTCACCGTCGATGACTGACATCTCTGTAGTTCTCTCTAGGTTGCTAAGCAACCGGAAGTGAAAACTTCGCCTGCCCTCCGCCTCCATGTTTTTGGTCAAAACAAGCTTTATTCAACAACCCATAACTACAGAATTGGTTGTAGTTACAAAATGTATTTCCGGGTGAAAGAAGACAACAGTTTTTTTGTTTTTACAAACTGTTCATGTCTCGGGTCTTGACTAAATCTAATAACTGCACTATTAGTGTTATTAAAATGAACACTAAGGATTTCACTATCACTTCTTACCTAGATAACATTCCATATTATGTACCTGTTGTGTCGAAAAGGTAACAAGGTTACATAAATTGAGATGACCTAAAAAGATGCTGTCATTTGATAAGTAACATTTGACCAGCTGTGCCTCCGGTTTCCATAGTAATCAAGCCTCTGTGTATCAGATGTGTACTTGTGCCTATCAAGCTTGTCAGGAAACGGATGAACAGACTCGGACAAAGTCGTGAGACATGTGACTAAGATAAAAACTATGGTTGATGTGTTGGAGTTTTTCTTTGTAATTTAATTTATATACGTTTATATTTTGTATCTTATTTTAATATAATGTATAGAAGGGTAGCTGTCCTCAGTCTGCCAAGAATTAAACTAGGATGCATACTCTGCTCCCTACTGTAATTAAGTGGTCTTAAGCAGTCTTAAGCAGGATTTATATTGCAAGTAGTAGAGAATTTAATGTGCAAAAATAGCTACAAAATCATCTTCTTTCCTTGATGAGAAGACTGGTTGAGCAACAAACCAAAACTAGGAAAACACTTTAGTTAACTAATAAAGAGCATGTCTCTGAGGTCCCGAACGTATTATTGAGAAGAGAGGCAGACATGCTCTTTATTAGTTAACTAAAGTGTTTTGCTAGTTTTTGTTTGTTGCTCAACCTGTCTTCTCATCAAGGAAAGAACATTTCATGTTTTAGTACATTGTCTAAAGGACTCAGAGATTGCCATTTAGTGCTCTGTTTGTATATGAATTTGTCTGTACTATGACTGCACTTTTGGGTTCTGGCTAAATGTTGTTTGCATTAACAAGGACAGGGGAAGGTGTCGCACCCTAGGGACACTATACAATGTGACACTTCTGTTTGCATTAACACGGACAGGGGAAGGTGTCGCACCCTACGGACACTATACAATGTGACACTTCTGTTGTTGACAGCATACACCACTGACGAAGGCTTTACGCCGAAACGCGTACATTGTGCTGTCTGCTCCGCAACATGCTATGTGAATTATAAAATAATAAGTGCCTTAAACTAAATGACATCTCCGTGAGTGCTGGTATTATTCTCTTCTCAGAGATTTCTTGTAAAGTTAATGGGAAAAGCACCTATTGTCTTTGAAAAGAAGACAACAGCATGGCAAATGGACAGATCATCACACTGTGTAGTTAGCAGTCAGTCAGTAGCAGTCTATAATCCTTATCTCGACTCTCGATGACCTTTGAGCATGTGAGGTCCGATTTGTGTACTCGATGAAAATCCTTCACTCTTTGTCTCTCTCTCTCTCTCTCTCTCGTGTGCAGTATTCGAGTCTTTCAAAGACTACGTGGCAACAGAACAGTTGGATGGAGACAACAAATACGATGCAGGAGAGCATGGCCTACAGGTGAGTCTTCAGCCATAATCCCTATTTACATTCATATGTACTACACACACATTCACAGACCACCGATGGTGTTTGTATAGATATCCACCCTTAATATACACGCACAATTGACACACATCGTCGTATAATAAAGTTTCAAATCCTGCATACAAATGGTAGTCTCTCAATCCTATGGATGGTAACCATAAGGTTGCCAGTTCGAACCCGGGCTCCCCCAGAGTTACTGTCGAAGTGTCCTTGAGCAAGACACTGAACCCCTAATTGCTCCCGATGTGCTAGTTGGTGCCTTGCATGGTTTCCGCTGCCATCGGTGTATGAATGGGTGAATGTAATGCACAATCTCTGTAAATCGCCTTGGATAAAGGCGCTATATAAATGCACCATTTACCATTTACCATTTTTACCTCTCGCTTCCTGAATCTGACAGTAATTCCAGTATACAAATCATTCCGTGTCAGTGGTTTGTGTAACTCTGGCTCTAGGTTGATTTGTTTTGAAAACACCAAAGCCTTACAAAGGAATACAAGTGTCTCTCGGGGCTTAAAGTTCTCAGTCCTGGGGACGGATTTCAGTCCTGAGGGGTCATTTAATGAGATCAGTGCAGATTTGCAAAAAGAAAATTTTCATTCTTGGGATTTCTTTGGCTTTAAGCCCTGTGTCTGTTTAAAGCTGTAACCATGTAACATGAGATCTAATTAAAAAAAATACATTTGTACGTATTTCTTTAGGTGTTTGCGGTTTTTTTCCCCGTTTTTTTTTTTGTACTTGCCGTGAATAATATTGGATAATAAAGCCATATTGTTTACATGGAATTGCATCTGTCATGAAATTGGGTGTTTGTGGAGATGCATGTAAATCAGTGACTATGTCCTCACAAGACTGTACATGTAACTGTGTTCCAGGAAGCAGAGAAGGGGGTGAAGTTCCTGACCTTCCCTCCCATTCTGCATCTGCAGCTGATGAGGTTCATGTATGACCCACAGACCGACCAAAACATCAAGATCAATGACAGGTGACAAACCAAACACACTCTTGCATCCATATACCCGTTTATCCAACCAGGTGCAGTTTTTTATCGGTTCACGTCAAGCAGCCAAATGCCCACTGAAACACAGAGACGGACCGATAAGTGCAGTGGTTAAGCACTTCAACCCCAGCATCTATATTATGGGGGAAACATTAGCTGAAAATAGCAGAGCTACAAGCTTGATCTTCTAGATTGGGGAGGGGGGGACCCGTCCAAGTACAGAGCCAACACAAGTCCAGTATACAAAGTGGTTAGGAACGTTTGTGCCACTTCCTGCTATGGGCTCTATTCTCACAGGAGCCTTTACTGCCATACCTCTAACACTCTGCGCCTCTCTCTCAGAAATGACCAAATAACCAAATGAATAAATAAATGCATAAAAGGTAACCCGAAAGTCCTAAATGGGATGTGGGCATTTGTGATGTGTACGCCGAAACACAGAAAGTCTGTGATCCAGGTTAACAGAGTCTATTTGTGGACTTCAGGCAGTACTCCAGTGCGGTGCTGACCCCCACCGCAGTATGGTGGCCAAGTGACTTGAGTGAAAAGTGAGTGCAGGAAGTCTTTAAGTGTATGTAAAGTCCCTGGGGGGCAGGGGGGGTGGGGGGTTTAACTGTCCACATGGATATAATAGGACTCCCATCCGAACACAAACAGAATGATTTACACTAATGAAACTGTCAGAGAGCCCCAGTTAGAGGTTAGCTGGAACACAAACTGCGTACATGGGAAGTTCCTTTCTGTTTTTTTGTTTTGTTTTTTCTCAATCTCCCGCACCAGCCGGCACGCCTCCAACACGCTACTACGGACATGCTTGATGATGTCAATGACCGTGTGAACAACGGATGTACAAAAGCAACAAATATGCTGTGATCTTTACATATGCCTCGTGTGAACGCGCCATAAAATTGTCTTAAAGGACAACTTTAGCTTTTTTCAACCAAGGTTCATGTTTTAGGTTATTAGAGAAAGTAAAAGATGAGTGTTAATTCTTTTTCATTTGCTGCTTTCTTTCGTTTTAGTGATTTTAGCTGTTTTTGACAGGGGGGCGGGGGCATTCAAGCATGGGGCTAAATATGTATTTTTTTACAAAATATTATGGCGATTTATTTTTTTATTATTTACTATAGTCCTAATAAACCCCAGGAAATTACATCTGGCCACAGAAGATCACAGGATCTACTGAATGTAAAGGAGGCAATATGCAGTTTGACACGTTCAGTAGATCCCGTGATCTTTTGTGGCCAGGTGTAATTTCTTCGGGTCTAGTAGGACTATAGTAAATAATAAAAAAAAAAATTGCCATAATATTTTGTAAAATAAAATACATTCTTAGCCCCATGCTCGAATGCCCCCCCCCCCCCCCCCCCCCCAAAAAAACAGCTAAAATCCCTAAAACGAAAGAAAGCAGCAAATGAAAAAAAAAACACCCATCTTTTACTTTCTCTAATAATAACCTAAAACATGAACCTTGGTTGGAAAAAAACTAAAGTTGTCCTTTAAAAACAGTTAGTTTAATTATTGTGATGCTGCCACCAGCACCTGGTCTACTGGCATCTACACACACACACACACACACACACACACACACACACTGGGTGTGAAGTAACCTCGCCTCACCAGGCTTTCCACCACCTCGGAGGAAAGCCTGGTCTCTGTATCAAAAGTCTGTATGATCCTGTCGGGAGCGGATGATATCGTTACGTCATGTTGTAGTATTGTTTTGTAGTCGACAGGCAGGAACAGGCTGCAACTTTATTGAGGGAAAAGGAAGGTTCCTTCCTTTTCCCTCAATAAAAGCTCTCGTAGCCTGTAGCTTTTATTGAGAGAAATCGGTTTGAGGGAAAAGGAAGTTGCCGCCTGTTGTTCCTGCCTGTCGACTACAAAACAATACTACAACATGACCTAACGATATCATCCGCTCCCTACAGGATCATATACCCTAAATGAAATGGTGCCCAGGCTAGGTGTGAAGTAGCTGGTGATCAGATATGGATCTCACTTTCTCTTTCCTACCTTGTTCTCTTCCTCGCTCTTTCTCACTTTCTCTCGTTTTTGTTATTGCCAAAGCATCCCAAGTGAAATGACCATGTGTTCCCCAGGTTTGAGTTCCCAGAGCAGCTGCCCCTGGACGAGTTCCTCCAGAAGACGGACTCCAAGGACCCGGCTAACTACATCCTGCACGCGGTGCTGGTGCACAGCGGGGACAACCACGGAGGACACTACGTCGTCTATCTCAACCCCAAAGGAGACGGCAAGGGGAGCGTCAAGGAACCAATAGTGAGTCATCACACCTAACACCGTTATGTTCTGAAAGAGGATTGGTGACGAAACACAAAGGGATTTGAGAGATTTAAAGTAATTGAATGGTTTTGACTGTTAAGATTGAGAATAAAAAGTGTTGAGTTTAGTTGTTTTTGATTATAACTAAGTAGGTCAAACCTAAAGGCAAACGTTAGCTTAGTTTAATTCAGAGTGATGTTCGGGCTGTGAGAGTGTGTAGGGGAAGGGATTAAAAATGGCTGTTTTGAGATTTGGGCATTTTAAGTACAATACAAACACTATGTTGAGACTTTGGAATAGACTTGTTAATATGTCCGATGACAGACTGACCAAAAAGATTTTTAACTGGGACATTTCTAATGGTTACCCCTGGGCTAATGAAGTAAAGTCTTTATTCTTTAAGAATAATTCATAATTTATTTAAATAGACTACGCTGTAATATTCATGAAATACAGAACTATATGTTCCTTGGGTATAAGGAGAGTTGGGCTGTTGATTTATGGTACAAACCTAAACTAAGAACATATCGTCTTATTAAAAATAATTATGGGCCTGATCCTTATGTTACACAAAATATATCCAAAGGTCAGAGATCTTTTTGTGCACAGCTGCATTCTGGGACCTTACCATTAGCTTTAGAAACGGGTAGATTCATTGGTACTCCTGAGGAGGACAGAGTGTGTCTAGTGTGAAATTGAAAATGAAATTCATTTTTTGTTTTACTGCCCTTTATATGATTATATTAAGACATGTATTGTTTTGTAAGATGACAACCATCTGTGCTGGCTTTTTCTGGTTGGAGGACTATGAGAAGCTGGAGTTTTGTTTTGGGAGGGGTATTTTTGCTTTGGCAGACTTTTTATGCAAATCGTGGGAAATGAGGCAGAATGTTTTGTTTGTGTAAAAATGTTTCTTTTACTCAATGCAATATTGAAGCAATGTTATGGTGTGTCCTGTAAGTCCATGTGGGCTGGGCGCCTTTGGTGCATGACACAGAAATAAAGAATCTATCTAATCTATCTATCACTATGAATCAATATATAGACAAAAAGGTTGTTCTGCTTAATTCCTTAGGTGTAAATTGCAGACTTGTAAACTAAGACCTTTATTGGTCGAAATGCATATGTCATTTTTTATTTGCCTTGCTCATCAATAAACTATTATGTTTTTCCCCAAAGGCGGAGTGCCTTGGAATCTTTTCTTTACAAGTCTGCAATTTACAACTAGGGAATTAAGCAGTACAACTTGAAAGAAAAAAAAAACTTTGTCTATATAGTCCTACCTGTAACACCAAAGTGCACCCATCTATGTAAGAGCCTCTGCAGCGCTTCTATTCTATTTTTAACCCATTCTGGGCGGGGTTCCCTATTTGTACCTTACCCCCTCAGGCCGGGAACCCATATTTGGGTTCTGTACAGTATGTACAGTATTCAAAAATGTAAAAATTTTGATTCTGCTATATCAATATTTGAAGTTTTTCAGAAACCTTAGGTCAGGATTTAGAGGCGTTTTTAGAATCGGCCTTAGGCCTGAATGGGTTAAACTATGAATCAATGTTTTGTCCTGAACTTGACGCCAAATGAACCTTAAGTGCGGTGTGCTTCTCTCCTCCTCCATTCTCCGTCCCCCTCCCACTCTCTCCTTTTACTCTCTAGTGGTGTAAGTTTGATGATGATGTTGTGTCTCGGTGCACCAAAGAGGAAGCCATAGAACACAACTACGGCGGCCATGACGACGACCTCTCGGTTCGCCACTGCACCAACGCCTACATGCTGGTGTACATCCGGGAGTCCAAGCTCGGTGAGTCAGTGATTCCCAAACGTTTTCATGTCAAGGACCCCCAAATTGACTCATTAGCCCGCAGACCCCTCCCCCCCCCCCCATTTGAAAAGATATGCCAGGGACAATATTAACGCTTCTGATGAAAGTAGCGATCGGCAGAATAGTTACAGTCGATGTTTTCTTCCGGGGGGAATTTCGAGGATTTCAAAATGTAAGCTTTTCTGCTGCCAGCGATAAGGGACATTTGACTGAATCGCTGGGTCGGCAGTTGTCTGCAATTTACAAATTCACTAATAAAAAATTGTGTTGGTCCTGATTGTATCGCATGACAAGCGATTTTTCCAGGTGAAAATACATCATGTTCGTCAAGCAAAGTGTCTTGCAACAAATCAGCCTTTTTTTTTTAGATCTTTTGTTTTTCTTTCTCTCCCAGGTGAGGTTCTCCTACCGGTGACTGACGTGGACATCCCCCAGCAGCTGGTGGAGCGTCTGCAGGAGGAGAAGAGAGTGGAGGCACAGAAGAGAAAGGAGCGCCAGGAGGCCCATCTCTACATGCAGGTCCAGGTATGCAAGGCGCTCATGTTAAAACTCTACCTGGAGACGTGTGTTGGCGGGTGGGTGGGGTTAGCTAGGAAACTGGCTGCCCATTTTTGGATTATATGTTGCTTGTTGTCGGGTATGTAAAGGATGGGAAGTTTAGGAACTGACCTGCCATTTTTATGTTAATCGTCTTATAGTTTACCATGTCATGTTTGCATTTAGAGACAAAACCGTTGTCTTTCCATTGATGTTGTTACAGTCCACCCAGGGTTCTATGTTGGCGGGTACATTCAGAATCTGTTATAGGTGCCTGAGCCACACTATTAGCATTTATCTTTCAGCCTGTTCAGTGTTTTGCCAAACATGGGCCAATCAATGTATATTGCAATACAGGTGGCAGTAGAAAGGGTATTTATTTGGCTAAAAGTGACATCCCCATTGATCGAGCGTTTGTTTTTTTATTTTGTTTTCACACACGGTGGTGGAGAGAGTATTCCAAGACATCACTGTTTGTTGTTCCACTTTTACTTCCATTCCAGTAATAAAAGATGTTCAATAGGCAGTATGCTTCCATCAGTCACCTTTCTTTGTCACTCCTTAGATGGTGACGGAGGACCAGTTCTGTGGTCACCAGGGTAACGACATGTACGACGAAGAGAAGGTGAAGTACACCGTGTTCAAGGTGTTGAAGAGCTCCACGCTGCAGGAGTTTGTCCAGAACCTGTCCCAGACCATGGTGAGCCAGGGTTTGTGTGTGTGTGTGTGTGTATGTGTGTGTCTTGTGTTGGAACTAGATGAAAACTAAGCTATGATGACTAAGACTAAATATACTGACGATTTCGTCAACAGATAAAAACTAGACTAAAATGTCAGGAAGGGACTATAGTGGACAAGAGATCCAGTATAAGTCATTTTACACTTGGTTGCATGCTGAAAATAGCCGATCTGCAAGCAGCGCGACGAGTTGTGTTCTTGTAGATTGGCTATTTTCAGCAAGTGAAAAAAAAAGTCATTGCGACGGCATCAAGGCCCGCCTAAACACATTTTGTTCGATTAAATCAACTGTAGATTTAGTCGACTAAAATCTTATCATACTTAGTCGACTAACACTAAAACATTCCAGGTGACTAAAACGAAATAAACTATTCAAGAGACTATGACTAAAACCAAAACGTATAACAACAATTGCAGCTACAGTTGGAGCTTTGTAGCTTTGCAACTGGAAGTTGAACCCAGGTCAGCTTCAATTTGTAGCTTTTACAAATGTAGGATTTCCTCCCATTGACAATGAATGGTACACTGTATGCATCTGCCTGTATGAACGCACCATTAAGACATTGATGATGTGTGTTTATCCATAATGTGTTTGAGTATAGCCCAGTCTGAGACAGTTCTGTTGTGTCACAGGGTTTCCCACAGTGTTTATCCATAATGTGTGTGAGTATAGCCCAGTCTGAGACGGTCTGTTGTGTCACAGGGTTTCCCACAGGACCAGATGAGGCTGTGGCCCATGCAGGCCCGGAGCAACGGAACCAAGCGGCCCGCTATGCTGGACTACGAGGCCGACTGCAGCAAGTCGGTAAGCCTCTGTATTTGAACTGTTGGCAACATGTGCTGTACATATGCCTGATATATAAAAATGGCTGATTTACAAGCTGCGCCATTGGCGTGGTGGGTGGCTAAAACTGTGTACAGTAAATGTGTGGACTTGTAAATATGTGTAAATGTATGCATCTGTTGAGTGTACATTAAGAAAAAAATAAGATCAAGGTTGAAGACAACTCTGTAACTAATACAAAACCAATTTTTAAACTTGGATTATAGTCCTATTACTCAAATTCTAGGCTATGATTATTATAGCACAGAGAGTCTTGCAAAGATGATTCCTAACGTGTGTGTGTGTGTGTGTGTGTGTGTGTGTGTCAGATGATCGACTTGAGCGACAATGAGAACCCCTGGACAATATTTCTGGAAACGGTGGATCCAGAGTTGGCTGCCAGTGGGGCCACGTTACCCAAGTTCGACAAAGACCGTGAGTCTCTCTCTCTCGGTCTCTCTCTCTCACTCACTCACTCTCTTAAAAAAAATCTTGTTGAAATGTTTTGATTCACCAAATCCCAATTTTGAGGTCACACAAAATTCCATTGCCATTGGGGCAATTGTTTTGATATTGTAACTGGGATTTGTCTGCCTTTTTAATATATGTATTAATGTACTGTATGGAGGTATTCCCTGATTGGGAGTCTATCAAAATTCGAAAGTCACTTGTCATTATGGTTCATTGTCCTTGTCATGTCTTTGTATATTCAAATAGTGTTGTGCCTGAGCTGTTTTTCTTTTCTTTTGTTTGTTATTATGTTCTTGTTGTGTAATGTCTGTTTGTCTTTTAAAAACCAATAAATATACTTTATAAAAATAAAAAAAGTATGTCCTAAAATGTATGTGCCGCTAACCTCATTGTTTAATCTCTCTTCTATGACTTTTCTCAGACGACGTCATGTTGTTCTTGAAGATGTATGATCCCAAAACCAGAAGCTTAAATTATTGTGGACATATCTACACACCTATATCCTGCAAAATACGTAAGTGGTGCTTACTGACACCAGACCACTTTGAAATTGCATAATGTTTAATTTGCCTTCAGAAACATACATTTATTTCATTACTAAAATTAAAATGATTAATCAATAATTTCCCCCCTACTTAAGTATAGACTCTTTAGTGATCAGCATGCAGAACAGGCAGTTTACTTACTTTAAACTTGTGTTTATCTGTTACACCGAGTGTGATTTGCAGTCTGAACGAATGCGCTTGTTTCACGCAGCACGTTGTTTAAGTGTGTTTTCTGTCGTTGGATTGCCCCGAGCAGGAGACCTGTTGCCAGTCATGTGTGAGAGAGCAGGGTTTCAGCAGGAGACTAGCCTTATCCTCTATGAGGTGAGATCTGTCTGTCATCTCACCTCTTGTTCTCTCTCTCTCTCTGTGACTCTCACACTTTTCCCTTCATTTTGTCCTCTGTTTTCTCTCACTGTCAAGTTTATTTCCCCTTCTCCCCCGTCTATACTCTTTGTCCTTGTCATATCTACCGTACCTGTCTCTTCGTCTCCATCAACTCTCTGTCACCTCTTTCACAAACACAACCACTCATCTACTTATTACAATTTTCTGGTTGTCACCGTTGACTCATTTCTTGACAAATGTGTATTTCAGGAAGTAAAGCCCAACCTAACGGAACGGATACAGGACTATGATGTTTCTCTGGACAAGGCTCTGGATGAGCTAATGGATGGGGACATCATTGTCTTCCAGAAGTAAGAGTGTGTGTGTGTGTGTGTGTGTGTGTGTGTGTGTGTGTGATTGTCCCTGATACATTTCCCAGAAGAGGCTCTGAATGACTCTTCCAATCTGTTCTGTCCATCGATCTAGAGCCCTGCGCGGGAGTGATTTATTGATCCCGCTCCCGCCTGCTCCCGTTATTGCTGAGTGAGTGACGCTGACACACAGGGAAAAGCAACAGGGGGGTTTAGAATATGGTTTAGAAGCGAAAAGGGGAAAGGAACTCGATCCACACTGCATGCACTTCTCAGAGTGATTAGCCTGGTCAGGGGGCACGGTGGCACAGTTGGTAGTGCTGTCGCCTCACAGCTAGAAGGTCCTGGGTTCGATTCCCGCTCGGGGCGCTGTGGGTGCTGGCGGCGTGTTTCCTCCTCCGCGTCATCAGTGCCCATACCCGAAGGCGGTGTTGGCGAAAGGGCCTTTCTGTGTGGAGTTTGCATGTTCTCCCCGTGTCCCCTAGGGTAGGTACCCTCACAAAAACATGCAGTAATCCTGGTCTCTAAACTGCCTCCCCCTGGCCAGCCGGGACGCCTGATGGAGAGGAAAGGAACTGGTTGGAATAACGTGCTCCTTCCACGCGCTACGTCCAACCAGGGTTAAGTCCGTTGCTCTCCCTAGGTTGGCGGAGGGTGTGTAGAGCCCAGGATCACATCACAGGATGATTGACACAGGGGTGAAAAATGGGTTACAAAATCGTGGGACAAAAAATATTAAAAAAAAAGAATAAAAAGAGTGATTAGCCTGCTAATGATTGACAGGTGTGGCCGCTTTGGGAGCGTGCCTGATGTCTGTTGGAGAGAGTGAGAGAGAGGAAATAATACGTTCTCATCAGACATTTATATTTTATCTGGTTAATTGCGGGATTTTGCGGTGCCCGCTTATTTTATCTTGACTGCCCGCGCCCGCTTGTGGGTATTTAAATACCGCCCGCGCCGCAACATTTTGAGTTGGGTCCCGCGGCGAACTCCCGTTCCTGTTGCAGGGCTCTACATCAATCCATTTTCTGACCTTCCCTCTCCTTTCCTATATCCCAATACCAATTCCTTGTTCTCTCTCCCCCCTCCTTCCTTGTGCCCTCTGCTCCTCTGTTTCTCCCATCTAAAATAACATTTCATCACCTCCATACCTTACTTTTAATTTGTCTCCTAACGCATTCCTGTTCTTTTCCTCTTCCTCTGTGATTTCTCCACCCTCCTCAGGGACGACCCAGAGAACGACAGCAGCGAGCTGCCCACAGCTAAGGACTACTTCCGGGACCTCTACCATCGAGTGGACGTCATCTTCTGTGACAAGACCATCCACAATGACCCTGGCTTTGTGGTCACACTGTCCAACCGCATGAACTACTTTCAGGTCCGTAGTGCACGGCTTATTCAGGACGGGAACCCCTTTTGGTGTTTTTAAGCTATTGAAGCTCTTTTAGCTATTGCCGCGCTACGAGCTTGTAGATCTGCAATTTTTACAAAATTGTGAAACTGGTGCAAATCTTTGAATATATATTTTCAGAGCGAACGTATCTTTGCTTCTGTCGGGGTGCCTGGAACAACATATTTTCAGATGGGGGTCGGTGGCCAATTACAGATAACTTCTGGGGTCCTTGACCAGGGGGGCAGTCAGCCAGATATTTCGTGAAGCCTCATTTGAAATCGGTAGTTCATAATAATGGCCTGTTGTGGCGCTGGACTGGACCCAAAAAGCCCCATAGCTCCATAGAGGCCCATGTATTTTGGCCCAACTTCACCTAGACTGTATTACCTTAATAAACATGGTCATGAATACTTTCTTCTTCCAGTCACTAGTTTAAAGTCTCATTTCTAATGTCATAATATTCTTTTTGGAAAATTATGGTCCCATTAATTAAAAAAATGACCATAAAGAAAAAAAAACATCGCGTATGTTCTGAGGGGCGTGGCTACCGTTACAGTCTATGATCGGGATTCCCCTCCCACTCGAGTCAAAATAAAAACCAACGGAGAAGAAGGGGGGAAGTCCCGCCTCGTTGTCTGGGCAGCCAATGGCCAGCTGGTCCAAAACGGAGCCAGCCAATGGCCAGCTGGTACCAAACGGATCTAGAAAGATGGCGACTTACAGTGCAGGAATAACAGGCTTCATTTTACGTCCATGTTAGACCCGGCGAACGCTTTGTCCATATTTTTTACAGTCTATGTCCTTGACATGAAATAGTTTGAGAACCACTCGTCGTGATTTAGAAGACATTTGTAGAATCTTCCCAGTTCTAAATGGGTTGCCAGGTATCATTTTGGTGCTGTAACATGGCTGTTTTTGTATGGCAGTTATTTAGGTGGAAAAGGGACCTCTGTGTTCTGTCTAGAGATGGTTCCAGTGCTCGGGGCATAGATTGGACATTGGGTGACAGAAGTGTGCAGGACTAACCTTTTCACAGGTAGCACTGGTGCCACCTACCTTTTCAGTTGGTAGCGCCACCACAAATGAGGTAGCACCAACTTTTTTTTGTATAGCGCCGCAGCGCTGTATTAATACAGTTATCACTAAGGCTAGCAAAGGTTTTCTTGGCTGAAGCATAAATGCCTTAAATTAAGCACATAACATGTTATATTTCTCACTCACACATTCTATAGGAAATTATTATAATGAATTAACCTATAGTGCATTTTTCCATATCGTTCCATATTTGGCTACTGTATATGAAACAGAAATGAGACACACCCCTTACCTTCTGCATGGGCATGTTCAACCTAATGGCCAATAAGGATATTTAACACTGAGGTGCCCACTGCCCACTCTTCCTGCACCCTTTTGCAATGTGAAATGCCACCGAATTCATAATCCTTGCCCACTTTCCTCCTGTCTTTTCTTTATATGGAATGAACATGTGAAAGCTGATGTGCTTTTATTGTGAAGGGGAACGTTTCTAAACGTCTCAGCCTGCATATTTCCATGTGCTGATCTACAAGCTCACAACGCGTGGTGGACGCGACGCGTTGTGAGCTTGTAAATCTGCTATTTTCAGCATGCAACACCACGTCGTACGACGAAGAATATACCAGGTTTCACGTGGGAGATGTATTTTGTTCGAGGCGATCATGTATGTAGCCTGGCCTGCATACAGTCTATGGCCTGCACACAGCGCAGCATGCATCATTCATCATCCCAGTTGTAAAATGAGTGCGCTCCAGGGAAACTTATGTACAGCCGATGCTGAAATCAGTTTAGTTTTTTTCTGGGTTGATCAGTGAGCGCGCCGCCGCTGTTGAACTCACGCGTGTCGTGTGCAGACCGGTGCAGACAGACAGGCAGAGAGGGAGCGAGAAAGAGAGAGAGAGGAGACACGGAATGAGAGAGAATGAAGTAATATTTTATTATCGCGCAAATGCCCGTGCTTCATGGTTGAGGCTGGGAGTGAAGGCAATAAGTAGCACCGGTGTGACCTCGTTCAAATTGAACTCTCACATTAAGAAATTAAGTCGCATATGCAACCTAATGGGTCGCACGCTGGAGCCCTGGAAGTGTGACCATGGTAACTTGCAGGCAGCATGTATGTACAACCGCATGGTGTTCTGCCTTGTGCTGTTGTATTTAGCAGGGCCTGAAATACATTTTTCAAAATGGGGGTTTGTTTTTAACTGAACAGGGTTTTCTTCAGATGATGCATTTACATTTAAAGTCTGACGTTTGTAATTCATCACACAACGGCATAGCACACCGAACATAATTATTGCGCTTTAGAACCAGAACCCTGGTATTCTGCCTTGTGATCTGTTTAGAACTACAACCAGTGATCTGTTTAGAACTACAACCAGTGATCTGTTTAGAACTACTCTACTATGTGAAATAACTGTGGCAGTTTTAATGGTTAATACAACTTTACATTGTTTTCATTACACAGTGACATACCTGGAGTAGAGGCAGCAGGTTTAGAAAATAGGGTTGCTGATATTTTCTGCTGCCCTGCGGTTGGCTTTGGCAATTTTATTGGTGGCATTTTAATGTGCGGTGGCAGTGGCACCACAACACACACGCAACAGAAACACAACTATATCGGTGTGTGTTATTCAATGTGTGTTTGTGTTTCCCATTGAACCGGGTCTGCATGTCACGTTAAAACATGTTCCCCTAAATATTTCTGTCGGAGGCAGCGCGGTTTAGTTGAGAGAGTTGCGACATCTCCGTTCACTGCTTATTCGTGGGGCTGCATGCGTCATTGATCAGTCCATTGTCGTCACACTCTGTCTTTAAACAGCTCTAGTCTAGAGGCTGCGCTCCGCTCCGCGGTCAGAGCTGAGCAACATGGCGGCGCACAGAGCGCTGTGTTGACAGTGTTGTTACAAACGATAGTGGTTCCTACGTGGATTTTATTTTTTATAACGTAGGATGAGGTTGCTTGTCCCGATGGTCTCATCAAAGAGAATTTTAATGATCAAAGACGTTTTTGGTCTTGACTCGGTCGTATTCTGAGCTTTTTTTTTTTTTTTCACCAAATGCCAATAAAATAATATGGGTCGCGCATATTTAATAGAGTCGGTCGGCAACCGGAAACCAAAGTTATTGTTTTTTTTAGGCCTTAGAACTACAACCAGTGGTCTGTCTGGTGGTGGTCCCTGGTTGTGATCCATTTAGAACTACAACCAGTGGTCTGTCTGGTGGTGGTCCCTGGTTGTGATCCGTTTAGAACTACAACCAGTGGTCTGTCTGGTGGTGGTCCCTGGTTGTGATCCGTTTAGAACTACAACCAGTGGTCTGTCTGGTGGTGGTCCCTGGTTGTGATCCGTTTAGAACTACAACCAGTGGTCTGTCTGGTGGTGGTCCCTGGTTGTGATCCGTTTAGAACTACAACCAGTGGTCTGTCTGGTGGTGGTCCCTGGTTGCTTCTGCTGTGAGACGTTTAAAACCCAGTTTGGAGAATGTAATGTACTGTTTTCTTTTTTCTCTGTCAGGTGGCAAAGACGGTAGCTCAGAGGTTGAACACAGACCCCATGCTGCTACAGTTCTTCAAGTCACAGGGGTAGGAGGCCTGTCTCATATACAAACACACACACCTACACACACACACTGGGGTAGGAGGCCTGTCTCATACACACATACACCTACACACACACTGGGGTAGGAGGCCTGTCTCATACACACACACACCTACACACACACAGGGGTAGGAGGCCTGTCTCATACACACACACCTACACACACACAGGGGTAGGAGGCCTGTCTCATACACACACACACACAGGGGTAGGAGACCATGACTCCTCTTATCTACCTTAAAAGGATTTTAGACACACACACACAGATGTTATCTATGTTTTTCTCATCCTCCTTTCCCCCTCCCCCCCATTTGCTCTTGTCCTCTCTCTGTCCTCTCTGTGCGTGTGTGTGTGTTGGTCAGGTACAGGGACGGTCCAGGGAACCCTCTGAGACATAACTATGAGGGGACGCTACGAGACCTGCTGCAGTTCTTCAAACCACGACAGCCCAAGAAACTCTACTACCAACAGGTATCCTGTCTGAATTAATGAGCTCTAACCATGCTAGATGTCTGGGGCTGATGCCCATCCTGATTCATGGACGGGCCGACACTCTATTCAAAATAAATCTATTTGAGAACAGAAATGTATAATGGCTGAAGTCGTCCCAAAACATTAAAACCTGAGCCCAATTCTGGGACGCCCGGTTGAAAGTGGTAAATTAAATACTGATAAATTAAAAAGTCAAATGTATACTGGTCTGCCTGCCTTTTTTTTCGTCTTTTCTGTCTACCAGTCTTTTCTGTCTGTACCTGTCAACCTGCCTGTCTTTCTATCAGCCTGTCCTTCTGTCAGTCTTGGTGTTGGTTTCTCATGTTTTTCCCAGGATGTTTGGTCTTCCTTAAATCATTTGTCTTTCGGTCTGTCCATCTGTCGGTCAGTTATTCTTGGCCTTTATGCGTTTGGTCTGTCATTGTTGCGGCCGACCATTCGTTTGAAGACCCGTTGTCTGATTTTGCTACTGGCGTACGATGCTATGACCGTCTATCTTGAAATATGGATCTGTTTTCTCTCACTCCTCAGTTGAAGATGAAGATCACAGACTTTGAGAATAGGAGGAGTTTCAAGTCCATATGGCTCAACAGCCAGTTCAGAGAGGAGGTAACACACACGGTTATCTTATGCTGTACACACTGGCAGCTGCAAAATGCAACGCAGCATATTACATTGCTGTTGGCCTGCAGCTTTGTAGATTCCAGTATGAATGCAGCATTAAAACACACACACACACACCCTTTATTTGTGTCTGTTGGTGATGAGACATTGAAATCTACTGTGTGTGTGTGTGTGTGTGTGTGTGTGTGTGTGTGTGTGTGTGTGTGTGTGTGTGTGTGTTTACAGGAGATCACCCTCTACCCTGACAAGCACGGTTGCGTGCGGGACCTGCTGGATGAATGTAAAAAGGCGGTTGAGCTCTCTGACAAAGGCTCTGAGAAACTCAGGTGACAAAATAGTGTTTGTGTGAGGGGGAATGTAATATTTCCGTGTGTGTGTGTGTGTGTATATATATATTATATTTACAAAAATAATCCCTCTCCTTCCCTCCATTTCCTCCGTTTCTCTCCACATACCTCACTCTGTCACTTCTTAACCCCTGCCTTTTCCATCTCTCCAGACTGTTGGAGATAGTAAGTTATAAAATCATAGGAGTGCACCAGGAGGACGAGCTGCTAGAATGTTTATCTCCTGCTGCCAGTCGCACCTTCAGAATAGAGGTATGTACCCAGCTGTCTGTCTCTCTTTCTCTTAACGTTCAGCAGTCGCTCTCTCCCTCTCTCATCGCTTCCGTCTGTCCATGTTGTCCATCCAGGAGATTCCAGTAGACCAGGTAGACTTGGACAAGGACAGTGAGATGTTGATTCCCGTCGCACACTTCCACAAGGAAGTCTTTGGCACCTTTGGGATCCCCTTCCTGCTCAAGATCAGACAGGTGTGTGCTATGTCTATATATATATATATATACATACATCTTGTGTGTCATGTCTGCCTGCCTTTCTGTGTGTCTCTACATGTCTGTTTGCATGTGTCTGAGAGTCTGTATGACTATTTGCTTTTCTGTGTCTCTGTATATGTCTTTGTGTTTTCTGTATGTCTGCTTTTTCCAGTTTGTGTGATTTTTTGTTTTATGTCTATACAATATGTATGTCCACTTATCCAACTATCTATTGACCAATCGGTTGCATGCATCCATGTTTGTCGTGCAGGGTGAATCGTTCCGTGACGTGATGAGGAGGATTCAGACCATGTTGGACATCCAAGAGAAAGAGTTTGAGAAGGTACCAATTCCTGCTTCCTTTTTCCTGTCTCTCTCTCTGCTCACTTTCAATCTCTCCACTCTGTCCTGTTCCTTCTGCACCCAGTGTGCGCACAAAACAAACAGGCACACAATACAAGACCTTTAATAACATAATCTCTCTGAACTTAACATTACAACCTGTGAGCTTTAATGTTCAGCTGATCAGGGAAAGTTTAAGGTGTGTGTTTGTGTGTGTGTGTGTGTGTGTGTTGTTTCTGATAGTCAATACAGTATGAAGTTACAATAGAACTGTCGTGGCTAGCTGACAGAGTGCTGCTAAGAGTGCTGCTAATGACCAGAGGTCTGCTTGTGTGACCAGAGCTCCTGTAACTCTTGTGTGACCAGAGCTCCTGTAACTCTTGTGTGACCAGAGCTCCTGTAACTCTTGTGGTGTGTGTGTGTGTGTGTTCTGTGTTGTCAGTTCAAGTTTGCTATTGTGATGATGGGTCGGCATCAGTACATCACTGAGGATGAGTACGAAGTCAACCTGAAGGACTTTGAGCCACAGCCAGGTACTGCCCCATGACACATGTGTCTCCAAACGTCATTAAAAGTGGCCCTTCACTGATCCAAGTGATTTTCATTCTGAATTTGAAGTTAATTTTGTACCACAAGATCTATTTTTATTAACATGACGCTACCCCCTGTCCCCTGGCTCTTTTCCCTCCCCAGGTAACATGTCTCACCCGCGCCCCTGGCTAGGGTTGGACCACTTCAACAAAGCTCCAAAGAGAGGTCGCTACACGTACCTGGAGAAAGCAATCAAGATCCATAACTAAAGCAGCCTGCCCCCTCCTCCTCACCCCTCCTCCCACCTCCTGCTCCGACCCACCCAGCGCGACCATAACCACAGACTGTAACCAACCGTGTGTGTGTGTGAGAAAGCGTGAGTATGATTGTGTGTGTGTGTGTGTGTGTGTGTGTGTGTGTGTGTGTGAGAGAGAGAGAGGGGTAGAGAGAGCGAGAGACAGACAGCGAAAGGGTGCATATGTTGGTGTGTGCTTTGCTTGTGTGTTCATCACCTTTAACACCCCCAGGCCTGAACAACTGTACACTGGCACTATTGCTATTATCTGAGTCTTCAGTGAAATTGATCCTACTGCAACTGACCCGCACCAGACAACCAGCCAGCCAACCAACCAACCTACCACCTCCCCCACGTCGTCTTTTCTTATCTTTTTTCAGAGGCTGTTACGTTGGGTATTCTCTCTCTCTCTCTCTGGCTTCTGTATAGAATGCCTGTTTTTTCTTTTTTCTTTTTTTTTCCTGGTTTGGCGTCTGAAAAACGGGGAGAAAAAAAAGATTTGATTGGATTTTAACAATAAAACATGTCGGGAGGAGAAGTGACACAGTGTATGATGAACTCTAGACATGATTTGTTTTTGGGGGGGTGGCTGTTTTCACACATTTTCCATTTTCTTCCCCCTCTCCACCACGGGGAGAGGATTTCTACGAATGAAATTCTGGCCAGGGGCGTTGCACTGCTTGGCGTGGAGAAACGAGATTGAGGTGAACGATTTGGACAGAGGGGGGAAAAAGCGAGAGGAAAGTGATTTTGGGCGATTCTGTGGGAGAATTTTAAAGGGAGCTTTGACCCTTTTATGGCGGATGTTACGGGCGGCCGAGGAGACCTCGCTAGTTGCCCCAATGTGGCTTTTAATTTTTCCGTTCCTCACCCAAACAACCCCCCTCCCCCCCCCCCCCCCTCCCCCTTAGTGCAACAAGGCAAATAATCGACAGCAGCAACACAATATTTCCATGTTTACACACAGTTCTTTCTTTGTGTCATTTAGTTTGGTTGGAGGGGGGTGGAAACAAGTTTGGGATTATTCTTTTTTTGTTTTTGTTTTTTCTGCAAATCTTGTATAATAAAATAAAAGGATCCACAGCATCTGTTTAAAAATAAAATGAAAAAAAAATAAAATAAAAATAAGAAATTGTCTGTACTTCATCTTGCACGTTGGCAGTTGATGTCAAAGAGGTTTTACATTTCTCAGGACTGGAAAATGTAAACTTTATAATTGTAGTTTTGGTTTTTACTCCATATCCACTATGCTTTTAATGCACCCCCAACCCCCCCCCAACACCCATTCATCCAGTCACTTTCTTTTGCAGTTCTTCCCTCGCCTGTGTCCCCCTCTAGGCCTATTCATACTCCAGTCTTTAGGTGATGAGGTGACCGTCAACTCATCACCGAAAGACTGGAGTATGAACAGGCCTTCTCACCCTGCTCCTCCATTCGGTTTCTCCCTCCGAACCTCTTCCCCACCACCCACCTCCCCCGCTCTGTTTGCATCTGCAGGTGTGAGTGATTGATGATATGTCGCCTCCTAGTGGTCGGGAGCGGCAACTGCGCTGTGCTTGATAGGAAGCTGCAGACTCACTGCTGGTTTGAGGATTATGATAGACTAAAACCAGCATTGTAAGAAACACTTTTTTGAAACCTGTTTTTGTTTTTTATTTTAAGCACAGAAGGAATGCTACCCCCTTATAGCGCATAGTTGGCTCTGTAAAGACAACGTTTAAGAATTGTATATTTAAAAATATGAGCGTGTAAAATTTAAGAGAAACACATTTTTTTCCGTTGTTGGGTACAGAAGGAGCCGCCTGTTCATATTCTGTGTGTAGGATTTTCTTTTTTGCGTTCCTCACTTCCCATTTTTGATTTATTTCCCCCCAGGTTCTTTTTGACTTGATTTTTCTTTTTTTTAACTAATTGCATTGGGGTTTTGTCTTGTTACAAGTGCAGTAAAAAGATGACCTGCAGAATCACACCTTGATTTGATCTTTTCCAGTTTAAAATCCTCAGTGTAGCAGCAGTGTACGACAACTATTCCTGTATATTGCCTTTTTGCTGGAAAATGTATGTTGAATAAAAATTTTCTATAAAAACAAAACGCCAACTACTCCTCTGCTTGTCCTAATAATTAGGGTTAATCTGTCATCGCCACCCAAGCTTATTGGAAGAAATCAACTATTGTAATCCATAAAATGAAGGGAGGGTGAGTAAGTTTAATTAATTATTTAAATTAATTTACTTTGTTTAAAAAATGCCTGTATTATGCATAATTGACACCATATAGTTAATTTAAGTGACTTACAGTACACACAAAGGGAATTGTGCAACTGAAAATGCATTAAAGAGGCCTGGGCCAGGCACCTTGGCTGGTAATCCGGTCTGGCAGTGTGCCGCGGGTTCGACGGTCCGATCCCGACGGCCTTTACTGCATGTCTCCCCCCCCCCCACCCATGTCTTTCCCCATTTCCTGCCGGCCTACTGTCTGTCCTTCCATACAAAATATAAAATAAACATTAAAAAGAAAATGCCCCAAAGATGGCTACACACTTTGAATTTTCCATCTAGTGCTAGAACAGGGAATGCCTGGCGCTCCATTAGTTCCTTTACATGTTTACAAGGATAAAAGGTAAAGTAGTTACATGAGACAAGAGAAGATGGACTTGTTTAAATCTTTGACCATCTTTGAGTTAAACTAGAGCTGGCCTAAACCTTAAATGTTCCAGAGCAAGGCTGGGAGTGTTTGTACTGCATTTCCAACCAAACGAGTCAAATGACAATCATGACACATCAGTTATTAGACCCGTATTCATTTATATTGCAATTATTACTTGCGCAAGCAGAGCGTGCAAGTACTAATTTCGCCCGGGACTCGTATGCACCGTCCCAGCCGTTCCATGTGTATGCACCGTCCAGCCAAATTTGATGCGTATGCACCGTCCCAGCAAATGACTAATTGTGCCTGATACGGCAGTGGTGCCAGATTACATACATGTATACATAGGAGCATTACCTTTAATCCTCCCAACACTAAAACATATCGTCATTACGTCACCATCGAAAACCAATTACACTCTGGCATTGGGTCCTTTAATCCACATCTTTATTACGTAATCATTGAGAGCTAGTTATACATATGTATATAAAACCAATGTTTTAGTGTCGGGAGGATTAAAGGTAATGCTCCTATGTATACATGTAATCTGGCACCACTGCCGTATCAGGCAAGTAGTCATTACTGAGATTTGACAGTTTGTAGCGGTCGAAAGTACTTGCGCGCTCTGCTTGCGCACTAGTAGGCCATTTATGGCCTTAAGTGTGCAACAAGCAAGTATGCACTCGACAGAGTGCAGTTCTAGTTTCATCTAAGTTTTATATTGGCCTACCTGTAGGCTACCATTTATTTGAAGAAAATGTTAATATCGATTTCCTGTGCTTATAAGCATATAACATTTACTCTACAATCTGCCTGTCATAGATGTCTTCCGTTCAACAGTCTCATTCAAACCATGCATGTTTGACTTAAATAACTTTAATTCTTAATACAGGTGTCATAATGATCCAGGAGATAAAACATTCAGATTCATAGTAGAACTTTGACAGAAATATATTCCACACAATTCTGAAATTAATTCAAATGGATAGTTCACACATTTTAAAACATAATTTCTCATGTCCATGTTAGTTTCAAGACAAAGAAGACGTGTGTGCGACAGTGACTCAGGAATAGAGCGGCCGTCTTGGAATCCGAAGGTCCCAGGTTTGATCCCCAGCTCTCATGGTTACGTGTCGAAGTGTCCTTGAGCAAGACATTGAACTGAAACCCCTATAACTTCTCCCGTGAGCAGGTTGGTGCCTTGCATGGTTTCCTCTATCGGTGTGTGAATGTGAAATACATTGTAAAACGCTTGGAAAAAAGCTACATAAATGCAGTCCATTTACCATTTGCATCTGAACTATACCCTTTAAACAAAAACAAAACGAAAAACATTTGACAAAGTGTCTAGTCTATGTACAAGCCTTCATTTTACCGTGGTGACTTAAAATTAACCATGGAATCATGGCAGCTAAAGTTGGACTCTTATCTACAGTATCTATCAATTTATTAAAATAACTTCACAATGTGCATTTGATTTAAGTTGTCCAAGCCATAAACTTAAAGCTAAAACAGAGCCAATACTAATTACCCGTTTGTTCCTTATTATATGAAACATGTATGATTTTGTCAAGGTTCAGGGGTTCACTTGCTTCCATAGAAATAAACTATATCTAGCCTGCCACAGTGTCTACTGGTTTACACTGGCACACAAACCTTGTGTTGTCCAAGGACTGCCCCACAAAATTTAAATAACACCAAGATTGCTCTGCGAAAGTTGTGAATTGTCCTAAACCCTGTCAAAACATGCCGTTTCCCACCCTCAGGTCATGAGACTGACCTGTTGAGAAACACTGCCCTAGAAATCGAAACCTTAACTTTTGTAACTCCTCAACTTTCTCCTATGGTTTCCTTTACCTCACCCACAAGTAGTTTATTTCATGAATGAGGTGTGAAGGAAGTGTGCGTTTGACACCAGACAATCCAAACGTGGAGAGTAATTGGTCCACCCCCCAGCACCCCCTCCTCTCCTCTCCCCTCCCCCAGCCCAGCCCCCCCTCCCCTCCCCCAACTCATCCCCCTTCAGGCTCCTCCCTTCTTCACTTGCAGCATTCCTTCTTGTCGACGTAGAGCACCCTGTTACAGCTGGGGCACGTGTGGTACGCATCCTTGAAGTTCTTCACGAACAAAGGTATCAGAAAGCAGCAGCAAACCAACCTGGTGGAGAGAAACACACACACACACACACACACACACACACACACACACACACACACTTTAAAAGGTGCTGTAGTGTACAGTTACAGTACATCGACAAAATCAAACTGTCTTCTTGATACAATAAACGTATCACTCAGTCAGTATTCAATGGGTATAAGTAATGGTGTCTGCCATAAATTATAGCGGAGACCTTCAGAATGCTTTGCTAGCCTTTTTGGGCATCCCAAGATGTTGAAACCCTCTAACAACCAATCTTTAGGCATGCCTAAAATAAAACCAAATAGTCTGCACCTATAGACCGATTCACAGAGGGGTGCCCTGGGCGCGGCTATTACTGAGGTGTAATCCATGGAGCAGGTGCTCCGTAGGCCAGGTGTAGCTAATCAGTGCTGTTGCGCTTAATGGTACACCTCAGTAATGGCCGCACCAAGGAAACCCTCCTTCTCGTAACTGCTTTATATTCCACCTCTATGCCTCCCTGCAATGCTCCCTCTCTCCCTGCGATGCTCCCTCTCTCCCCCACTTACCCGCAGCAGATGAACAGCAGGCACATGAGCCAGGCATATCTCCCCGCCTTGTAGGTGACATTGGTCATCACCTGCAGCTGGCAGTCGGCACATGAGGTCATGCCGGGGTCGCGGCCGAGTTCCATCTCATAACTCACGAATCTGTTCTTCCCGTCCACCGTTGTCCCAGGACCGCCGCCTCCCTGTGTGTAGACTGGAGGATTGATGGGTAGACATGGAATTAGGGAGAGTAGGCGGTAAAGACAAGATGAGAGAGTGTATGTAGATATAGGGATGGAGCAGAGGAGTAAGGGAAGGCAGGGACGTTAACAACAGCAGGAAATGTGGAAGATAGGGTGGAAAATGGACAGATGGCATTCAAATTTAGTTTACTTTATGACTTATTTACAATGTAATGTGCACACTTAACCTACTGATGTATAATAGATGTAGCCAAATACACTACTGAACTGAACTGGTTGTACAACAGTAGCAGCCATACACAGCAGGTCTGTTTTTTTTACACCCTGAGAGTTAAACCCATAGACATATACAGGTAGATGCCTCTTAATATCTATGGTTAATATGGTGTTTCAAGCATTATGCTATACTTTAGCTATTGAAAAATAGCAGATCTACAAGCTCATATCGCAGCACCGAGTGCCGCGCTACAAGCTTGTAGGTCTGCTATTTTTGCTTCTGGGGGTTCCCTGGAACAACATATTTTCAGATGGGGGTCGTCGGCCAAATACATATAATTCTAGGGGTCCTTGACATGAAATAGTTTGAGAACCACTGACATATAGAAACATAGATTTTTCAAGAAAATTTAGAAGACATTTTGTAGAATCGTCCTCAGGTCTAAATGGACCAACACTCAGGATTCTGCTGTGTGTAAACACACTGGCTAGCAGGAAGCAGCACAGATAAAGGTGCGTGTGATGCTGGTTTACGGTAAACCGTGTCCAGGCCCACTCTGCGACACCAGGTCAACCGTTTACCTGGTGTGGCAGAGTGGGCCTGGACAGGTGGTAGGTCGTCCGCAGGCATGTTGTGGGTGAAGGGCGTGTGAACATGATACACCGTCACTCCATCTCCCTTAGCTTCAACTGAGAGAGAGAGAGAGAGAGAGACAGAGAGACGAAGAAAAGATAAGACAAAATTGTGAATATAGTCAATTAAAGAACTTCTCGAAGAAATGTAGTGGGAAAGCGTATTAATATCTAAAATCATTGTACTGCCCTATGACTGGGGGGAAAATATGTAGAAGTATGTGTTCCTCTGGACTTTCCAATGCACATTACTCCAATTACCATCCAGGGGCCTATCCACGGATGGGTCTAGGTAGGCCTGGGCCTGTCATATTAACAGATTTTGATAACAGTAGAATAATAACATAGCAATGTGGATGCAATCACTGCATTACATTTAGCAAAATAGGGCAGTGGATGTATTGCGTGTATGATATCCGCCTTTTCCTCTGCTTTCCCGTTTCCAACTTTCCATAGCTGTGTGTGTGCTCTGTGCTCACTTCAACACAGTAGTATGGTGCTAGTAGGCTGCCTGTCTGTTGTAACTTAGCCTAGGCTACTGTTGTTTTATGGTCGTTTGAATTATAGTTTATATTTGGGAATATGTTGCAATGAAGTGTCTTTATAGCAGCTGTTTCTGGGAACTCAGATCATGTAGAAGTCTACTAATGGAACCGTTGGTTACATCTTTTTTAATGATGTCAGGCGGTCAACCGGGACACCTGTCAATCTCAAAGACACCTGAATTTCATATTATGAGGAAATTGAAGGGAAAAATAAGTATTCATGAATGAATTAAATGTGCACACGGTGCGATTTGGTGCCAGGCCTATAGCCTGTATGGCACTGTTGCCATCATGTCTAAAGTTATTGTGGTTGAGTGTCACAGTGCCCCACTGTGGAGGGTTTGGTGGTAGACGGCAGACGCTGAATTTATTCATGCCATATGGTGCCAGTCTGACTGGAACTACAGCAAACACACACAGCCTGTAGTGTCCAGGAAGAACTGAGATCAGCAGGGATTACATTACATCCCACTTAAACACAAGAATCATAATGATCATGTTTAGGGATTAGGGTTAAAAATGTGTCCCTTTAAGCAAGGTGTGTGCGCGTGTGCCGTGGTGCGTTTGTGCGTGCAGCGGGTGGAGGCTATACCTGGTACAATGTAGGGTGGGAGTTCTGCTCCATCTGCACTCATTGTCCCCATTGTCCTAAAGAAAGAGACAGACTGTTACCACTGTACAGAAAATCACAACATGGCAGTCAGAACAGTGACATACAGGGAAATACAATAATAGCATGCAGCCAGGCAAGCGGTAAGCGCCTGACACCTAAACAATTTGCAACTTTATATTGATTTTATAATGGGATGAATCTAGAGTTGCAATTGCAATACGCTCCATTGACTCCCCACTCATCCAATTTGGTTTGCTATCTGCTCGTCTTAAACGAAGTGAGCTTGTCGTATGTCACTGAACGGCCCTGCGTACCACCTGTTTCGAATTTGCACATAATGCAGGAGGCAGCAGCACGACGAGTCGACGACCCGTTAACAAAAACTAGTGCTTCCAAACTGCAACACTTAGAAAAAGAATCACCTGCAGAGGATGTCTTGACAGAAAGTAGCTCAAGTCATAACATCATAACATCAACTCTACGGTGGATTTTTATGAAAAACAAGCTCGGCAGATTGAAAGAGGATAATTCAAGCTTGGACTACAGCTGCAATTTTGGTGAGTTTAACGTCGTTTAATTAAGACAAGCAGATCGCAAACCAAATTGGATGAGTGGGGAGTCAATGGAGGGTATTGCAAGTGCAACTGATGTATGATCTTTGGATTCACATTTCCCAGACCATTGTGTCTTGTTCTTGAATCACCACACTTCCAAGTTGTAGGAGCGTACCAATATATATGTTGCCCAGGTTCTATGTTCCTCACCCTGCAAAAAGGTTCTTTGTTCCCCGCTTGCAACAATAAACCTAACCCTAGGAGTGGGGAACATAGGGGTCATCCCTGTTGTGGGCTAGTACTTAGTTAACAGTTCAACACAAGAGGGTGCTGTGGTCCTGCAGGTGAAACTAATATTCAAATCATACAGGGGGAATTCAATTTCTTGCAACATAGTTAGTCAGGCAGTCAACAAGCTTCTTTTGTTTCATTTGGTATATAGTCTTTTTAATTGGCCTAAAATATTGTCTATATACATTCATGAATCAACTTGCTGACTAGCCCCTCTCGGAACCCTCCATAAAGCTTTTCTGAAATGTTGATGTCGCTTTATTGTAGGGTCCCTGTTCATAACTATATTTTCGTATGGGAATTTTGGAACGCGGACATAAATATGCTCACTAACATCGTATCTGCGGCGTTTGACGGCCTTTTTTAGTTTAAGTTATTCTGAATTCGTGAACTATAAGTACTTATAAACCGCTGCGAATATCTCCTGTGGCGCGGAAGCCGTTAAGTATTTTTAATTTGTTTTCTTTGTTTGACCGATTTGGTCGCTTTATTTCTTCTTGTTTGTTTACCATTTATTGTACCGCCTCCCGGTGTGCGGTTGGCTTGTGCGGCTACGTCCCTGCCTCTGATCTGCTCTGTCATAGCTATAGCGCCACTAGCTAGCCAGATAGGCGGTACAATGAGGTGTCAATAAACAAGGAAGGAAGAGAAGAATCAAAGCGACCAAATCGGTCAAACAAAGATTAAAAATACTTAACGGCTTCCGCGCCACAGGAGATATTCGCAGCGGCATGTATAGGTACTTATACTTCACATATTCAGAAGCCCTCACACGAAAAAATGTCGTCAAATAGCGCAGACAGGCCGTAAACACGTTATTTATGTTTTATTATGTCCGCGTACCAGGTGGCAGGATACTGCTGGAACAGGACCCCATGGTCTGTGTCGTCAAAAATGTCAGAAACTTCAGTACCATTGGGTTCTGCTTGGAGGGCTACTTGCTGACCAGCATTGAGCATTTTTTTTAATAGGGGTTTATATGCGACCATGGCATGCCTACCGGCACAAATGTCAAAATGTCATTATGCTTTAAGTAGCATGTGACATTTCAAACTACTAGGGGGTTTCATGATTCTGAATCCTTTAATCCGTGATCCTTGGGCTAAAAACTACCATAGCCGTAATGACAAATGTGATGAGGTCATCACATTTTGGACACATTTGGGCAAGTGGGTATGGCCATATTTAGCCCAATGAGTGTTTTGTGCAAAACAAATACTTGGAATGGATTTAGAATCATGCAAACCCCCTAGTTTGACATAACTTAGACTTAAAGCATAATGAAAATGTGTCCTTTTTTGCCTTGTATAGGAGGTCAATGGTATGGTCACATAAAAACCCCAATAAAAAAGATTGCTCAATACCAACAGCCGGTCAGCAAGTGGATTCATGAATGTATGTATATAGACAATATTTTAGGCCAATAAAAAAATACTATATACCACATTTCCCACTCCACACACCCGGCTGCCGGACGAACAGTGGTTTGACTCCCGGGCAGTGCACGTTATTTGGGCAGCTGTAGCTTAATGGGCCTGGTAATAATCCGAAATATTGTCAGTGTTGAATAAAATCCTCATTTCAGCATTCGAACCTCTGTCTCTGTCAATGAGGGTCAGTTTTCCGCTAGCCGCAATTTGCAACTCTAGATTTTTTTACAATGGGCTTTTTGCGACCATATTATCTAAACTCAACAAGACAGTGCTGAAGTTTTTGTTACTGCATTGCAGAATTACGTTCCCAGTTCCCACACCTCAAATATTCTCATAAGCATATTTTAGTGTAGACTCCAGTTTAACTTTAAAAGGAGATTGTAACGCTAATTTTTACGATTCAAACTCAAACTGGGGTGCAAAAAAAAACATTTCCAATGAGAAATTTGGCATTTATGATTTAGAAAAGAATTAAGATTTAACCGATTGTCCACCATGGCTCATATATTGTGAGAGTAAGTGGACCCCACCACAACAACAAAAATGTAGGACTCCTGAATCCATATGTTGGGAAACACACGCCTTGTCACTGACTCAGCTCTACAGCTGTATCATGTCATAGAATTATGGACTGGGTTGTCTGTTCAACATCCAGTATCAACCACAAACATCCACATATTTCCATTGAGTCTTGAACAAAGCTTTGTCGTGCTCAACATTAGGCTACTGCTAGGCTTTGAATGACAAAGCCAAACAGAGAGTTTCAGTCATTTACAAGACATTGCACCCGCCCTTGTTAATACTGCCCTATTGTCAGCTTGGATTCGGTGTACATTGGAAACATACATTGGAACATTGGAAAATCGTGTGAGCAATTCCATGGAGCTATCCCACACGTGAAATACTCCCCTCACACAGGTTTATAGTTAAATGGTATAGATCCAATTTCTCGACCAGACACACACAAATCCATGCATGTACACACGCACGCGCGCACACACAGTAGCCTAGATGACATGACTTCCAGGCAGCCTTTCGTTTAACATGCCGAGCTGTAGCTGTTCATCACCTGTCATTCAGGTTACAGGTCTGTGTGGAATGACATGACACACACACACACACACACACACACACACACACACACACACACACACACACACACACACACACACACACACACACACACACACACACACACCTTTGTGGAACTCAGTATCCACCCAAAGGTTGAAGGAATGCAGCTCAGCTACATGTTTATCCTTTTCGTCTCTGATGTCACAGACTGGAAATCGTAGCTTCTGGTGTATGATGTGAACATGACTAAGAATGAATGAGCAATGGGATAGTGACCAAACCCAATGCACAGTCAAATGCAACTACCGGTATTTAACTACTTTAACACTTACATTTTAATGAATTAAATGAATGCACGTCTGAATCCATAGTAAGCTAAATGAAGGAACTTGGGAGTTGTAGTCCAGCCAGGTGCAGGGACTATAGGTGTGGTGTCTGCGTAATATAAAACTATTTCACAACATGGAAAACATCACAGAAACATAAGAAAATAAACTATCTGACTAAGAGACAGAAAATTGTGGTCCCATGATTGAAGTACAGCCGATCCTTTGTAACAGATCCTGTTAGACCTGGCATCTAGTGGCTGTAACAAGGCTGCTTTCCTCCAGGTTGTAACTACATGCTGCAGTTAGCCAGTAGGCCTGGTGACAGCTGGAACCAGGGAGAGATGGGGAAGTGATCTCTTGTAGCAAGTGATTTGTAGATGTGTAGATATATCTTTATACCCATATATCACATGTAGACCTGACTCAAAATAGCAATTGACAGTTATGTCATAATCTAACAAATCTAATCTATGCTGCAAGGTTATATCATTAGCTTCTAGCTAAATCCACCATGTTTACATGGCACTGCCCGTTTGCTTATTCAAAAATAAAGTAAAGTGAAGGGATGCTTGTCCCCTTGGTCGAACTGGAAGTTATTCCCCAAATCACCATTTCAGCCTGCATTTGATTATGTATATAATTATTTTAAAAATACTTAAAATTCACTACAATAATGCTCTTTTCTTAAAAACATCACATCACCTTTATGCATTGTTTCGTTCAGTGCTATGAGCTTTTAGATCTACAAAAAACGTGACGCACTATAGGTCAGCGTTGAAGTGGTTAGTCAGGGGTGCTAGTGGAAGACTGGCTCAAACAAATACTACTTTGATCATTAGTAGTTTATCGCTGATACAATTTACGTGTGGGGTCTTTCATATCAAAATACATCTTTATATCCCTCTTGGCCACTGGTGCTTCTATGAACACAACTGGTGTTGGAGTTAGGGAGGTCATCTCTGATTCCTATACCTGTTGGTTGTGGTGCCTGTTCAGGAGAGGAAGAACTAGGTTGCATAGCGTGTTCCACTGCATCTGCCCTGCCGGTTAAACTGCTTGCTGTCATGTCTCTAAAGAAGCGGCTGGCAACCTTTCAGAAGAGACACATGCTTGTCTACACCCTCCCACATAACCACCACCTGTTGGCTAGCAGTGACAGGGACTACACGTGTAATGACTAAATTGGGAGAAAGTTTAAAACATATATATTAATAAATAAACATCTTGGTGTATTTCTTTTTTAACAGCTTTGTGTGCGCGAGTGTGTTCAAAATCAAATATAATGTCTATGTATACAGAGAATCACTGTTCTTATTTACATCCGTATTCATACATTTTCCGTATTCATACATTTTCCCTTATAAAACCTGCACTATCCACATGTTTACTCATCCACATATTTGTCTCCTCAAGGCTCGACTACTGCAACGCACTTCTCACCGGGATCCCTAGCAAGAGCATCCAGAGAGGCTCCAGCATACAGAACAGTGCTGCTAGGATCCTGGTGAGAGTGCGAAAATATGAACACATCACACCCATACTCCATTCCCTTCACTGGCTTCCTGTCTCCTTCAGGATAGAATACAGGGTCTGCCTCCTCACCCATCAGTGCATCCACAGCAACGCCCCCCCCCCCCCCCCCCTCCCTAATTAAAGGAACTCATTGAACCCCCAGCCTCCACCCACTCCCTCCTCTCTTGTACATCAAATTTGATTTGTAGACCTTATAGTCCCACTGGGGGAAATTCAGTTGCAGCTTCACCCAGCTGATGGTTACGCAGGTGGTTATGATGAGTGCTCAGCTGGGAGAAATTAGGGCTTAATTGTCTTGGCACTTTTGACACACAGACCATGACCTTCTCATTACTGGAGCACCTCTCTACCCACTACGTTACAGCTGCCCCGTCCCTAGATCCCTTGACTTGTAGAAAAACATTTAGAAAATAAATACCCTGTCATCATCTAATGGAACATCTAATGCACACAGTGTAAAGATTGACCTATATTTTCCATTTTAAAACTTAAACTCAGTCGGCATGATGGCTCTCCTTTGAATTGCAAGCGGGTTCAATCCCGGTCACCGCCAACTCAGCATGTGAGTACAACTGTTTGGTCAATCTGGGAACCCATGGGCAAAAAATAGTTATTTTGTTTTTGCTGACCTCTGAATCTGTCTGGGTAACTCAGGCGCTATAGGAGCGTAAGTCTAGCAATGGGAGCTGGATGGTAGGTGTGGCACTCTACCTCAACAATCCATCTCCTTGGTCAAGCCGAGTGCATTCATTTTAATGTAAGTGGCATAGATGGTAGACGCCCGCATTGCTCAGCCGATACTGACAAGAAGACCCTCTAAACTACTAGTACTACTACTACTACTACTACTAGTAAAAAACTTTTACCCTGTTAACTGTATGAAAAACTAATAACACGGATCACCACTGCACTCAGGTGTTCGTATCAGTGAGCGATGAAGAATGGGGACCTTCCCATAGATCCGAAGTCCCGTTAGTCCGAACATGCACTGCTCCCGTGCTTGCGGTTAGGTTTAGGTTTGCTCCCGTGCTTGCGGTTAGGTTTAGGTTAGGGTTAGAGATAGGGATAGCAATTTCGGAACAATGAACCTTCTGACTAATGACATGGCACCTGAAGAATGGAGGGCTAAAACACAGTGCAATCCAATACTCAGTGTACATTTTAAGATAACTTTGATATGCTGTAGTACATATTATGTTTCTGACATATCAACACTTAAAAGTAGAAATTAATTATTTTTTCATGAGTGCAATCATTTCTAAGAGACTCAAGTTTATCAGATTAAAGCTTTAAGGGAACTCAAGTCATCAAATCCTTACTTGGGGATGAAGGGTGGAGACTTGGACTACAGTAGGCTACTTCATAACATTATCTTACATCACTGTTCAGGTTGGCCAACTATCCCTCGAGTCGAAACTGTTCACATTTTCAGCGGTGCAAAGTAACTACGTAAATGTACTCGAGCAGTACTTTGGTACCGTTGTGAGGCACATTTTACGTTAATTGAGCATTTACATTTTTCAAGACTTTATACACTACATCTCAGAGGCAAATGTTGTACCTTTTTTACTCCAATACAATTATTTGATGGCTTTAGCACATTTGTAGATCTGCTTTTTTTCAAAAACATTTGACAAATCCATTTTAAATGTATCGATATTTTTGTACTTTTTCTCATGTACAATTTTGAATACAGAACCTTTACTTTAACATTTTTATATTGCAGTTTTGCTACTTTTACTTCTTATGTTCAAAATCTGAGTCTAGCGCTGCAACCAGACACACCGTGCAATCTCAAACACATCAGTTCTACATGTATATACCTCTACTGATTTAACAAAGACACTCCAGTACTTTGTGAACAGAAACCCTATAGTCAAAACAGGAAAAGGGCATGAAGCGATGCTCTAAAAGTCTTACCCTGTGTTGGCTGTTGTACAGCAGTTGTGTGTGTGTGTGTGTATCTGCGTTAGTCCAGTGAGCTTGTGGCTGACAGGTGTTGGCTGTTGTACAGCAGGTGTGTGTGTATCTGCGTTAGAGTCCAGTGAGCTTGTGGCTGACAGGTGGGTGGGTTGAGGGATCTTGTCACACCTGCACCTAAAACACTGCAGCCACTCCCTATGCATGCCTGCAGCCTCCCCTCATTAACATGAAAATGCAGGAGGGTGACTCAAGCCTTTTCAGATGCTGTGTAGACACAATGCAATCTGGAGTTGATTTAAGAATATCAACACTTTAAAAGGACATACCAAAGAGGAAGACATTTCTTTAAAAAGACATTCATTTCCCCATCTCTCTCATCTCTTTGCCCAGAGAGTCACCCATTCCTTTGTGCTGGAATGTGACAGGAAAAAGGGTCTTAATCTCTCATTGAGAGAAGCCTTTTCATATACTATCATTACACATACACACATGCATGAACGTGCAGACAAATGCACACAGAAAAATAATAAAATAAAACTACAGTATAAGGCACAGGGTCAGGAGATGCATCAAAGGGACACAAATGGGATACCAGCGCAGACCTCAAATATACTGTTTAAAAAACCTAAACTCATTCCCACCTATTATTACATCATAATATGTATACATACAGTATAGGCCAAGGAAGCTCTGAGAAGGAAGGGAAGTGCACACCTGACTGGGCTGCGCCATGACACTTTCATGGACACTTTCATGGGAGCCAAACTCACACCGGAAGTGCAATGAATACATGGCAGTGAATGGAGCTGGCTGGACCAGCTCATAACATTATTTATGAACAATTGAGACCTTTTTGTAAAGTAATCACTTCTGGAAAATAACAGAAGACATATCACAGGTTGTTTTCTAATCACTTACTTTTCGATGTGCACAGAGCTGCACAGTATATAATTTTATCTGAGGATCTAAACAGCAGCAGGTATCGTTTCTGGCTCCGAAGTATCGCAAGATTTTGCTGCCAGACAGGAAATGGTGGGAAGTCTCGCGATACTTTGGTGCGTTCAGAAAGGTACTTTGTGCTCTTTAGATATCATACCTCTATAAAAATTACACAGTGTACACATCGAATAACAACACAGCAGACAATAATGTGTTACATGAAAGGTTTTCCAGAAGTGAGTACTTCACAAAAGGTCTCAATTGTTGATAAATAATGTTTGTTCATGAGCTGGTCACTGAGCTCTCATTGACTCCAGTGCATTCTGCCAAACTTCCGGGTAGTTTGGCTCCCATGAAAGTGTCCATGAAAGTGTCATGGCGCAGCCCAGTCACGTGACCACTTCACTTCCTTCTCAGATAGTATAGGCCTGCCTACACACCCAGTGGCCACCTCATCAGCCACCTTCAAATTTGGCCACATTTAGGTACACCAACCTACAAACATACCGCACATACCTACATACTTACTTACACCCTCATAACTCATTCTTCTCATTTTCAAGTTTTGGTCAAGCCATTTTCTCCAGGAATGTTTAAACCTCTATGGTTTAAACCCCTGACAGGATGGACTGGATCTCTACTGGATGTTTGTTAGGTAGGTATAATTTGTCCAGCAGCATCCTTCAGAAACTGGCATTATATCTAGACCAGTTTCTTTTAGAATATTTAAATGTAGTGTAAGTGAAAAATGTAATCTAATCAGGAAAGACCCATTTATCTGCTTGCATGTTGTAGTTTTCCAGTTTCACAGTTTTTGTTTTCCAGTCTCACTTGTTTATCCTGTATCCTTAGTGTATACATTTTCTCTCTTGATTGGATAAAATTGGCATTGTGACTTAAAATGCATTTTTGAGTATACAGAGCTTTGTGTGTCTCTGGCTGGCCAATTATGTTTTACCTTTTACTTTTTCTACCCAGTGTAGTCATTATGCCAATTGATACCTAGCCCCCACACATTTCTGTGTCGTTACTGCTGTTGTACCTGCCAGTGAGGAGCCCCCACCGGGAGGACATAGAGCAGGGTTGGGCAACTGACGATGGAGAAGGCCACTATAGTTATTAGTTCCACACTCACTCCAGAGGGCCACATTACTGTCGTAGCAAAAATAGCCGATCTACAAGCTCAAAACGCGTCACACTGCGGCGCGTTTTGAGCTTGTATATCAGCTATTTTTGCTATTTTTGCTATATTTGAATTGAAATCCTGAATTATGTTTTGTTATATTCTAATTGGAATCCTGAAAAGTAATTTTGTTATTAAATTTCACTGACTTTCAAATGCATTTTAAATATAGTTATGTTACCTAAATACAAATACATTGGACATAATAAGAAGACAATAACATTTTAGTCATTAACCTGAAGTAATTAAAGCGGGTCATGTTTGCATGCTTCAAATTGTAACAGCTGAAATCAATAATCTATCAGTATTGTGATATTAACCTGAGGGCCACATTAAGTGAAGGTGGGGGCCAGCGGCCAAAATACATTTGGTGATCCTTTACATGAAAAAGTTTGAGAACCATGCTTTGATATAGCAACATAGGTTTTACAGAAAACTGTTAAGATTTAGACAGCATTTGTAGAATCGGACTCAGGTCAAGCGACTGCGACTTGAACTTTAAAACAAAACGTGTGCGGCCTCCGAGGCTACTTGAACTATACTGAACTTCAACTTGGCCCTCTAGAAGGGCTCTGAAACAATGCCTTTTAGTTAGTCCTGTAATATTCTGAGAGGGCCAGCTCAGTGGCCTTGTGGTTAGAGTGTCCGCCCTGAAACTGGGAGGTCGGGGTTCGATCCCTGGCCGGGTCAAAAATGGGACCCAATGCCTCCCTGCTTGACACTCGGCATCAAAGGGTTGCATTGGGGGGTCAAATCTACTCATCAAATGATTCCCGAGTGCGGCACGGCTGCAGCTCACCGCTCCTTGGCTACGACTCACCGCTTCAAGAGATAGGTCAAATGTGGAGAACAAACTTCACTGCGGTAACGTGTGTGACAAATCGTAAGACTTTGACGACTTTGACTTTGAGTAAATATGACAGTGTACACATTGAAGAAAATTACCCAAATGTGTTTGTGTTCCATTCAAAGGCGTTATAGAGAGAGACGGAGGCTGTGTCCTCTCTGTCCTCCACCCACAACGCCCCTCTCGCCAGATGACACACGTAGACGTATGTAATTACCATGTAACAAGGTGTGTGTGTTTGAGATTACTTTATAGGGTAATGGCTGTGGCTGTGATGTGATGTGTTTGTGTGTGTGCTTGTAAGTATGCTTCGTCAGGCCTGATGAACAACATTCCAGAGCGCAGAACAATCCTTCTCCACAAAGCCTGTGAGGTGTGTGTGTGTGTGCGCGCGTTAGTGCGTTGAGTAAGGGAGGGTGGGATGATTTATTTCCTCTTCATTACAGAGATTATTAGAGATTATTTATCTCTAATATCAGTTTAAATAGAGCACCGAAGTCTGACGTCAATGTCGGTAGAGGGCGCAAATTCACAGGTTTTTATTTGCATTATAATCCCCATAGGGGGATTTTAGATCGCCTCATATAAGAACTGTGTTTGAAAAATAAACATGTCACCCCGGCCGCTTCACTCATATGGATATGAAGAATAAACTGACTGAGAGAAAACGCTAATGTTACTGCTACTGAAATAGTTACATTTTCGCTAGAAGCAGACTGTATCATATATGAGTGACTGACAAACGATACAGAGACACCTCCCAGACAATAATGCCGAGACAGCTTGTTTATTTTTGGACCACAACGCTTATATAGCGTTGCAGTCCCGCCCCCTTTCATGACGATGCCAGGCCCAGGAAATGAATCTCATTTTTCCCAGAGACATTTCAAAACATATTTATTTGAAAACCTTTTAAGTGTCGTACGAAGCCAACTCTTGTCGTGACAAATCATGGGAGGGTGCCGTTTCTTTCTACTTTCTAATTCTTTGTTTGGCCCGAAAAATTGTGTTTGTGGTCATGATTTGTCACGACAAGAGTTGACTTTGTCTGCGGCGTAAACGTCTTTAAATAAATACTTTCTGAAGCCAATCTTTCACCTGGCAAATATTATATTATATATGTAATCATTTGTTGTTTTATAGCTAATTGCCATGTAAACTCAATGTGCTTTGTCTGTCTGTCTGTCTGTCTGTCTGTCTGTAGGCTCTCAGGGATTCGTGGGAATAAGGTTCATTGTTCATTGGTCAGAAACTAAAAACCAGGTTTACTAACATAAACATCAAATCGAATAACACCCTCATCACTGACAAGCTTGATGTAGCCAACCACCTGAACATCTTCTTTACAAACATTGCAACAAAGCTGGTTAGCAAACTGCCCTCCCACTCTGGGCGTTTTGGTGTAGAGCACATCAAAGCCTTCTACAAAAACCTTGGTGTTTGTAAAGATGATTTCAAAATGGCAATGGTAACAACCGAGGAGGTACTTAAAAAACTTAGTGCCCTCCAACCCCACAAGGCCACTGGCCATGACAATATCCCCTCCAAATTTCTCAGAGACTCAGCCTTTTCCATAGCTCCAGTCATCACCCACATAGTTAACCTCTCCATCAAACAGGGACAGGTCCCCCAAGATTTTAAACTGGCCAAAGTAACCCCCTTGTACAAAAAAGGGAGTAAATTAGAACCCGGCAACTACCGCCCTATTTCTATTCTTAGCTCCATCTCGAAAGTGATGGAAAAAATAGTCTATGAACAGGTTGAAAAGTATCTTGCCACTAATAAATTGCTGTACGAGTTCCAATCTGGTTTCAGAACATCCCACTCCACTGACACATGCCTCCTCTATTTGAGCGACCACATCAAACACGAGGTGGACGCTGGAAAATACTGCGGCATGGTCATGCTGGACCTCCAAAAGGCTTTTGACACCGTGAACCACTCCATACTGGTTAACAAGCTTAAAGCTATTGGTTTTGATAGCACATTAGTGAGCTGGATGCAATCCTACCTGGAGGGGAGAGAACAGATGGTGGAGGTGAACGGAACACTGTCCCCTCCCCTCCCAGTGAGCTGTGGCGTCCCACAAGGAAGCATACTAGGGCCTTTACTGTTCCTAATATATGTTAACGACATGACTTCAGCTTGTGACTGCAACTTGTTCCTGTTCGCAGATGACTCAGCACTGCTGGTCTCGGACAGGAACAAACTGCAGGTTGAAAAGACCCTCAGCTCTGAACTCGGTAGAATCTGCACCTGGCTCGCTGATAACAAACTATCCTTACACCTGGGAAAAACTGAATCCATCCTCTTCGGATCAAATAGTAATCTCAGCAAGGCAGATGGCTTCTTGGTTAGAGTGGGTGACAATATTATCACACGAAAAGATCAAATTACCTACCTAGGTTCCATCCTGGAGGCCAATCTTTCCGGTGATAAGATGGCCACCAACGTAATCAAAAAAGTCAATCAAAGAACAAGATTCCTTTACAGGATCTCCTCACTGGTCAGCAAAAACACCTTGAAGACCTTAACAGGAGCCCTCGTACAAGGTTTCTTTGACTATGCATCCACCTCTTGGTACCACAGCACCTCAAAGGCCCTTAAAACAAGGCTCCAGACCTCCCAAAACAAACTGGTCAGGCTCCTACTTGGCCTCACCCCCAGAACCCACCTCACCCCTGCCCACTTTGACAGGCTGGGATGGCTTAGGGTCGACGACAGAGTACAGCATCTTGCAATGGGTCTGGTCCACAAGATTCGATACACCACCAAGATACCCATGTACCTGTCTAAATACTTCCTTAATGTAAACGAAGTCCACACCCACAACACCAGAGGGAGTGCAACAAACCATGTACAACCCAGATTCGGCACAAACAAGGGACTAAATTATTTTCGCTCCTATGCCACCAAAATGTGGAACGCCCTACCAACAGTCATTAAGACATGTGAATCCCTTGACTCCTTCAAAACCGCTCTCAAAGGGCACCTACGGATGGCTGCAATTCGAAACTGGCCTCTGTAAAATCTGAATCCCCCCCCCCCCCCCCTCACTGTATATTGTATCTTTTCCCTTTTTTGCTTCCCATATGATGAATTCCTGTTCTGTACTTTAGCTACATAGAAATGTCTATTTGTATGTCTCTAAATGTTTGTATGTCTTTAAATGTTTTGATGAATTGAACAATGTGGACCCTGTTGTAAACAAGTGTAATGCTTAATTGGGTCGTCCACTCACAGTTGACAGTCTTTGTATTGAGTTTGTGCTTAAAATGTACTGTAAATTCTACAAACTGTTAATAAATATTTCAATCAATCAATCAATGTCACAGGGTTCAGAGCATAGACTCTATTAGACTGTAAAAACAATCACACCCGTGTGAACCGAGTGGTGCAACTCCCCTCTCTCTCCCCCCCTCCTCTCTCTCTCTCTCTCTCTCTCTCTCATTAGCAGGCAACAGTGCAGCACTGTCTCTCTCTCCCTCTGTTTCTGGCAAACAGCGCCCCTACTGGTACTCATTATACTGGTGCTCATTAATGAACACGTCATAGGTGAACACAGGTGAACACACGAACACACGGACATTGCTGTTCCTTGGAGTGGTTGCACCACTCAAAAAAAAGTTCAGAGGTCACAGCAGCTCATCCTTTGATGTGAGAGACAGAACAGAACAGGTTATAAACATTGCATAATATGAACAGTGTTGTGTATATTCGCATGTCTCTAAATGTTTTGATGAATTGAAAATGGTGGGCCCTATTGTAAACAAGTGTAATGCTTTATGGTGTCGTCCACTCGCTGTTAACAGTTTTTGTATTGAGTTGTACTTGAAATGTATACTGTAATTCTGCAAACTGTTAATAAATCAATCAATCAATCAAAGTGTATATTGTGTTGTGCTGTAATATGCTAATGTTCCTTGTGTGTTTCATGTTGAGCAGGCGAGTATCCCTCTGGAACAAATAAGGTGTAATCTGATCTAATGTTACCTTAAAATCATTATTATATTGTGGGCCTTGGTTTTATGTTTGAATAAATTATAGCCCTTACACACACTACAAATGGTTCCAGTATTCAACCTGGGAACCCATCTGCAAAAGGCAAAAAATAACAGTTTTTACTTTGAATCTTTCTCTATGGGCACTGCCCAATTTCCAGTGTAGAGACCGAATGTCGGCCCGTTCACTTTCCCGCCTCTTCCGGTGGTGCTCCTTTGTTTTCATCCCTTGTAATAACAACTGTACACGTTGCCGACAGATTCAGCTGCGGGGCTCTGAATCTGTCTTGAGAGATTATACAGTTTTTATGACGTGAAAATTCCAGCAGTGGTTACCTGGATGACAGTGTTCATTTTGTCGACTAAAACTGACGAAAAATGCTCACTTAAAAAAAAAAACTATGACTAAATATATCTTTCATACCAGGGACCCCCAGAAGAGAAGATTTGTGTGTAAAAATAAAAATAAAGTTAGTTACAAAAATAGCAGATGTACAAGCTAGCAGCTTTGCACGAAGTACCTCTCTGTGAGATCTGCTATTTTTGAATAGCCAATGTGTAAATAGATAAAGTTTCACTTCAAACAGCTGTTTATGTTGTAAATCAAGTTATTTTTTGTAAAAGGGCCTTATCACTTTACAAACCGGAATCCACGTGGGTGGTAATTATCAGGTCCCAAATTGGCCCTGATAACCAGTTATTCAACACAGAGCACACTAGCCAACAACAGAATAAAAAGGAATTTTGAGAACCGAACGGATGATCTTCTAAAAGATTATAAAATTATATCGGCCTACAGAAAAAACAAAAACCTTAAAGATTATCTAGTACACGGCAAGCTAAAAGAAATCAACACACCAGCACGCCAGGGACCAGAATACTTCAAACCCAAACAATTAGTCAAAAATAGAACTACAAAACGCGTGTTAGAGATTAAACAACAAATAACAACCAGAACCAGCAACTGCATTTACTTAATCACATGTGAAAAATGTGGTTTACAATATGTCGGAGAAACGGGTAAAACAATAGGTACAAGGCTGGGACAACACAGATACAATATTAACAATGGAAAAAAGACAACCACAAGGTTTGTGCAACATTTCATGGCTCACGGCATTGAAGCTCTAAAATGCGCTGGACTTCAACACAATCCCAACTGGACAGTAGGACAAAGACGTTTTAATGAAAAACAGTGGATTAAGAACCTCAACACGGATTTTCCTGGAGGCTTAAACATGCCTAAAATCAGATCTTGAACACAACAAAAACTTAAACTCAGGATTAAACTGGAGAAATCTAAAAATGATTGGATCAGACTTCCTTCAGATACATGGTGAATGCATTTATTCCTTGCGGTCGCAACAATTGTGTAGGCACAGTGCACTGAAGTTTTTTAATTCCCCCCCCCCCCCCCCCCCCCCCCCCCCCCCCCCCCCCACACACACACACACACACACACACACACACACACACACACACACACACGCACACAGCCTGAGGAGTTCCTGTAATATACACAACACATCTTCCTGTAGTGCTCATGTGTTTTACGAGCAGAACGTTTGTAGGTGCAGTAGAGTCGACTAGCCTGGCTAATAAGCCATACTCATATCACACTGTAATTCGTAATTTGTAGCCGTTGCAATGGTGTTGTTTCTGTTCATTTATCACTCGTGTGATGCTATTTATATTAATTATATAGCTCATGTAACATGACCAGGTCAACCAACGTGCTGGTAAAATAAATCAAAGCGAACAACGCAATATAAACAGACAGACAAACAAAAACATAAACAGGCATTAGAGCAAACGGTGCAATATAAACAGACATTGACAGGCAATATAAAAGGCACAAACAGGCAAATTATAAAGAACCAGAGCGGTGCTCGTTGGGCACTGGCCTACTAGGAACGATGCAAGTTGAAAATGAATGCCCCACCCAGTTATTATGTCTGTGTCCCCTACAGTATATGCCCATATATGGAGTTCTTTGTCAGGCATGCAGTCTATGCAGATGTCGGAACAATCATTGTGATGTCGGAACAGGTCAGCTCCATTTATGGACCCCCTGGCGACATGCCCTGTCCAGAGCCTGGGCAGGGGCCCTGTCCAGAGCCTGGGCAGGGGCCCTGTCCAGAGCCTGGGCAGGGGCCCTGTCCAGAGCCTGGGCAGAGAGAGGCCCTTTGTTGGTGGTTCTGGACAACCGGCTATCTGGACACCGGGCACTGCATTCCCTGTGGGGCTGTGGAAGGCATGTGTCGAATCTGAAGTCAAGTCGGTGGGGCGAACGGTTCTCGAGTTACGTGGATTACAGACGTATGTGCGTATACACACTGAGACTTGGTGCATGTATAGATAAATAAATATATATAATTGCCGTCAGGCACAAACCTTGTATCTTCCTATTTCAACTTGTTTGTTTTGTTGTAAATTAATGGTGCATTTCATCATACAGAGTGTCGCATATATATTGTATGATGTACAAGACCTATACAAGCTCTTGTAGATTTAGATTTAGATATAGAATTTGGGCATATGATGATGTTTTCACACGACAGCGAAGATATCAGAACGAGGTTTTACTAAATGACGCAGGCTGTACATTACAGTCCACACACATTCCCTATTCTAACTTAGCAGTACAGCGCTTGTCAATCAAAAGACCTATCATTCACACCAGCGGGACAAGCGATGACTCATACGCAAGCTTGAAATCGGGAGTGTCCCGACAAAGTATAATTCTCGGAACAGTGCATCCCGGAAATAAGGCATCGAGTCAGTCATTTTTTATCTGTACTTTTATTGATGGTGATGTAGATATTTCACATGTGTTGCCTTTCTTGGTTTTCGTTTTGAACAGTCTATTACATTTCAATATGCAGTAAGTATAGGCACATGGGGTCAGTACCAAGGGTTCAAGGCAGGACAAGGAGCCAAAATGACAATCCAACAATGTAAATTATGCAGTAAAACAAATAGTTAAAAACGTATATGTAGAGGAAAATGTGCACAGTGAAATCCTCAGTGTGTGAGTTTATCCATTGTAGACTCTCAGAGATAAATAACACAGGATTTGTATGTTTCAGCTTGTGCACACACACACACCACACACCACACACAGAATAAACCCTTAGTACGTAGTAATTACAACCCCTTACTAATGATTTAGAGTGTGTGTGCGTGGATGTCTGCGACTGTGCGTGCATGTATGAACACATAGTAGGCCTCTATGCTGCCGATTCTTGTTGTAATGTTACATTATAATTAGTTGTTTCATTGTCTTGTATACCTGTCATGTATGTTCATGCGCATAAAGCAATTAGGCCTTGACGAGCCAACTCCTTGAAGATTCCTGCCATAATACTCATGCATAGCAGCCATTATGATTATGTTTTGTTGTGACAGATTGCAGAGGTTGTCACTGTACCTCTTTAGATTGTATGCAGGGTGTGGTGCACACGCACACGCACACGCGCGCACACACACACACACACACACACACACACACACACACACACACACACACACACACACACACACACACACACACACACACACACACACACACACACACACACACACACACACACACACACACACACACACACACACACACACACACACACACACACACACACACACACACACACACACACACCCTACCTGAGAAAGCAGTATGGAATTGTCCACCATGCATCCATCCATCCCTAATCTTCATTTTAGGGATAGCCTTAGTCTTAATCTTTTGAATAACACACCATTGTCTTGGTCCTATTTTAGTCTTCTGAAAACCTTAGTCGACTTACAGTAAGTCTTTAATAACAAAATTAACACTGTTTTTTTGGTGGTGGCAATCCAGGTCCTTGGAATTGAAACATTGGTATAGAACCACTGCTTTATGCTGCCACTTACTGGATGATGGTGAAACTGCGTCCTGTCCTAAAGTAATTTTCTATTTCCTCCAGGGAGCGTCCGCGGGTCTCTGGGACGCAGACGGCGGTGAAGAGCAGACAGAGCACACACACCACGGTGAAGGCCAGGTAGGGAACGTACAGGCCGTATTCCTGCAGCAGGTGTGGGAAGGCGCGCGTGAGCACGAAGGCCGTGAGCCAGCTCACCGCCACGCACAGACCCGAGGCCACGCCCCTGGCGACCAGCGGCAACACCTCTGACATCAGCAGCCACGTGATTGGCCCCCAGCCCAGGGCATAACCTATGGGAGACACAGCAACATGCATGGCGACAATATCTTTGTATCCAGGGATCCCCATAAAAGATTTGTCTTGTGTTAAAAATGTTGAGCTTGGGCCCGGGCCCGGTTCGGGCACCTATAGGCTGGTAGTGGTAATCCAGCCTGACAGCGTATGGCGGGTTCGAGTCCCGATCCCGACGACCTTTGCGCGATCTCTTACCCCCCCCCCCCCCCCCAGAACCATAGAGTAGAGAGCCATAGAGAGAGAGCGCGTACAATGAAACCAAATGTACCCATACGGGTCCATTTGGTTTCATTTTACTCTCTCAAGAGTTAAAGATCTATAAGGGTCCATTTGGTTACCAACTCTCCATTTAGCTGGGGGGACCACCTGGAAACACCTCAAGGACCACTGGTGGTCCCCGGACCACTAGTTGAATTATCACAGACTTGTGACTATATATGCTCACCAAATATAAACAGCATGGTGCAGATGAGTGGAACGAGGCTTGGTGCACTGGGGTCTGAAGTGATGCCCAGCAGTGCATTGTGGGAGCTGTGGTCCAGAGTGAGGTTGTTGGACGGAGGAGGACAGGGTGTGGCATGGGAGTACATGGTCAGCGTCAGACTGGACAGGAACATCAGCAGGCTTGAGGTGTACAAAAGGGCTTTACGTCCAACTCTGTCCATCAGGCTGGCTGCCACGACAACGGAGAGGAGTCGGACCGCCCCTACAATGGCAGTATCAAACCTGGTGGTAACACACAGCAACGCTTGTTCAGTCTTGAGAAGAGAAGAGAAGAGAAGAGAAGAGAAGAGAAGAGAAGAGAAGAGGATGTCCTACTTGGGTTCCAGAGCCACCTTGCTCTGGGAAAAGATGGGCTGCAGGTAAACCAGGACCGGGGTGATGCCTGTCATCTGCTGCAGGAAACGCATCAGCACTGCGATGGCGATTGGTTTGTAGTAGATGGGTGTGGCCAGCTCAGACCATGTGACTCTGCCCTGCGTGTTGATGCTGTGCTGTACACATGGCAGACAGAAGACATGTGTACACTAACCCACACATACTAGACTAGAGGGTATGAAGACATGTGTACACTAACCCACACATACTAGACTAGAGGGTGTGAAGACATGTGTACACTAACCCACACATACTAGACTAGAGGGTATGAAGACATGTGTACACTAACCCACACATACTAGACTAGAGGGTATGAAGACATGTGTACACTAACCCACACATACTAGACTAGAGGGTGTGAAGACATGTGTACACTAACCCACACATACTAGACTAGAGGGTATGAAGACATGTGTACACTAACCCACACATACTAGACTAGACTATAGAGGGTGTGAAGACATGTGTACACTAACCTACACATACTAGACTAGACTATAGAGGGTGTGAAGACATGTGTACACTAACCCACACATACTGGACTAGAGGGTGTGAAGACATGTGTACACTAACCCACACATACTAGACTAGAGGGTGTGAAGACATGTGTACACTAACCTACACATACTAGACTAGAGGGTATGAAGACATGTGTACACTAACCTACACATACTAGACTAGAGGGTGTGAAGACATGTGTACACTAACCTACACATACTGGACTAGACTAGAGGGTGTGAAGACATGTGTACACTAACCTACACATACTGGGCTAGACTAGAGGGTGTGAAGACATGTGTACACTAACCCACACATACTGGGCTAGACTATAGAGGGTGTGAAGACATGTGTACACTAACCCACACATACTGGACTAGACTATAGAGGGTGTGAAGACATGTGTACACTAACCCACACATACTGGACTAGACTATAGAGGGTGTGAAGACATGTGTACACTAACCCACACATACTGGACTAGACTAGAGGGTGTGAAGACATGTGTACACTAACCCACACATACTGGACTAGACTATAGAGGGTGTGCAGCCTGAGGAATGTTTTGTTAACCTTACGAATGAATGGTAAGTAAGTAAGTATAGCCTTGCCGAGCCATGAGGCCCTTAGGGCAGGAGCCTATCTCCTGTTTCTGTAGCGTGAGGCAGCTTGATGTACAAGTACACCCCCTGGACATGACGCTAGTATGTCGCAGGGACTTACCCGCAATCCAACCCTTGATGCTGAGTGTCAAGCAGGGAGGCACTGGGTCCCATTTGTACAGTCTTCTGTATGACCCGACCAGGTATTGAACCCCGACCTCCCAGTCTCAGGGCGGACACTCTAACCACAAGGCAACTGAGCTGGCCACTAATTAATGGTGCTTAACTGAAAAGATTGAAAGATATTTAAGATGTATCCATTCCAAAGGTCGTTTACTATGAAAACCTCATGTCAGTCAGTCCGTCACGCCTTGTGACATGCTCCATATATGGCCGTCTCCATATAAGATCACGACACTGACTCCATCTAACCCTGAATAGCCATACAAGGGGCCACGAATCAGTGTTGTTACGGTTTCTGCATGTCTGGCATGAGACCGGACGTTTATGTTTATGTTGTGACATGCACCAGTCTCCATATATGGCCATGTTATGTTTGTGACTTGGATATGGTCTGACATCAGTGCATTTATGACATCTGTCATCCACCGACCTAACGTCGTCGTCGACGACCAATGTTATGCACAGTTAAACCCGCTCTATCTGTTCTATACCCATTGAATCTGTCTGTCTGTGTCCCTTTTATGCACAAAATGGAGGTCTCTGTATCTGTCTGTCTGTGTCCCTTTTATCACCATAAATGGAGATCCCTGATGTCATCGGTCTGACAGTTCACAGAGATTCTGTACATTCCTGGCTGATATTCATAATGCAGTCTATAACATCATACCAGAAACATAATCCATCCATCCGTCAAAGACAGAGGAACAACAGAATGTTACCAATGCGCCTGTGCTCTCATGACAGACAAACCAGATCTGTCTACAGCCTCATCACAGCCAGCTCTGGGTACGGGAAGAAGCGTGACAAGGGCAAGAAGACCTTGAAGAAAGAGATGTGCTATGGGGACGATGCCTATTTCATAGCACAAAATACATCTGCCAGCGTCTTGGGCATAGCAGATGGCGTCGGTGGTTGGCGCGCTCACGGCATCGACCCCTCCCTGTTCTCTGCCACTCTGATGGGGACATGCGAGCGACTGGTGAAGGAAGACCAGTTCACGCCCGCTAACCCAGTGGGCATCCTCGCCTCTGCGTACAAGGAGCTCCGGAAGAGAAAAGACCCCCTGCTGGGCAGCAGCACAGTCTGCATCGTAGTTCTAGAACGGGGGAGTCGACGTCTGCACACATGTAACCTCGGCGACTCTGGATTCCTGGTGGTGCGAGGGGGAGAGTTGGTGCACAGGTCGAAAGCGCAAGTGCACCACTTCAACTCTCCCTTTCAGCTGTGCGTTGCTTCCCCGGGGGGAAGCAGGCCCAAAGCAGCCAACAGCTCCTCTTTTGATGTTGAGCTCGGTGACGTGATCCTCACTGCCACCGATGGCCTCTTTGACAACATGCCAGATGACATGATTCTGCAGGAGCTCAAGAAACTCGACACCGCCGACCATGACAGCATCTTGCGGACTGCACAGAGCATTGCTAAGCGGGCTCATGACCTGGCCTATAACCGCAACTTCATGTCCCCATTTGCAAAGGAAGCCCATGCCAATGGCCGGAATTGGAGAGGAGGGAAACCAGACGATATTACGGTGCTGCTGTCCGTTGTGTTATACACAAAGCGATGGACTTCACTCGGCAGAGTCTGCACAAGCATTGCAGCAGAGGCCCCAAGGGAGTGTGGTGCCTTACGTCAAGTCGGTTGGATCGGCAATATTGTCTCCACCAGGCCGAAGGCATGGGGAGAGAGTATGTGTGTCCGTCTGTCTGTGAACAGCAAATCTCCGGCACCGTTAACCCGGTCGATGCCAAATTTCGATCAATCATCGATGGGGAATACAAGCTAATAAAAACTACAGGCTTTCTAGTCCTGAAAAGTTGCAATGCGAAAATGGAGGACACCGTTCTCACGATAATGAAAATCTAAACATTTTTGTAAAAGAATATTGTTTAAAAAATAATCTGCCTAATGATGATGTCACTGGAAGACTGTTTCCAAACTGCCCACAGCCCTCCTATGAGGCAGTCAGGGTCAGAATAAATTATGGACTTAGGGACTCAACTGCTCAATTCATAAAGTACCTTTTCCCGCCCTAGAAATGTAGTAGTAGAGTTAAATACAATATTATGTATTTGAAATATTAAAGTACCCACAAATACAGTAAAGTGCAGATACTCAAAACCTTTTCTCAAGTATACAGTACTCAATTAGCTAATGGCAGTGCCAGCCAGTTGTGATCTTATGAAGGCTAATGTGAATTAATAGTAGCATTTTTATCATTTCCCTACTCTTCATAGATATCTGTAAATGGGTGGGTCACAAAGGTGGGTCACAAATGTACTTTGTTACTGTCCACCACGTGCTTCACCTGCATGACGGTGAGCTCTGCGTTGGTGTCGTGGTGTTTCCCTCTGAGCCAGCGGAGGGCCTTCTCAGCCTCCTGGTGTCTCCCCAGGGAGAGCAGTCTTCTGGGGGAGCGCGGCATGAACACCATCAACACCACCATCAGTAACGTTGGCACTCCCCCTGCTATCGCCAGCCAGCGCCACGGCAACACCAGACCTGTATGTAGGGACGGGCAAGTCATCGCTCATCATCGGCATCGGACCATATGGGCAATATCGGTATCGAATCGATATCAAAATAATATATCGTTTTAGGAGATATAGTTTAATGTTGAAAAATAAATACAAAAGCCTGAAAAGGCCTTTTGTGATGATGATGATGAAGGCTGCAAATTCTATCAGTGTTTTCTGGGGAAGCTTTCAAAAGAGTCAACGAGTTGGATTTTTTTTAGATTTAGATACTACATTCAAGTATTATTGAACAGTGTTATGTCCCATATCGTATTTTTTTGAGAATGGACAAAATTGTGTTTTAATACAGAATGAGATCATTCATAACACCATCAGTTATAACGGTTATCGGCCAAAATGTCTCATTGGTACATCCCGGACAGTATGTTGCAGCCTACTGTATGTTTAAGAAACCCTTTTCATAGACCTGTCAGTAGCATGATAATACAGCCACAGTTAACATTAATGATAGGTCAGTATGATTTTGATGTGCCATTGATCACGCGTTGACAATAATAATCTTATAAAATACAACAATAACTGATCCATTCTAGATATTGCATCCTCAAAATATGAGGACGACGTGTGTGTGTGTGCATAGGGGCATATAGAGAGATGGATACATGTTTTATTGGGTTTTTACCGAGGGCATAGAGAGAGATGGATACATGTTTTATTGGGTTGTTACCGAGGGCATAGAGAGAGATGGATACATGTTTTATTAGGTTGTTACCGAGGGCATACATAGAGATGGATACATGTTTTATTAGGTTGTTACCGAGGGCATAGAGAGAGATGGATACATGTTTTATTAGGTTGTTACCGAGGGCATAGAGAGAGATGGATACATGTTTTATTAGGTTGTTACCGAGGGCATAGAGAGAGATGGATACATGTTTTATTAGGTTGTTACCGAGGGCATAGAGAGAGATGGATACATGTTTTATTAGGTTGTTACCGAGGGCATAGAGAGAGATGGATACATGTTTTATTGGGTTGTTACCGAGGGCATAGAGAGCCAGAGCTCCAAACACAGCAGTGATCTGAGGACAGGATCCCAGGGCTCCTCTCACAGCTGGATAGGATATCTCTGAGATGTACACCTGAGATGCACACACACACACACACACACACACACACACACACACACACACACACACACACACACACACACACACACACACACACACACACACACACACACGCAGATTCTTCATGGAACCATTGTTCTTTCAGGGAACCGGCGGCCATGGTTTGGTTCCAGTTTTTATCACCAATTATTAGGGTTCTGAACCAAATAATTTTTAGCGGAAACACTCATTCAATATTAGGCGGGGGAAAAGAACCAAACTGTTTCAACCCCAGTGGAAAAGGGGCCTATAGAGCGTCGCAGTCCCGCCCCCTTTCAGAACAACGAGTGGCCCAGGAAATGATTCTCCATTAATTTTCTCCATAGGCTTTTCAAAAAGTATTTATTTAAAGACGGTTACGCCGCGGACAAAGCCAACTCGGATCGTGACAAATCATGACAATAATTACAATGTTTTGGGCCGATCAAATAATTAGTAAGAAGAAAAACAAAACAAATAGTGTTGTATCCTGCCTTTATTTTCTTCTTTCAAATTATTTGATCGGCACAAAATATTGTGTTTGTTGTCATTATTTGTCACAATCCGAGTTGGCTTTGTCCGCGGCGTAACTGTCTTTATATAAATACTTTTTGAAAAGCCTATGGAGAAAATGAATGGAGAATCATTTCCTGGGCCACTCGTAGTTCTGAAAGGGGGCGGGACTGCGACGCTCTATAGAGTAATGCACGGGCTGATGTGCAGGTGGTTATAACGAGTTGTGTAACCATGGTAACCTACAGGTATGGAGGCAGCGGTCATCCCCCCGGCAACACCGCTCAGAAAGCGTCCCACGTGGAGCATCCACCTGTCTGCTGCTCCACCCATCAGCATGTACCTGACACACACACACACACACACACGCACACGCACACACACACGCACACGCACACGCACAGGTCACAGGCACATTGCACGCTGCGTTCATGATTTGAGGCGTGGTCAATGCTCTTTGGCCACTCAGAATAGCCAAATGGCATTGATCACGCCTCCAGCTCTTAATTTAAGTAATAAGACCTGGTACTTAAGACACGCAAACGCAGCCCATAGTGTGTAACGTTTTGCGGAATTTGTGGACAGAATCTGGAGTAATATCCAAAAATGTGTTTTTCAAAAGTCGGCCTCCTGGTGGCGCTTTAACAGGCCGTTTTGAAAGATTTGGGGCAGAGATTCATCGTTGGCATCCAGGGAGTGTGTGCAAAATTTGGCGTCGACCGGGTTAACGGTGCCGGCGATTAGCTGTACACAGAGGGACGGACGGACGGACACACACACGGACGGAGTGCAAAACTATATATACTCTCTCCCCATGCCTTCAGGCCTGGTGGAGACAATGAAAAGGTGTAACCAAACTGTGGCCTGTAGAATGATGTTACCATAGGTGCATGTCGCTGTTTGATGACGTTGAGTAGAGTGGTCCTAATGGGAAAAAGGGGTGGCTGAAATGTGGTGGCCTGAATAATGCGTTTTATATTAACTTATACAATCGTCTCGTACTGTACGATAATAAGCCTAGGCCAAAGACAGAGTACTTATGAATAGTCTGGGGCAAGTTGGGAGGAGTGCTGGTAAGCTTGATCCTAATAGACACCATGTCGACCCTATTCTGATTCTGGTAGTGGCTGTGGGATAATAATGACAAAGTAAAAAACTCACATCAGATCTGGTAACACGCACACGGACGCACTCACCCGATGGTAGAGGGCACCGCTGACGTCATGATGCTCAGCTTGCGTCCAATCACATCGTTGAGCACCATGGCGCCCAGGCCTCCGGCCGCCGCTCCCAGCATGAAGAGGGAGCCGAACCAGGCCCCCTGGTCCGTGTCCATCCTGAGGCGGGGGTCCGTGGAGGGGTCCTCCAGCGCGGGCAGCACGGGGGATGGGTAGACCAGCGCGTAGCCGAAGTTGAAGTTCCCCAGGACAGCTGTGAACACGGCCAGGAAGAGCCTGGACTTACTGATCTATATAAAGTTAAAAAGAATATTACAAAGACAAGTTATTTGGTTTTTGCAATCTAGAGTGCAGTTGTATAAATGCCAGTAAAAGTGAAATGACACTGACCTTAGTTTGAGCTGCTGTGCTTCCTCTGTCCAACAGTGGCGTCTTCTCTTCAGCATCTGCTGCAGCAATTCCATCCATTCTAGTTCATTCAATAATGACTCTACTAATGGTTTAACTGGTCTCACAGCCTGTAGCTCAAAGTAAACTCAGTCTGGCAGAGGACAACTGTATCTAGATGTGATGTTATTGATAAGAAGAGGACCAATGTGAATTAATCCTAAATGTTGCAAACCACACATTTGCAGGGGACAAAAGCAGAAGGGTGTTTAGGGGAATTTGTGAATCACAGCATTCCCAGATTGAGTCATATCAACCCTCAAAGCAGAAGTGGAAGAGAATCCAAGACCTGCTTTCGAATGTGACTTCGTCAAAACGGTACAGGCTGCTTCTCCAGCAACCCACGCATCATGAAGTTTAGCCCAGATTACTTCATATTGGTTTTGTTACACAACCAACACAGCAGATTTGAACTTAAACTAAAGTTATCTCATGCCTGACACTCCTATAATATAGAGCAGAAGCAGAACAGGTCAAGACAGACCATACGTTTTATTATTTAGATTCCCATCGATTCCCCCATGACAATAAGCAGTGACACGTAAAATCTCCCAGGCTGAAACCTGGCTCTTGTAGGTGGCCGGCCATCTGCCTTAACCGGTTGGGAATCGGATAAGATGTGATGTACAGCAAACAATAACAGATGTAGTAATGGACACGGCATTTGGGGGTTCTTCTGTACTCATGGGAGAGGAGGATAATCAGGAGAAGGGCCCCAGCAGTCTAGCCTATAGAATCATAACGAAGGGCTACTCCGCTACTTTGAATCACCAACCAGCCAGAAATCTGGTTCAAAGAGACGTTTGACCCCTGGCCGTTCAAGGAAGCAGACAAGCGGTTCTGAACACCCATACTGCTCTGACAAGGAGAATAAGAGACCTGCAAGGTTTGGGCATCACCAACTTGCAGGCTCTGTAGCAATGAATTCCTCACACCAAAAATAAGGACAAGAGAGAGGTGCAGGGGTAAGGTACTTGGTACCAGAGCAGTGGTTCCCAAAGGGGGTCCGGGGACATGATAAATTATAGTGATGATAGTAGAACCAAATGGACCCTTATGGTTCTGTAATTATAGTGATGATAGTAGAACCAAATGGACCCTTATGGTTCTGTAACTCTGAGAGTGTTAATGGGTCAATATTTACAATATAAATTGGGGTCTCAGACTCAGAAATGCCATCAAATGGGGGTCCGTAGACTAATGCATGTCAAACGGGGGGTCCTTGAAATTAAACAGGTTGAGAATCACTGCTAGATCAATTCTCTTATGGGGGTCCATGCCATATATTTTCAAATGGGGGTCCGCAGGCTAATTAGCGTAAGTTTGGGTATCACTGCCATATAGGTCAACCGAGATGATGAGATATGATGTAGTATTGTAGGCTAGTGGATGATTGTTTTGTTCTGTTTTGATTGTTTTCTTGAAACGAGTTGCTGCATCTCTATCCTCCAATCTCAATTCAAATAAAATAGAGATTGATTGATTGATTGATTGACAGATTGACAGTATGCAGAATAGCCTCTAAGTACTGCACCCGTAAATACCGGTATCTCCTTTTTTCCGTTTCCTAAAGATTTTAAAAGTTTCAACTAAAATAAGTCATAACCTTTAATTAATTTAAAAAAAAAAACATTTTTCAAACATATTTTATAAATAAAATATAATAATTGCCATGAATAAACAATAAAAAAAATTAAGAAGTAGTGAAAATAGCTATAGATCTAGGCTACAAGCTCACAACACGGCGTGAGCTTGAAGAGCAAACACGATTGCTACCAGTACGTCACAAATCCTACATTTTTGCTTTTCTTCGTTCGATTGTAATGCTTAACACGTACATCTGCTATTTTTTAACATTTTTAAAAAATCTAGAAAGTGTCTGAAAAATAGAATTTGTAGAATCGGCCTCAGGTAATATTATACTGTACCTCAAAGATGAAGATCAAAGATGTGTGTGTGTGTGTGTGTGTGTGTGTGTGTGTGTGTGTGTGTGTGTGTGTGTGTGTGTGTGTGTGTGTGTGTGTGTGTGTGTGTGTGTGTGTGTGTGTGTGTGTGTGTGTGTGTGTGTGTGTGTGTGTGTGTGTGTGTGTGTGTGTGTGTGTGTGTGTGTGTGTGTGTGTGTTGAAACTTGAAACCAGTGAGACATTGAAATCCATGCTGGGTGAAGGGACTCCTAGTCGGAAAGCAATGGCTTCCGCCTTCATGATATTGTTAGGTAGGTTCAGTGGGGGGAAAGTACATTATTTTTTACTTAAGTAAAAGTATCAATTGTGCAATGTAGAAACACTTACAGTTAACTTCAAATGTATAATATTGTGTGTGTGTGTGTGTGTTGTCTTGTTGAGCCCAGAATGAACGCACGCACGCACGCACGCACGCACGCACGCACGCACGCACGCACGCACGCACGCGCACACACACACACACACACACACACACACACACACACACACACACACACACACACACACACACATTCTGGTTATTGTCAGTTATGTCACCAAATTAAGAGCCAGGCGTGATGATGTACCAGTGGGTAACCCTGTTAAAATCAAGGAGCTGGGTTTTCACTCAATATTTCTACCATAACCAGCTGAAATTACAAAATGGGCTGTGGCTAGTCAACAAACATGCTAGCCTGGAGGAGAAGAGTGTGAGACATTTCAACAAGTTTATGAGTGAGTATGGATGCTATTTCAGAACTGTAATGACATGGACATTTATAGTTGAAGGATAGGACATAATGTATGTCAGGAGGTAACTATATGTTCATTAAGCCTATGGACATAAAGGGAGCATTGTTTTATTCGTATTTCAAACACAGACCAGGTTTTGTTTCCAGAGAGCTTTGTGTGTACCAGAACAATTTAGTTACAAGGCCCTGCATAGAAACATAGAAATTCCATTTTAGGGTAGGTACCCTCACAAAGAACATGCAGTAATCCTGGTCTCTAAACTGCCTCCCCCTGGCCAGCCGGGACGCCTGATGAAGGGGAAAGGAACTGGTTGGAATAACGTGTTCCCTCCACACGTTATGTCCAACCAGGGAAACTCCCCCCTGTCCGATGTAAAGGAGCAACTTAGACACTCATGCATGAAGGAAGAAATGAGTTCAAGTCCGTTGCTCTCCCAAGGTTGGCGGAGGGTGTGTAGAGCCCAGGATCACATTAGATAATTGACACAGGGGTGAAAAATGGGTTACAAACTCGTGGGATAAAAATTATAGAAAATTCCACTTTCAGCTCTCATTCTAATTTATTAAGGTAGATGAGCAGATATCATTGTAACTCTCATATACTGTAGCTTACATAACACAGCCGCCCACTCATTTGCTGACACACAAGGGAGAACGTTACACACTGTAAGAAAGAAAGAAAGAAAGAAAGAAAGAGAGAGAGAAAGAAAGCAAGTGTGTTGTCATCTGTAGAATCCATTTACTACTAGTCTATATCAACAAACTCTAACCATCCATAGGGTATCCTGTCGTGGGATAAAATGTACACCTTGTTCCTTTTCACTGTAGGTTCTAACTAAATAAAGTCTAACAACTTAATCTCTCCTGTCCCTTACCATTATATCTAATCAAGCACGAATGCATTCATTTCAGAAATCTAATAGAGATAAACATGACACCTGTGGGCCGTGCATGAGTTTTAGAGCAGTCGTTTGTAGATAGGCCAAGGTAGACAAGACAAACTTATTAGATTCTTATCTCGCTCTGTCTGCTTTGTCTCTGTTTTTGTCTCTGTCTTCTCAGTCTGTAATGTGGACTCCATACTATTTTTTCCCTTCGCCTCGGCTGAGAACTACGTCACGTTTTCCCGGAGTTTCCCGGCCCTCCCAGAGCTCTCTGTGTGCCTTTGGCTCAGTGTGGCGGCAGGGCATGTTGGAACCCTGCTCTCCTACGCCACGGACCACAACGACAACCAGCTGCTTCTGTTTGGACCAAACTCCACTTCCTCGTCTTCATCATCACATTCGTCTTCATTGTCGTCGTCGTCACCTTCCTCGTCCTCACATTCCACCTCCCAATTCAATTCAATTCAATTCAAAGGGCTTTATTGGCATGAGAAAACATACGTTTACATTGCCAAAGCAGAAAGAACAATACAACAATACAGCAATACAATCAAAACGAAAATGATGTACATTTGAAGGTCAGAATCTTCAATAGATCAAATTCTATGTACCAAGGTCACTCGATGCAGGTATATTGCAGGAATATACTATATATATACAATGATTAGTCTTTAGGGTGGTTGTGTTCCATTTGATATCCTTCTCCTATCACAGCAACTCACAAATCTTGCTGCTGTGTTTGCACATTGTTGTACTTCGCCCAGCAGATATGGGAGTTTTTTGTCATTGGTCATGTTTTCAAAATCTCTGTGTGAGGTTGTAATCTGTGGGAAGTTATGTGTCTCTGATGTCTTGGTACAATGGGCAGATGGTTAGGAATCCTACCAATCCTATCCTATCCAATCCTACCACTCCCACTCTTCATCTACCTCCATGTTCTCACCCTCCTCGTCCTCCGTGACCCTGGACTTTGTCACCTCTGTCTCGTCTGGTCCTCCATCCAGGGACGTTACTGGCACTACACGGACCGACGCCTCACCTCCTCGGGGTCAAACTTCCAGAAGGGCTGGGAGGTCCCGGAGGAGGCTCGGTGGTGCTGGGGCAGGAGCAGGACACGGTGGGCGGAGGGTTCGACCCGGCAGAGGGGTTCGTGGGGCGCATGGCAGGGTTCCGGCTTTGGGAGCGGGTGCTGAGCCCCAAGGAGGAGGAAGGGGTGGCAGCAGGGCGAGGGGTGCCCAGAGGGGCGGTGCTCGGTATGCAGGACATAGAGGAAGTACACGGAGAAGTGACACAGGTCGCGTGCGAGGGTTTGGAACTCTGTGTCTGACCATATATATAGAAAACAGAGGATTTAAAATAAAGTGTTTCACTGCAAATCAAAAGTTTTTCACAAAAGTATGACAGTTGAACATTTTACTGTAAACTAAACACGTTCTTATAAGATGATGTGCAACTTTACTAGTAACACATAATATACTATACTAAACGTAATGTGCTTTTAAACTTTTGCTTTATAATTTTTCATGTTGAAATAAACCTCTAAATCAAATTATAATTCAGGCCATGATTTATTTCTTGTGTATGATGTTTATAACATAATATTAGCCTTGGATCAAGACTGTCATAGATTTATTTAATAATTTACTGACTGATACATAAATCTCAGTATAGATAAAATAAATCTATGACAGACAGCCTCCATCCAAGGCTAACATCTGTTGGTGCTTAAAACAAAAATGTTGTGTATAATATTATATTTGGGTTTGCTTGACGTTTTAGTTGCAATTTTTCATATAAAGGTTTTTAATAATTATCATGGGAAATGGGAATTGCTGTGGCTGGCTGCTGTCTTGGCCTACAACTAGAAACTACAACACCCAGAAGTCCACGTCAAACATTTTTGGCCACGCATGGGACCCATACTAAGCGTCACGAGACCGCTGGTGTTGTGTTGGTCATGGGGAGCTGACAGAATACTAGGAGTTAGTTAGCTACAACAGTTGCATTTGACTAATTATTGCACGGGTTGTGAGACTTGTACTCTATCGGAGGCTGCCATGGCCAACATCACCAAGAAGGTGTCGTGGTCCAGCCGAACTGACGAGTCCGGGGCGACCGGGGAAGGGACACCGCTCCTTAACGGCTCTGAACAGCCCCGATACTCCAGACAGGTAACGTTAGCGCGTTGGCTAGCTAGAGTTAGCATACCAGCTGAGCTGTCTGAGTTGACTGACATGTAACGATAGACTTGGATGAAAAGGCTGTGTCATGTGTTTTGACAGTTGACACAGCAGAAGAAAATGCTGCGTTATGAATTTATTTGACTAATTTGATTCCATGGCATTGCCCTAGCTGTCCAGCATTGGTTTTGAGTTTTCCAAGGCATGCATGTAACTATTGTATGAGCAAACCCAACACAGAGCACGCATGCAAACAGCATGAGGAGGAACAGTTGCAAAACTACAACTATAGGTTCGTCGAGGCATTTGGGAGTACAAATAAAATTGAAAACTGTCAGATTGTTACTACTCAGGTACAAAAGACAGGAAGTGACGGCAGACATTAAAGTAGTGAACCAGCAGTGCAACAAATTGTGTTAATACCCGCTTCCTCCTTCACAGACACAGCACAGTCAGGCAGTCAACATGTAATCAAATAGTCCAGGCTAATGACCCACATCCTGTGTTTCACAGTATCATGGCCATTAGTATAACATAATCACTTAAGTGCAAATGTGTCCCCTACTTGTACATTTAAACCCTTTGCCCCAACCATCCATTCTTAGTAGCACTATGGCAATGATGACCGTTTAAATGTTAACTTGCAAAGTGCTTCACATAGCCATATACATGTCATTTTGCTTAGGTGTGTAATGTCTTTGGTCTGTTAGCTGCCTGGAGGAGGCAGTTTATTTCACATAGGCAGACTCAGCACGGTGGATTTGGAGGAGGAGATGACATCAGATGAGGTAAAGTCTAATGTCCGGTTCCGCTGTCTCCATCTCCGTTCTGTCTGTGTACCAATCACGTCATCTCCCTCAAAGAACCTTCATGTGCATCCTATTTTACATCCGATATCGTAATGTCATTTATTGCAGTTGATTCAGGATAAACAGCCTTAAATCAGTCTACACGAGCCTCTAAGAAAGTGTGCCAGGCACTATTTGCAGTATTTTTTGTATGTTCCACAAATTGTGGTGAATTACACCAGTAAAGCGGTGTGGACATTGGATTTACAGCTCAAAGGGGTATTTCGTTAGGCAGTCGGGAAGAAATAAAGTCCAGTCACAGTGCCTGCAGTATGCAACTGACAAATACAAGGTTGGTATGGCAATAGCATTCCTCTGGATATTATGATCACGATTAGTAACCCATTAAAACCCATTTAGGCCTGACGTCGAAATAAGAAAAACGTTTGCTCTGAAAGAATATATATTCAAAGATTTGTGCCGCATTTTTACGATTAAAAAAAAATAGCAGACCTACAAGCTCGTAGCAATAGCTAAAGTATAACATAGTTTATAGTTCTCACACTTTCAAGATTAAAAAAAAAAACTTTAAGAAATAGCAGATGTACAAGCACGCAGCAGAGCACAAAGTGACGCCCTGTGAGTTTGTATGTGTGCAATTTTTTAACAGCCGACATATACGATCTAAAATGACACGGATGCTTCCCTCATTTCGGGCGTACCAGCATGAAAATATTCGAGGAAGTGTGTCCAAGCAATGTTATACTTTAGCATTATTTCAACGATAGCAGCTCTTTTATTGTTGCACAAGATTATTTGAGCAGCCTTACAGCAAGACCGACCTGGCTTGTAATTATGTGTAAGCTGATTAATGTTGTATAGTACTTAATAGTAGGCCTCTATAATGACTAAAGACCTCTAATTTCAGTTCAGCCAGTTAATGTTCAATAAAATAAAACAGGACAACTTTAGTTTTTTTTCCAACCAAGGTTCATGTTTTAGATTGTTATTAGGGAAAGTAAACAGTGATTGTTATTTATTTTCCCCATTTTAGCTATTTTTGACATTTGAACATGGGGCTAAATACATTTTTTACAACATTTTATGTTGATTTCTTTATTTTCTGTAGTCCTACTAGACCCCAGGAAAATCTGGCCACACAAGATCACGGGATCTACTGAATGTGAAGGGGGGTACTAGGGGGATGCCATACTGTGTGTTGTAGGCTCAATATGTCAGTTTGTCACCTCCACCTTCGCATTCAATAGATCCTGTGATCTTTTGTGGCTAGACTATAGAAAATAATAATAAAGAAATCGCCCTAAAATGTTGTAAAAAAATATGTATTTAGCCCCATGTTCGAATTCTCCCGCCCCCCTGTCAAAAATAGTTAATGGACAAGAAGAGAGTAGCAGTAAAGTTGACTCATCCACTGTGTTTTAAAGGCACGAGGGTGGAAAATAAAATAGTCCAGTCTGATGGTTTCCAGCATGACTCATCGCGCAAGATGAATGATAGTTGACCATGTGCATGAAAAGTCCTCAGTACTGATTCTTCCAAATCAGGGTATGGTACCAAAGACTGGCTTATCAAAACTGGTCCCTGCCCACAACAAGTAGGCTATTTGGAAGAAATTGGAATGTATGTGATGTTGGCTTGTACATTAAACACAGAGCTTGATTCACTAGTCTCCCAAAAAGATTAAAATGTTTCAATAATGTTGTCATACTGTGTAACGTTTTCAATTAAACAAAAGCTATTTTTGATCTTTCACTGGTATATTTTTCACAATTACATAAACAAACACTGTTACAACTACTTTCATTTTGGCCTGGGCCGTGGCTCAGCGGTCCAGGCACCTTGCCTGGTAATCCAGTCTGGCAGTGTGCCGCAGGTTCGACTCCCGATCCCGACGGCCTTTACTGCATGTCATCCCCCCCCATCTCTCTCCCCATTTCCTGTTAGTATCAGCCCCAGACACTTGCCAAATGATATATACACTGTAAATGTGTATTTATATTTTACAGTTTCTAACTGGTTTTTGCTTTCCAAAATATCCTCTGGTGCTAGGACCCGGGAGCATTCTTTCTGAGTGGAACTTATAGACAAATAATATAATGACAGCGGAGCTACAATAGGCTTCGCCATAAAGACTACTAAAATGAATGATACACAGTATGACTTTAAATCCTGTTCCTTAGACTACATTAAAAGAAGAATGCAGCTTGAGTCTCTGTTGGCTGTAAGATGACTTGCATTGGCCTTTAAGCTCAACACTATTAGATTCAGCACTAAGCCGCCTCAACTGAACCTGACTCCACCAGATGTTGAGTTCACAAGTTCTCTCCTCCTACCTTGATCTGGTCTCGCTCAAGCAGAAACCATGAACCGGAAGCAGCGGGACAAAAATATGATATCTCCATAATAATTGTAGTCTTGTTAGCTTGTGTTTACATTTGCGCCGTGGCACAGCTACAATACGTCACCAGTCTCATGTTGATCCCGCCCCTAGCGGCCGCATATGGCCGCATATCGCTCCGATCCGATTTTGTTCCTAGTACATCGTCTCTGCCCGAGAGAGACCAGATGGGAGCAGGAGGACGAACTCACTGCTGCCACCAGCTGGCAACGGTTGGGAATTACCTAGCTTTAATATTACTTATATTGATATGATATTGTACATTTTGTTCCCGTGCATGATACTATCCCGTGCATGACGATATGAATTGCACCGTCTCAGAGCATGCATGTGCTCATGCCCGTTTAGTGCCCTGCATGCACATTCTAGCCTACCGTTGCCGTCTTGTGTGCTTGTAAGGATTGCCTTGCTGGAGTTTTGTGCGCCAGTGATTCCCCGATTAGTCACGTGAACGGGCTGGACTTATAGTTCAACACAGCCAGAAACTATAAACCTGTTCATAAGAATTTTATTTCACATTTGATTTTATTTGAGTTGTCTCGTTACTTGGTCCAAGTGCTGCTATGTCAGAGGCCTTTCTGCCCCGTCTATAAAATAAAGTGGGAACACTGGTGTCACATTATGTTGTGGACTCGTCACGGTGGTTTTATATGGCTCGGTTGTGTAAAATCGCCTCATTGACCTAAATGCCTTTTCTGCTTTTACTGCACAGACCCTTAGAGCTGCAGTCTGTAAATCTCAGAAAGCTATGCTTGGTGTAATCGCCATGGTCATGAATTTATAGATTTTTTTTTTTTTATTCAAATAAAAATGTAATTATACATTCTCTGCTGTCTGTAGAGCAATTGTGGTTGCACATAACGAAACAGAAGTGCAGTGATTGAACATGGTGATAAAAAAATAAAATAAAAGATAAGGTACACCTCAGTAAACTCTTGTTTGGAGAGCGCAAGCTCTGACTAAATGAATGCTAGTGGTGACAGGAAATATTCTTGCATACTGCAGCTCAGTAGGACTGAGTATAGGACCGCTGAAAACGGTATGGCCCAGTCATATTGTTATTCATGACCAGCTGCTACACTGCTACACTGAAGGCCTATTCATACTCTAGTTTTAGGTGATAAGGTGACCACCGAATACTACAACATGACGTCACACCGCAGTGGAAAGCGATTCACCGCTCAGGCGCTCCCCAAACACATATCTCTGTTTTTAGTAACCACCGGGTGGTCACCTTATCACCTCAAACTGGAGTAGTATGAAGTCCTTTAGGCTTCATTTATACGCCGTCATGACGTGTTGTGAGCTTATATATATGCTATATTCGGCAAGTGACATTGTCATACGGCGAAGTAAAAATATAGGCTTCACTCTTGCTGTACCTTCACTTTGATTTCTGCGACTTCGATTACTTTCTCTTCTCTCCCTGGTCTTCCATAGGCCAGTGCTCATAGATCAGTGTTTCTATGTATTACCGTTGTACTCTTGATTCCCTTCTTTCAGGACTCGCTGAGGGGACGCCCCAAAGAGATCCCTCACAATGAGAAGCTGCTCTCGCTCAAATACGAGGTAAACAAAGAAATAGGCCTCATTCATGTTGTCTTTGCTATATTTTGAATCGGTAAAGTGAGGAGTTGACAGCTGACCATTATTCTCACAGCAGCCATTTGGGGTTTTGGCCTGATGGCTGTTTTGGCCTGATGAGGTGACAGCCTCATCATGTTGGGGTTTCCCACCCACCACCAGAATGTGATGTTAAAACTAAATGGCCGCTGTGTGAATATGACAGATGGGGAGGAACTGAGAGGAGAAGGCATGTCCTAAACCACAGATCAAATACAGGATGCTGTGGTTCACTGGTTATGTGGTCAAGGCATTAATTGTTTGAGCCAACCAGGGCCTAACTTGTAGAATTGCAGTCTGCAGAACTACACAATTTAAGTAATTATGGAATTTTGGAAAAGATATATAAATCACAATTGTTATTGAATGTTCTCTGTGTGCGAATGTGCATCTTTTTCTGTGCCACAATGTTAAGAATTTAATTTAGATGGCATCATGTTATTACTAGGTCCATTGTTTTCCTGTTGTAGTACACTTTCAAGGCACTACACTCACTGTCTATATTGTTCGTGTTATGTGTTTACCTTGCTTATTGTAAGTCGCTCTACATAAGTGAAATCCTGCTAAATGCCTTTATTGTAAATCGTTCCAGAGTCTGGACTATGATAACAGTGAGAACCAGCTGTTCCTGGAGGAGGAGAGGAGAATGAGCTACATTGTAAGTGGTAACTCGGTGTATAATGTATATTCCTGTAGTGTACAGTAGATGGATGGATAGATGTATAAAGGTAATTACTAGCTTTTAGTCCTCCTAAGTTCTCTTATTACAACTTACAACTGATTTTAACTGGAGTTTACGTTTCATTTAGTTCTTTACTATATTTTATTTACCTTCTTGTAAAAGGGGACATTAACTACGTGTTTACACATGTTCCATGTGCGTGTTCTTTTATACCCCTTTTTCTTGTTTTTCTTATGCCCTTGTACTCTCTCATTCTAACCCCCTCCACGCACATTCCTTCCATCACACAATCTCTCCCTCACGCTATCTCTCCCTCCTAGGGTTTCCGCTGTCTGGAGATCAGTCGCTGGGTGGTGTGCGGTCTGATTGGGTTCCTGACGGGTCTCATTGCCTGCTTTATAGACATTGCCGTGGAGGAGCTGGCTGGAGTCAAGTACCAAGTGGTCAAACAGAGCATCCTTAAATACTTTTTAACGCAGCGTTTCTCAACTGTGTCAGGACCCGAAGACGAGTTGCGAGTCGTCTCGACGGGGTCCCTGAACAGAGTAATATTATTTAATATGTTCGTGATTTGACGTCGGGATTTGACGGTGACGCCGGTCAGACATTTTGGGCTCAGTATTTTTTAAATTGCAGAAAATCACAGAGCCCGAGGCTCGGCCCGGCCCGACAAATTAGCATATTTTTTGGGCCCGGCCCGGCCCTAAAACGTCGGGTCGGGCCTGGTCGGGTTCGGGCAGAGTTTGAGAACTTTATGAAAAGCCTCTTTGTCCAATCAGCTCGCTTGGTTAAGCCGAACAAACTGACCGTCCTCTCCACGGTTCATACCAAGGGTGAGCATTACAGTGGACGCCATTGTCTATTTATCTTGAATCTGTGAATCTGTGTAGAACTGTAGACAATTATAGATTTAATTCCCTATCATGTGTATCACTTAGTATGCATTTTCCATCGAGATGTGTAAGATTATGCTTGATTGATCATAACTGTATTCTAGTCATTAGTATGTAGTGCAGGGGTTCTCAACCTTTTGCGCTGTCGACCTCCAAAAATACTATGTCCATGTTATTGTACTTTTACACACACACACACACACACACACACACACACACACACACACACACACACACACACACACACGAGACCCCAAAGAGAGATTAAATGTTTGCTTGGGAACCAAACTAATGAAAATAGCAGCTCTACAAGCGCACAATGCAAATGTCTTTATTTTATTTATATATATATATGACTATTGGTTTGATCATTAGGTAAGTCAGCCTCCCAGTCCCAACTGCATGATTCCATACTCTGTGAGGTAGTACCTTGACCTTTGACCCCTCCAGACATTGAGAAGTTTACAGAAGTGGGTGGCCTGTCCATCTCTCTCATCCTATGGGCTGTTCTCAATTCTGCCTTTGTCATGGTGGGAGCCATCATAGTTGCCTTCTTTGAGGTAAGACAGACACACAGAAATGTTCTAAACAGGGATGTGATTTTCATGTCATTTGTGGCTACAGAGGAGTGGAAAGTTAAAGGAATCCCCCGAATAATTGAGTCGAGAAGTATAGTAGCTGGGAAGGAATTAATCCGAAATCATTAAGATTGTGCACTTGGTGACAAGTTTTTCATTTTTGATATCGGCATAAGGTTTTTCTAAAACAATCGGAAACTATTTTGGCTCAACCCCTAGTGGTCTGTTTTCAATGAATCCAATATTATATTGAAACACCAAATAATTTATAGAAGAGAATTTCACTGAATTATGTTACTATTGGGTATGCTAAATAAATGAAAAATAACTTCTGGAAAAGCATAATTGTCAATATTTCTTTACATATTAAATCCGAGCTTATAGGCATTTTAAGCTCCCGGCTGTCCAGTGAATGTGAGACACTGAAGTGGTTATGCCTATTTACTTCATGATATGGCAAAGTATAAACTAAGCATTATTGTTCCAAAAGCATTGCTTCTCTGTTTTTATCTTCTGCCTTTGATCACAGCTGATTGCGAACGCAGTGAGCCACTTACTATGAGACCCTGCTGCTCATGTCTGTCTGTGTGTCTGTGTGTGTGTCTGTCTGTCCCGCTGTGACACCACCCGCCCGCCACCAGAGGGCGCAGCTGTAGCACACACACACACACACACACACACACACACAGGGCGCAGCTGTAGCACACACACACACACACACACACACACACACACACACACACACACACACAGTCACACACACAGTCACACACACACACACACACACACAACCACACACACACGAGCTGCGTTCGCTTCCCGCGTTTGCGCGTCTTACTTGTAACTGGCTAAGCCTCAAAGTGTTCAGCTTTCAAACCAATCATCAATGACAACACAATGAACACATTGACCTGATAAATTGAGTTTGTGTCCCCAGCTCTTATAGTACTGCCATTGTTTAGTGATCACAACAACCCTATAATGGTCAAGCTTATTCATTGAAACTAAGGCCCCTTTTCCACTAGAAAGGTGGAACCAGAACTTTCCAGAACCTGAACCTATTTTTTTAGTTCTGGGTTTGTTTCCACAGCGCACAGCGCGGTACGGCACGGTTTCAGACCAGGTTCTCAGAACCTTTTTTCGGCCCTGCTTTTGAGGTAGTACTGACACTGAGTTCTGGGAACCTATGGGCGGGGCCAGCAGCGCTGCTGAGGTGACTGAGGGGACCAGAGCGAGGAGAAGCTCACACCGCACAGCCACAACACAACACCGCACAGTTTAAACTCCTAAGTGGGACACAGCGGACACACAGAAAAATAACCTGTAAAAGCACAGAGGCCACGAGAGAGGGAGAGACAGAGCGTGTGTGTGTGTGTGCGTGAGGGAGAGAGAGAGAGCCATAATAAAGCTGTCGCGACGAGTTGTTTGCTTGCAGTTGTTCTACAGCTAACAGCTATAGGCTAACTGCTGAGAGAGGGGGGTGTGTGTTTGTGTGCGCGCACGCGCGCTATTCTAAATGGTAAGAACAGAAGCACAGTATTATGAGGCTAATGCTACTGGAGATTAGTAGAGTCTATTGTTTCATACACGGACAGTGGTGTGTACACTATACCTTATTTTTCTTTTTCAGGGCAAGGCATTAGGCACATCATTACTAGAAATGTGCTGTACACCATACTACACATTGGAAGAATTAAATTAAACTAGCACAACGGTTAAATTATTTGTATTTGCACATTTCTTGATATTGACATTACAACTGGACTGGATGTTATGGCACAGTTTGTTTAGTCAACCCACACTCATGTTAAATGCTATATTCAAAAGGTGGGTTATCATTTAGCATCATATGAGCTATACGAGATCTTTTTTTCTCTTGCAGTTTAAGCAAAATATTGTAGACGGGTAAAGGTTGGAGAACAACTGGTCTAATGCATTTAAAACGTGTGTTTTACTGTTTTCCTACTCCCCACATGGAAAGGAAATCCATATCGGCAAATATAGCCTATATGCAGAATGTATGCTGCATATACAGTATGCCATATCCATATACACTTTGTGCATATATACAGTATTGTATTATGTATATGAAATATATGTGACAGCTGTGGCATGTGGCTGTACAATAAAACAAATACATTTGAAAATAGACAATCTACAAGCTCACATCGAGCTTGTAGATTGTCTATTTTCAAATAGCTGAAATGTATTTAAATACAATACTATACTGTATACATACTTTCCACTTTCCACGACTGTTGAATAATAACCAGGGGTCCCTGCCGGCCGAGCTACTCAGCATTGGGGGAATAGGGGTCGTGGGGGAGGGGGGGGCAGACTTATCAGGTTCTTGGAAACGTATGGAAACAGAAGCAGAACTTGGTTCTGGAACTTCACAGGTTCCTGGTAGTTCTGGGATCTGGAAAGTTCTAGTTCTGGTTCTTGTTCCACCCCATAGTGGAAAAGAGGCCTTTGTGTCATGGAGGGTTCACACGGGCAATGTAAGCCAGTGACATGAAAAGTCAAAAGTTACAAAGCTACAAATGAGATGAACTGGCTTCAACTTCAGATACTAAGCGACAAATATGCTGTGAATTTTTGCATCTGCCCGTGTGAACGCAGAATCGGCACTGGAGCAGGATTATGCACTCTGTTACTAATAAGCGTCCATTTGATTCCATTTGTACACTCCGAGTTACAGAACCGCAAAGGTCCGTTTGGATCCCTGGTGGTCCCTGAACCCGACGTTTGAAACAGCATTTTAAGATTGTACCAAATTCTGGACACATGCACAAACTGCAGCGGCGCCTGAACAAAGTGGTGTTGTTGGTCATGCATGGTGATGGTTTAGAATAGATTGTGTGTGACGTCAGCCCTGAGCCCTGAATATAAAGTTTGAAAACTTCATTTAGAACCAGTTTTTTAACTGTCTGCAAGATTTTTTAAATAGTAAGTGAGTGAACAACAGGCTGCAAAACACCTATACTCAATCCCATCACAGTTGATGCATAGCAGCCTTTCTTCGAATTAAACACTACTCCTGTAAGGTATGAGGTCTCCCCAGAATCAGGTTAGCTTTACTCGGCGTCCATATGGCTTAAATTCTCAGGTCTACCTTCATGAATACGCAAAGACGGGCCACAATGACCTGGACTGCCAAATGCAGAGCAAAGGCCAGATCCCCTCAGCCGCCTCTCGGACGATCAGCAGTTCTCTTAACAGCCAGAAACAAGAAGACACGGACCAACCAAGATCGCACTGTCATCAACAGCTTACCAAGACTATAAATCAGCCAGGAGAAGTGACGACTCATCGGACAACTTATAAAGGGAGGAAACCCCACATCTGTAAATATTGTGACAAGAATTTCCGTGCTGTATGTCTCCTGGAGACACACCTGCGTATCCACACTGGAGAAAAACCATTCCACTGTAAACAGTGTAACAAGAGTTTCAGTCAGCCAAGTCAACTAAAAGCACACCAGCGTATCCACACAGGAGAAAGACCATACCACTGTAAACATTGTGACAAGAGTTTCAGTCAGTTAAGTCACCTGAAGTCACACCAGCTTATCCACACGGGAGAAAAACTATACCACTGTGAACAGTGTGACAAGAGTTTCTGTCAGTCATGCAGCCTGAAAATACACGAACGTATCCACACGGGAGAAAGACCTTACCTCTGTAAACAATGTGACAAGAGGTTTAGTCAAGTTGATGGTTTGAAAATACACCAGCGTATCCACACGGGAGAAAAACCTTTCCACTGTAAACAGTGTGACAAGAGTTTCAGTGATTTAAGGAACCTGAAGATACACCAGCGTATCCACACGGGAGAAAAACCTTTCCACTGTAAACAGTGTGATAAGAGTTTCAGTCAGTCATGCAACCTGAAAATTCACCAGCGTATCCACACGGGAGAAAAACCCTACCACTGCAAACATTGTGACAAGAGTTTCAGTCAGTTAATTCACCTGAAGTCACACCAGGGTATCCACAAAGGAGAAAAACTATACCACTGTAAACAGTGTGATAAGAGTTTCAGTCAGTCATGCAACCTGAAAATTCACCAGCGTATCCACACAGGAGAAAAACTATACCACTATAAACAGTGTGACAAGAGTTTCAGTCAGTCAAGCAACCTGAAAATTCACCAGCGTATCCACACAGGAGAAAAACTATATGACTGACTGAAATACGCTGGTGTATTTTCAGCTGACCTGACAATACACCATTGTATCCACACTGGAGAAGAACCCTACCACTGTAAACATTGTGACAAGAGTTTCAGTCAGTTAATTCACCTAAAGTCATACCAGCGTATCCACACAGGAGAAAAACCTTTCGATTGTAAACTGAGTCAGTAACCAGAGAGGCATTTTAATCTTGAAAATGATGCCTTTCCAGAAGTATTTTTTTCCCTACATTTTAGTATGTTATGTAGCATACCCAATAGTAATATAAAAAAAAAAATTTATTTTGTGTTTCAACCCTGTACTGAGCTATCTAATATTGGATTAATTGCAAACGGACCACTAGGGGGCGAGGCGAGCCCAACTCTTTTGCGATGGTTTTTGAAAACCTTATGTCCATACTGTACCTAACACCACACCAAAAATCAAATCATTGATTGATTGATTTTCATGAATTCCCTCCCAACTATAACAAATGCAAATGCTTCCATACAGGCATAATGTATGATACAATAAAATGCAAAACATTGAAAGTGGTGCAATGCTTTATATACCAGTTTTTCCAATATTTTAGGAAAAACTCACTGAAATTGATAATTCTTATAAAGTCTCCGTAAATGTATGGAAAGGGATAACTTTGACTTTTTTTTAATCGATTGGAACAACCCCAGTTTGAAGTTGAAATTGTGTATAGGCATGGGGTTTAATAATAGAAGTCATTGATTTAATCAATGAAGTACAAATACAATATGAAGTTGCAAATTAATTCCGTCGCCTCTGTCTTATTAGTTTCAAACTGTAAAAGAGTAGGACGTTAATTTGGCCGTCTGCAAGATCAATATGCCAACATCTACATGAAGACGAATGTTGATTGTAGGGGTTCCCTCATTACATTACAAAGACAAATGCACGTACTGAAGTGAATGAGTGTGTCATACACAAGTGTTTTCAACCATTTTCACATCAAGGCCTATTGTTTATTCAGCATTCTAGCCATGGACCACCTAACCATTTGATGAGATTTAGCCTCTCAGACCCAAAACGTATGGATATTTTGTCGTCGTTGGATAAGATTTTGTCCACAATCCCATGCTGTATTGAAGTTGGCACCATTAGGAGAGCCAACGGCATTACTTGTAAATTAAGTAATGCAGATGTTTAACAATAATTTTACTCAAGAGTTAAAGATCTAACTAGAAAAAGTGCCCTTCTGGGCACAGGTCTCCACCAGGATTTCTTCCTCAGCCTAGTGGGAATATGCGTGCACAGTGTCATCGCAATCGGACGCTGCGTTGAGGAGTTGTGGCGATTTGTACAAAGCGGGCTACTCCTGAAAACTGTAGGAGCCAATCGTGGCCAATCAGGATGGAATATGAGAAATCAAACAAACCTGCCTTGATCACATGACTATGGAGATCATGTGTACCGATTTGCGTGAAATTTGGATAAAATCTGAAGGAGTAATAATAGAAAATGTGTTTTACATATGTCGGCCTCCTGGTGGCGCTATAAAGAGCAGATGTGAAAAATTCCAGGCAAAGGTTTTTCCATGGCCTCTAGGGAGTTGGCATACAAAGTTATCCACAGATCCGTGCAGTTAGAGGTAAAAACACTTTTCGGCCAGTTATAGCGCCACCTTGAGGCTGAGTTGAAATTGTTGATGTGGCATTTTGTCCTCGGCCTAGTGGGAATGTGGGTGCACAATTTCACGCAAATCACGCGATGTGTTCATGATTTGCAGCATTTTGTTTGAAACTGAGCACTCCTGTGAACTTTGGAAGCCAATCTTAACCAATCAGGATGGAGTGTGAGAAATCTGAAAGACCGGTTTCGTTGAATGGCTCTAGAGAGACTGTGTACCAATTTGCGTGATGTTTGGACAAAATCTGTAGGTGTACTGTGCAAAAACTTGTTTTGCACAAAGCGGCCTCCTGGTGGCGCTATAACAGGCCGTTGTGGAAAGTTTGGGGCAGAGGTTCATCGTTGGCATCCAGGGAGTGTGTGTGCAAAATTTGGCATCGACCGGGTTAACGGTGGCCGAGATTAGCTGCTCACGGACACACGGACACACGGACGGACGGACGGACGGACACACGGACGGACGGAGTGCAAAACATACTCTCCCCACATGCCTTCGGCCTGGTGGAGACAATAAGAGTCCATTTGGTTACAAACTCTCCATCATTTAGCTAAGGACCACCTGGAACTGCCTCAAGGACCACTGGTTGAAAACCACTGCACAAGGGGACTGCTTGACCCTATGTGCCCCTATGTGGGTCTGGTGGATCTGTTATGCTGTAGGGGCATTTCCCCACTACTTGTACCCTTATGGCCTTTTATGGAAATAAATGAACCATTTCTATCGTGATGGGAGTGGTCTCATCCTGGATGACAGGACCCCATCCACACTGCACATGGGCTAATGGATTGATGTCTAATGAGTAAGACAATTATGTGAATCAAACATGTTTGATAGCTCTTTTGACCAGTCCACGACTATCAAAAATGCCAATGGTGTTCCGTTCCTTCAGTTGAGTTCAATAGACGTGTAGCATTTGTTCCTAGTCGTATTCTGACTGCCCGTGGCGTGGTGGACCAACACTTTACTAAGACACTATGCTGGTTTTTCCTTTAATTTGTCACCCATTTGTATACAATTAATTGCACAGATTTTTGATGCACATAACTCCTGTATGCAGTACATTTATATGCAACTCCTCCCCCTCATGTGGTCTCTCTGCTCCCTCTCCCTGCTTTAGCCAATTGCAGCAGGGAGTGGTATACCGCAGATAAAATGCTACCTGAATGGAGTGAAGGTTCCCAGGGTCGTACGACTCAAGGTAAAACACACACACACACACACACACACACACAGTCACACACACACATTTTAATCATTTATTTATGTCCACATAAGAGCTACAATACTACAGTACAGAATGCAATCAGCAAATCCCGGACAAATACCCACACGTACAAGTAACAGCGTCTTCACCATATTTGGCGGCTGCTACCGATAGTGGAAGAGATTGCACAACATTTTTGCAATCCGTTTAGCTGCTTTTTTTAGCATCCCAAGTTGTTGGAAGCCTCTTACAACCAAACTATGTACATGTCCTAGGCTGCCGAAGATAAACACAGGTAGATTGCACCTGTAGCCTAGCTCTAGCACGCACGCACACACACACACACACACACACACGCACACACACAGCTACGCACACACACAGCTACGCACCCAATGAACAGATAGAAATTGCATTCATGCTCTGTGTGTGTGCATGTTCCATAGACCCTGCTGGTTAAAGTGTTTGGTGTGATCTGTTCTGTGGCTGGAGGCCTGGCAGTGGGAAAGGTAAGCATTGCATGTTCTAGTCACAGGTGTGATGAAAGGAAATGGTGTGCTGTCATGCTGTTCAGGGAAATGTCGCTCATTAGTCCCTGAAGAGACCACATTCCATAACAATATGGTGTCTTTCCTATACTTAAGGTAGTATTGATGGAAATTATTGTGGTCTGCTTGTTTGTCCCACAATTCCTCAGGAAGGTCCCATGATTCACTCTGGTGCTGTTGTAGCTGCAGGGGTCTCTCAGGGTAGAAGCACCTCTCTGAAAAGAGACTTCAAGGTACTGTGTGTGTGTCGATGTGTTTTAAGTGACTTAATTGCAGCTGAGACTGAAACTGTTCATGTTGGATAAAAAAAAAACATATCACCTTGAGAGATTTGCACTGTGTAGTGCACACGTTTTTGGGGACTATAATAAGGCATTTATCCATGTGGCATGTGTTTCTGTAAGTTTAGTAGTTTACTAACGTGTACATGTGTGTTTTTAGATATTTGAATATTTTCGGAGGGACACAGAGAAAAGAGATTTTGTATCTGCCGGAGCTGCCGCTGGTGTGTCTGCTGCCTTTGGAGCACCTGTCGGTAAAACAAACACACACACACACACACACACACACACACACACACACACACACACACACACACACAGGAAAATAAAACGACGAGACAGATATTTGAAAATACTGGCAGTCTTGAAGATCTTATTATTATATAAAATGTGGTTGTGTATTCCATTCCACCGTGGTGATGCTTGTGTCCCATGCAGGTGGTGTTTTGTTCTCCCTGGAGGAAGGAGCTTCTTTCTGGAACCAGATGCTCACATGGAGGATAGTGAGTACTTTAATGACTGAATGTTTTGACAATTATTTGGGGCCCCACTTTCAATATCCTCATATCCATGAGAACCACTGGAATAGACCCGGGAATAGGTGTTAACCAGATGCTGACATGGAGGACAGGGAATACCGAAAGGAAGGAAGAGGATGTATTAATTAATTGCAAGTGGTCTGTTCTCACTGATAGATTAATTAAGTAATTAGAAGATGGAAGTGGCCTGTTCTCACTAAATCAGAGGATGACATAGAGGATGGTAGGTTAATACCACTGGAAGAAAAGAGTAGCAGGCTTGAAACGGGTGGAGAAGAGAGGAGAGGAGAAGTTGGGGCAGAGAAGTCCAGTCCTGAGTCGACTCTTTCTTTCTTGCGGCTGCTTTCACAGCAGGACTGTTTGCTTCGTTTAAAAGGGACCATGGTCCGGCTGGTGTGAACGGGAACGAGAAACCTGAAAATGCCGACCTCTGTTAATTTCCAAACAAACCACAGTGCGGGTGTTAACGCAGTCGGACAGGGACTTTATAGAGGACCAAATATAGGAAGTTAACCAAAATAGCCGTCGGCAGTTGTGTAAAGCATGTCTTTCTTACGGGAATCACTATTGATATGACAGCTGATCTTTCTTCATTAGCTGCAATATAAACGTTAACTTTATCCTATAGTATAGACTCTTTTCTCCCTGTATGAGGCTATGAGCCAGCACATTTTTAACGGCTTGGCAAGACTGTGTGTGTGGTTCACAACAAGCTTCTGTTGTAGTTTGGCAGTGAAGTAATTGTCCATAGAAATATCAGTAGATCAATTTGGCCTGTATGACCACGTCATTTGGTTCGCTTTACAAAGTCCCGCTAGACCAGGGGTGCCCACACTTTTTTGACTTGAGGTCTACAGCTCAAGGTGATCTACCAACCAAAAAAATATTATCCCATTGCTTAAAATACTCAAAATAAATAACATTAAGGCATTAGGACTGTTTCAAAATCAATTATATTTATTTACCTTTTCAGTTACCCCACATTGCAAAGAAGAGATTTTTTGTTAAAGTTACTCTTTGTAATAACGTCAATCAATTTCAATTTGTAATAACATATATTGCTCATAAAATGTTACAAATATTAAAAGTATCACAATCACATGAAGGAATAATGCACCACTCAACTCAACCAGAGCAGAACTCCCACCACAGGACTCTGGCAATCAATTAATACAGTTGCAACCACTATATTAATGGGAAGTATTTCATACAATTTAAGTTAAAAAAATCTGAACTATCCCTTTAATCAGATGACTGCTTGCAGCCTTGCACTGAATGGAGTCCGTCAGCGCTGCGTAATCCGGACAGTCACTGCTGACAGCTAGTCTTAGGGCCGATTCATACTCCTATTTTACCGCTGTTTCTGCGCTGTAGTGCCGAAATGATTTCGGCTCGTCAGAAATTTTCAGTAGCACCGAAGAGCCGATTTTAGGACGGTACCCGCCCCCCCGAACCTCAAATGACGTCACATTGTAGGCTCTACAGCGCCGAACCGACTTTTATTCGGCTCTAAAATAGAAGTATGAATCGGCCCTTAAACAGGCCTCCAAATGATCGTCCGTCAACGTGGAACGATATTTGGACTTAATTATCTTCATGTGGGAAAACGCTGATTCACATAAATATGTGGAGCCAAATAACGCTGTGAGCGAGACTGCACAAGTCCTGATTTTTGGATACTTTTCCTCCACGAGTAAGTTCCAAAACTCTCCATCGCGGGCGCGCAACTTTAACTGTATGTCAGCCTGCAGCGCCATGATCTCATTCTCCAACGCAGAAGTTCATGTGTTGCTATTTTCGAGGCAATGGAATCAACATCAGCTTCTGAATGGGAAGCACATGAATGTAGCGGCAGTAAGGCAAACGCAGTTGGACTTTGTGAAAAAATAATCTTATTCCCACTCTGCATGGAAGTGATATGTTTTAGGCTTCTTTGCCGCGCGCATCTTGCTATATGAACAATGATGGATAGATATCCTTTTAATTTGTTTGTTTGTTCCCCACACTTGAAAACAAGGCACTGCATTGTGGGGGGGGGTTTAAAGCCGCCGCCGCGCCGCCGCCTGCCCGAGGCGCGGATTGTTTTTTTGTTAGTTTTTTCATGGCAGGGCCAAGCGGTCTACCTGCGCAGCGCTTGCGATCGACTGGTCGACCGCGATCGACGTAATGGGCACCCCTGCGCTAGACGGACCAAAATCAAAATGCAAAAATGTAAACATTTGGTCCCTGATCCGGACTTTCTTCCATATCTTTTTTTCTACTCTCTCTCTGTCTCTCTGTCTCTCTGTCTCTGTCTCTCTCTCTCTCTCTCTCTCTCTCTCTCTCCAGTTCTTTGCCTCCATGATCTCCACCTTCACTCTGAACTTCTTCTTGAGTATCTACCATGAAAAGCCAGGTGACCTGTCCAGCCCTGGTCTCATCAACTTTGGTCGCTTTGAGAGTGATGTGAGAGCCTCTATAATACAGCTTAATGATTTAATACATGCTGTACTGTTCACTGTATTATGTTTATAATTCAGCTGGCTATTTCTCTGACTAATTATTCATGATTTATCATTCTTCAAAATGTACCCAAAGACTAGTGACAGTCTAGAAAAGAGATCAGTGAGTGAAACATGTTTCAGTTTAGGAGGTTAAATAACATCTGTTTTTCTGTTTCAGAGTGTGGCCTATAACCTCTATGAGATTCCCATTTTCATCGTTATGGGAGCCATAGGTAAAACCCCTCCTCTCTAATATTAGTGCTAGATCTTATCGGGAGTTAGGATTGCAGGTGGAAAAGCTCAGACCGCAAGCAGGCGACGGTGTTCTGCAGTAGAGAGACAGAAACCTAAGTACAGAGTCAAATAGCAAATCTATTTCTTCACGGACATGCAGGCATGGGCCATCACTAAACTGATGGAATAGCAGTGAACAAGGTTTACATAGGAAAAGCCTGTCTTCCGCAAAGGTCATAGTCAATCCTAGCACCACTACTAGTCTTCCATCATTACTTATGACACCAGGAGGCGCATATGCCCGCCATTATGACAGCTTCTCTGCGCCTCAGTCCAGCTCACCCACCCTGCCGTGTTCAACTTCTGTATATGTTAAATGCATTCAACCTCATGTTACACTTCTACCTCACCCAGATTAGAGTGTGTTAGAATGACACATGACACACTGGGTTCATGTAAAGTATTTGCTAGGACAGAATAAAACGGCAGTGCCAGTGGATTCTACCACACCTCCATAGGGAAAAGTCCTAAGAGGAATTTCCCTAAAACGTCTGTGCCTTTTTTGGTCAATACTATTCATGATTAATTCTGCTCTTTTATGTGCTCTACTTGTGTTGTGTGAACAGATTTGAATAACAATGCATTTAACCGGCAGGTGGATTGCTGGGAGCCCTGTTCAATGTCTTAAACTACTGGCTGACCATATTCAGGATACGGTAAGGCTTATACCGTCGTTTTTGGAACGGGTGAACCGTTCAGTGCCCGAGACAAGTTCCAAATACACAAAATGCTAAAACAAAGCACATTTGTCATCTGTGACGCTGTAGGACAATGATGTTGGTTTGTCGGAGTTCTGTACTGTGTTGTGATTAATCCAATTGTGTGCGTGACATAGGAAATTGTTCGGTAGCATGCATTATTACACCACAAGCGTCCAGCAAGAATAACCCAATTCCACACCAACAAAGCCATGAACATAAAGACACATTACGGAAGTAACCAATGATACGTTTTCATCATGCTTTACCAACATATTTATACCAGCATGAGTCAATGCTCTAGTATGCTAAGTTGCTAACAATAACCACTGCATCAGAACACAGTCGTGTGGGAGGACAATCACCCTTTTTTTCTATCAATTACTCACCCCATGTAGACTAGACTTGACTTGAAGTTGATGACCAGCAGTGCTTCCCTGTGGAGACACAAAGAGTCTCCATAGGGAATCCACATGGGACCAGCATGTCTTCATGTGGATCTCAGACTTGTGGCTGTGTGTGTGTTATCCCCCTAATGGCCAGTGACGTAATTGACGTATTAAATAATTTTATGTTTTTTCATATTCCATCTGAATTAGTTAAAAGCAGGCTCTGTACCCAAAAATGCCTGTATTTAGCCTGTCCCCAGCAAGTGGTCACAATTTCAAACAGCCAAAAAAGTGTCTAATACTGTCACAATCACATAAATATACATACTAAATGAAAGTAGATTGTCAACAACATAGCAAACAATATACAGAGTTCATTTTTTTTTTACATTTTCCAATAAATATCTCATATCAAATGTGTGTCTCCGTCAACTCCGTCAGGTTTTTTTAAAGTCTTAAATTAATCCGAAAATATTGTCGACAGATTTAGCCTGAAGACTCCTTTTCCAAGTCCTGTTTATATTTGTTGCAACAGCACCTGGTCTGACAAGCATTCAATTGTTTGATATTTTAAACAAACAATGTTGATATCAATGTGGTCACAGCTTTTACATGTCAACTCAGATCATTATTATGATCTTTGTTAAGAATTCCAAAATAATGTTTAGTATTTTAGTTTAGGGTTAGGTTTAGCTAACAACTGAAGAAAACTAAATGGCTACATTGTACTACAAAGGGTTAAGATGAAAACAAATGCCATTTGACGGAGTTGACGTCAAAAGTGTTAAAACAAAAGTTACGACAAAAGTGTTAAAAATAAAATTATAGTTTTTGAATATTGGGAAGTATTCTAATTTGGCACACAGAGCATGCCTTAAGGAACATTTTTGGCTATAGGGCCATCACAGATTTGTCTCGTGGTGATGGCCGCCACCTGTTTTAGACCACCTAGGATCTTGATTCTGGCGACTAATCATACATTTTAAAAGATGAGGAATACAGTGGTACTATTTAGATTTGTCCTGTGACCATGGCAGCCATTGTTTTTCAAAATGACCACCAACCTGCTGTTATTTTACCAATAACTCAAGTTTTAGACCACCAAGGATCTTGATTCTGGCGACTAATCATTACATTTTCAAGGATGAACTTTCTCTGGGAGGGGTCAGGGCTTATTTCAGGTGCAGGTTGAGTTGCTACTGACAGGACATTAAAAGGAGGTGGTCTTTCTGGCCTTTGACTTGTCCCTTTCAGGTACAGATGCACAGTTTGACTTCACTGGCCACTGCAGGGAACTGTGGGGGAGAAACTTTAGTCTCTTGACACCCCGATTAGGTTCAGGGTTTTTTTGGTGGAGACTTGCCTTTCATGACATTGTTGCTGCAGCAGTTGATCTCCTTACTGCCAGCGGTGGCACACTCTGGGTCTCTGGGGCGTTGTATCTTGGTGGCCTCCTGCCAGTGTTTCTCCATCCTTTTCATGAGCTCTGTGTTCTGGGGCTCTGTCAACTTACATTGTCTTGGCTGGAGATTGCTTTCCTGCAGGGTCCAGCCCAACCCAACCTCACTTGTTCGGTTGGTGTGATTAGGTGGGGTGGTCTTCCCCAATCAGTATGAGGGGTTTGACACTTTCAAACGGCAGTCTGGCCAAGAGTCTGTATTTAGTTGTGAGGCTAGATACACGATACGATTGCTCACACAGCCCCAGGTGACTTGAGGTGAAGGCTCCTTTGATTTGGTAACATTGCTTTGGTTGACATGCTGGGGACACAGAGAAAGACACTGATGCCTTCAGTGTCTGCACATCCTGCCTGATAGTCCTGAAGGCAGATCTTCTGTCTTCAGTCTTTCGCTCACTGTTCACTGCTCACTGTTCACCTCAAGCAGGACAAGGTGTTTGCCTTTGCACAGGCTATATGGTTAGGACTCGTGCTTCAACCACTCAGAGAACTCCAACAGGGTGTTGGTTGCTCCTGGGCCGCAGAGCATTGTGTGGCGGAATTCAGCTCTCATGGTGGCAGCTTGTTGAGGAGCCGCATCTAAGTTCTGTGTCTCCCTCTGGGCCTAGGGTAGACACTTGCTATTTTCCGTAGCACTAATTGGTGGGGCTGTCCAAATTTGTTGTTTAGGTGTCACTCGGGTCTCTGTTAAAGTCGGGTCTAGGTGGTCTAGAACATGAGTTATTTAGTCAGGGGATATTAATAAATGTCTACCATGGTCACAGGTAAAATCACAGGATAAATCTAAATAAATAGTACAACTGTATTCCTCATCCTTGAAAATGTATGATTGATTAGTCACCAGAATCAAGATCCTAGGTGGTGTAGAACTTGAGTTATTGTAAAACAGCAGGTGGCTGCCATTTAAAAAAATGGCTGCCATGGTCACAGGACAAATCTAAATAGTACCACTGTATTCCTCATCCTTGAAAATGTGGGATTAGTTACCAGAATCAAGATCCTAGGTGGTCTAGAACCTAAATCAGTTCAACTCCGTCAGATGTCCGTCAACTCCGTCAGACGTTGGTCCCGTGATGTTTTTGTTAATTTCCAAAGAAATAGACGATTCGATGTCAAATCTTTTGTGCTTATGTATTGAAACACCAACTGAAATGATACGTAATGATGATTTGTTTTTTTATGGTTTTCATGTTATAATATTGAAAATAAAGGTTGAAATGACGGATTTGAGAAATTGGATATTTCATAATAGTGTGATATTGGAACAAAACAATGATTACTGAAAGCCATTATAAGATAACTGAGGACTTTATATTATTGTTGAAATTATCAAATTAAAATAAAAGGGATTTTAGTGTGTCTGACATGTTGACATGAATCAGTTATGAAGTGCATAAATGTCCCATTTTAGAAAGAAATGTTATTCGAAAAACCTGTTCCTTCTCAAGATTGTTAGTTGAGACCTGTGTCTACAAATACATCCATTTGATTTGAATGTATCTTAAAAAAAAAAAAGTTTTGTCCCTTATCTCAAGAATGGGTGACATATGGTACTGTGCACAAGACATTTGGCGCCGTAAGTTTAACTCTGAACAGACGGACATAGACGGACAGACTCTCTTACTTCCTGATTTGGGGACATGATTATCACTAAAATATTCATTTAAATAAGGGGCGTCAAACTAGAATCACTCTGGAACACTTGAGTAGTGACGACCAACTAAAGTGGAAAGAGGAACTTGAGCACCACTCACGTTGGCAGTGGCAGGTCCGCAACACCCAGCCATGAGATGTTCTCAAGGGCACGACGTGTGAAACGACACTCTGGCATTGCCATTTTCTTCTCCTTCCAGGTACGTGCACCGGCCCTGTCTCCAGGTGATGGAGGCCATGCTGGTCGCTGCCGTGACGGCAACTGTGTCCTTCGCCATGATCTACTTCTCCAATGACTGTCAGCCGCTGGGACCTGACCACTCCGAGGAGTACCCTCTGCAGGTGCGCGCGCACACAGACACGCACATATTACTGGCCAATGTTATCAATACAGTGTTTTATTTTTGTTGATTCTCTCATTGACTCTTTTTCTTCCATTAACAGTTGTTCTGTGCAGATGGAGAGTACAACTCTATGGCGACGGCCTTCTTCAACACCCCTGAGAGAAGTGTCCGGAGTCTCTTCCATAACCAGCCAGGTAATGGACGATGATGTGTGTATATATATATATATATACTGAACAAACACTATATACATTAGGACTATTGGACTATAGAGCTATTTAATTCTATAACAAATAAATATATCACTTACCCTACCTCTTTTTAACCGATTGCTTGCTAACGGCTCCCGCAAACTCATTACCCGGTATGCTACGATGATAGCATTGGACAAACACACTTTTCCTAGGCCGACAGTAAATGTTCTCTTATAGCGAGAAGCACACCGCATACCTCAAAAGAAAGCTACATTTGTCCACTCCAATTTAATTTTTTTATTTTACCATCTTCCATTCTGGAGAAAATTATCTTTATGTAACACCTGCTTTTGTAGTGACAGGCTCATCTTGAACAGAAGCCGAGTTAGGAGCTGTTTTATGTCAGACGTTGACAGGCAGTTTTAAAACAAACATGCGGTAAACGTAGAAATCGCACCGGACCGTTGGGATTTGAACCACGAAGAAATCCTGTTCCCGCAATCAATCAGAGAAATTGGTCATTTTCCATCGTTTCGCGAGAAAATGCCATATTAAAATAAGAAAAAAATGCATCCCTGGAGGATTCAACATAAATACTTTCCCAGGTTACTATCCCCCCCCATCCTCCTTCAATTTAACGTGTGTAGCATTCAGTTCAGAAACACTTTCTCGTGTTTTGTAACATGTTCCGCTCATTTCTTTCACTCCTCCAGTGTGCCTTCATTTTTCTTCCAAGAACCTCATTACAATTACAACCTCATTACATGTTCCTCATTACAGGTTCATGCTGTACAACTCACATGTCTCTCTGTCTCTATTCAACAAACCAGCTCCATAATATTTAAACCTTTTCAAAAAGATTAATATCATAAAGATTTGCTGGTCTGAATTATGGATGTAAATTACCTGAATTAGTTTTACACAAATCTGTTCATATCAATTTCTCATCTCGCTCTTTATTCCCTCCTTTTTCTCGACCCTTAAGGCTCATTCATAGTCTGGATTTTCGGTGATGAGGTGACCACCACTCCGGTGGTGAGCTGACCACCGGAGCTGAAATAAGGGTGGTTTCTTACACACATCCCTCCATCACCTGAAATAATAGCGGTGGTGAGTAAAAACAGAGAAGGGCTGGAGCGGTGGCGGTGGTTTGCTCTTCACCGCGGCTCGTGACGTCATGTTGTAGTTCGGTGGTCACTTCAACACCGAAGATCCAGACTATGTATGAGTCTTTACACTTTTCCCGACCCGTTCACCTCTGATCACGCTGATCAGGCACACATCCACACCCTCTGACCCTAACCCTCTGCATTGTGTGTGTTCACCCACAGGTACGTACAACCCTCTGACGCTGGGCATGTTCACTCTCACCTACTTCTTCCTGGCCTGCTGGACGTACGGGCTGACCGTGTCCGCAGGAGTCTTCATCCCCTCCCTCCTGATAGGAGCAGCCTGGGGGAGGCTGTTTGGAATACTGCTGGCCGCCATCAGCCCCTCAGACTCTGTGAGTAGTACAGTACCTGTGGTACAGAAGAAAATATGACACGCTTTGCTGTTGGATGTAAGGGGGGGCCCTTGTGGGCAAAATTCAGAATAAAATCTCACTCCTATAATCTGGCCATAAACGGACTTGCGCAGCCGCGGACACACACTTGCATGCACGTGTGACACACACACACACACACACACACACACACACACACACACACACACACACACAGTCACACACACACACACACACACACAGTCACACACACACACACACACACACACACACACACACACAGTCACACACACACACACACACACACACACACACACTCTCTCTCTCTCTCTCTCTCGATATGCCATTATAATTTCATGAAGTTAAAATGCATACAAGTGAATGATAGATACTATAATGTCATTTTAATTTGTATGTACCATTTTGTTTGGGCCAAGACATGTTTTTTACTTTTTAGTCTCATCCTCACTCGCGTAAACATTTGCTCAACTGTTGTTAACTTGTTTTACATTAATTTGTTTGTGCGTTTTTAGATTTGGGCGGACCCTGGCAAATATGCCTTGATTGGAGCTGCATCACAGCTTGGTGAGTTTCACCATATTGCAGTATTCATTTATAGTCTGTCATGTGATAGTGTCACATGTAAAAAGTAGCTACATCTACATCTACGAGCTCACAACTCATAATTATGTACGACTCGGGCATGACTTCATGTTTGATGGCTAATGTAAACAGGATGAAGGGATGACGCTGCCATGGCCACTTTGGACCAGGCATGTGATTCAGACAGAGTCTAGACTTGTACTATATTCACTGGTTTTCGGGTTCTATATTATTTGACTGATTTGCTTAACCCATTTTGGGGCGGGAACTCCTTTTGGTGTTTTAAACATTATGTTATAATTTAGCTATAAATAGCAGACCTACAAGCGCGCGCTATGAGCTTGTAGGTCTGCTATTTTTTTAAAATCATGAACATGTGGTGCAAAGCTTTGAATATATACTCTTTCAGAGCGAACGTTTTTAACTCAAATCTTTGCTTCTGGGAGGTGGTTCCTGAAACACATTTTCAGATGGGGGTCAGCGGCCAATTTCATATATTTATGGGGGTCCTTGACATGAAATATTGAGAACCACTGATATAGAAACATGAGGTTTTTCACAAAAAATATACATTTAAAAAAAAAACTTTTACATTTTGAGGTCAGGCCTAAATGGCTTAAGGACTCTTTCACAGGAATAAAGACTGGATTCTGTGTCCTGTACTCAGTACAGTATTTTTATCATTTACTGTATAAATAATAAATAAATCCCTGGGGAGATTGGTCTGGCACTCCTCAGTTTGACTTGCATTCCACTCACCCCAGAGTCGTGTGTGACCAATCAGAGCCCACTATTCAAAGTGACTTTTTTTTGTTTTGCTGTGACGTTGGAATCAGTTTGTTTTTTCCGCCCCTTGGAAATAAATCTTCCACACCAAAGTTCCAGACTAATATCTATGCAGTGATAAATAATCTGGCCATGCCACACATGCATATGTATATCCCATTTTGGGCGGGAACCCCTTTTGGTGTTAGCATTATGTTATGCTTTAGCTATTGAAGAATAGCAGACCTACAAGCTCATAGCGCGCACTACGAGCTTGTAGGTCTGCTATTTCTTTTTTATCGAAGAACGACTGACATAGAAACATAGCTTTTTCAGAAACTCGTCGAAGAGACGTAGAAGACATTTTTAGAATCTGATCTCGGGTCAAGATGGGATATGATGTATATGTATTAGCTTGTAATGCTGCCTTTCGCCCTGCAGGGGGCATTGTGAGGATGACCCTCAGTTTGACCGTCATCATGGTGGAGGCCACAGGAAACGTCACCTACGGTCTCCCCATCATGCTCGTCCTCATGACGGCCAAGATCGTAGGAGACTACTTTGTGGAGGTGAGCCGAGGGGAAGAGACTCTCCGTGTCTGCTCTGTATCTATCGTAGGAGACTATAGACTCTATCTATCGTAGGAGACTATAGACTCTATCTATCGTAGGAGACTACTTTGTGGAGGTGAGCCGAGAGGACGAGGCTCTGAGTGTGTCTGCTCTGCCAAGGCATTTCTTCCTGAGCACGGCATATCTTTAGAATTGTTTTCCAATAGGAGCGTTGCGTGTTTACAGTGCAACGTAAAAATATATATATTTTTACAGAAATATTTTCAACTCTGGACTGGTGGCGTTTTTTAGGAGAGCCCCTTGCGTTTCAGCTGGGGGAAAAAAAATGCTTTGTTTGACATACAGCCTCGTGCTTGTACACAACACACACACACACATCACCACATGTCCCTTGTACTACTGATAGAAGACTTGTTTATTTAGTTAGTAATATGCAGACTTGTTTATTTAATTATGTAATATGCTTTGCAGACACGCATGCGCAGAGGACCAACCAGTGTGTGTGATCTCTTGCGTTTGTGTTCCAGGGCATATATGACCTCCACATCAAACTACAGAGTGTTCCCTTCCTACACTGGGAGGCCCCGGCCACATCTCATTGGCTGACGGCAAGGTAACCCACTGCCCCGATTGGCTCATAGCAGGTCAGGGATGTAAGGCCTTCTCTGATTGGCACGAATGACATGTCGACTTCACATAGACGACGAACAAATAATGTTTTGGTTTGTCCCTCTCCAACGTTTATTTCTCTTCATCCCTTTCACTATCACCTTTTCATTCTCTGTTTTCACACCATCATCTTTATTAAGTTCCAACCATCATCCTCCTCGTCATAATCTTCTTTCCTCTGTCTCCTCACCTTTTAACTAACTCTTCCATCCCTTTTTCCCCATTGTCCAGCCCACTCTGCATAGATTAAAGTTCTCAGTCGCCACGACTGATTTCAGTCATTTGGATTCTATAGAAGTCTTCCATGAAAGCATGCTGCCCCACAGACTGAGCTTGGTCTTGTAGATCTGCTATTTTCGGTCATTAGTTATTTTAAGTTAAGAGTTTAGAAGCGTCTTCCAGAAACACGAATGGTCTCATAAGAATGTCACGATTTCTCCAACTGGTCGGCCTTAAACACCACCATTACATTTCCCAGTCTTGAGGTTTGATCTTGCTTTGTTCCATGTCTCGGTCTCTCGTCTCCAGGGAGGTGATGAGTTCTCCAGTGACGTGTTTCAACAGGCTAGAGAAGGTGGGAACCATCGTGGACGTCCTCAGCAACACCTCCACCAATCACAACGGTTTCCCCGTCGTCGTGCAACTCACCGGCAGTGACGAGGTATACTGTAGATACAGCTCATCACTTAAGCTGCTTTTTCCCCCCAACAATTATTACGTCTCATTGTGAAAAATATAATAATTCACCAATTTCACGCGTGGTCAAGTGAAACTTTTTTTTAAAACACTTTTTTCGAGGATTTTGAAGATTTTTTTTAAATTTCGAGGTCAGGCTTAAATGGGTTAATAAGAACATGCGTATAAAATGTATGAAAGTACTGGACGTCACCCTGCAAAATGTCCACATAATAAATATATAATGTGTATAGAAAAGATGGTGTGAAATAGTTCACAATGTAAAAATCAGCTTAAGGAAGGTTATATAAAATAGAATACAGTTCTGAGTAAATTCACATGTACAGTACTGTACAGAACGGCGCATAGAAACCAGTGGGTTGATCATTCAAGGTTAATCAATTTCCTTTTCCTTACACACATCCCTCCATCACCTGTTCCTGTTGCCGTCTCTCTCTCTCAGCCAGCGAAGCTCTGCGGTCTCATCCTTCGCTCTCAGCTCATCGTTCTGCTCAAACACAAGGTGAGATGTGTGTGTGTGTGTGTGTGAATCTGTCTGAATCATGTTTGTGCTGCATTGGGTTAGTGTTATATTTGAGTGTCCACACGTCCCCCAGATATTTTCATATACTGTGTGTGTGTGTGTGTGTGTGTGTGTGTGTGTGTGTGTGTGTGTGTGTGTGTGTGTGTGTGTGTGTGTGTGTGTGTGTGTGTGTGTGTGTGTGTGTGTGTGTGTGTGTGTGTCCAGGTGTTTGTGGAGCTGGCTCGGTCCAGGCTGACCCACAGGAAGCTGCAGCTGAAGGACTTCAGGGACGCGTACCCCCGCTTCCCCCCCATCCAGAGTATCCACGTCTCGCAAGACGAGAGGGAGTGCATGATGGACCTCACAGAGTTCATGAACCCTACGCCGTACACTGTACCACAGGTACACACACACACACACACACACCTTACACTGTTCCACAATTACTTGCGGACATGTATACACCTTATTCTCTTCTATTAGGTGTACTAGTATATACAGTCTGGGAACCCATTCGGTAAACTAAAAAAACATTTTTTGTGTAGAAACAAGAACTCTGTTGGCTCCTTGAAATAATTAATGGGCAAGGGTAAACACCACTTTTCTGGTGTGTGTGTGTGTGTGTGTGTGTTTTAGGAGACATCTCTGCCTCGCGTGTTCAAGCTGTTCAGAGCTCTGGGACTGAGACACCTAGTGGTTGTGGATGACGAGAACAGGGTAAGTAACTCCGAGTCGTGTGTGTGTGTGTGTGCATCCATTCGTCATTCCCTGTGCTCTAGCTGTGTGGGTGTGTGTGTGTGTGTGTGTGTGCATCCATTCGTCATTCCCTGTGCTCTTAAGGCTTCACTCACACATTTCGATCTAGCATACAACATTGATCCATGCTAGATGTAAACAAAGGGTAAGTGCCATGGCCGCCCCAATGCATTTCCAATGGAAGTCACATGGTTTGTTTGTACAGCTTTTGGCTGTGTTCCGACTGCCCCCCTCCCCCCCATACAACAAGAATGTTGTGTCAAACCATGTGACTCCCATTGGAAATGCATTGCGAGCTTGCATCAGTAAACAAGTCTCATGCATCAGCTATACTTCTGTGTGTGTGTGTGTGTGTGTGTGTGTGTGTGTGTGTGTGTGTGTGTGTGTGTGTGTGTGTGCAAACATAGTAGATGTGTGCATCTTACTACAGGTGATACTACAACTGGTATGTTGAGGAAGATGATTGTATTTTTCCCCCCTCTTCTTCTCAAGGTGGTTGGTCTGGTGACCAGGAAGGACTTGGCCAGGTACACTCTGGGCAAACATGGTCTGGAAGAACTACAGCTGGCACAAACATAGTAGACACAGATGATGTGCAATGGACTTGGAGACAAGCGCGCGCGTGTACACACACACACACACACACACACACACACACACACACACACACACACACACACACACACACACACACACACACACACACACACACACACGTGGTACAACAACCATGTAAATGATTGACTTAGATACCAGACGGACAAACACCTCAAACAAAAGCACTCATTCCCATGGATTACACCGGTCACTTGTTGCCTAGTTACCTCTCAGCTCCAGCTATGCACTCACGCGTGGACTCTGTGGTGGTCCAAAGAGGCCATGCCAAAATGGTCACCGTGACAACACAACAAGGACACGGTTTGTATCCACAGATGGCCAGGTGTGGACAGAAAAATGTGCATGGAAATGGTCGAATGGTGAAAACACCATCTGAAGTGTGGTGGAATTAACTTGCCCAGAATGTCTGTCGTTCCCTGTCGAATGGTTATAAATATCTCCCACTCATTTTCTTTTTTGTTTTTTACCCAGATGGACAAATCTGAGAGGTTATGGAACCTATTGATGGATCTGTCATGGGTCACTGACTTTACTGAGTGTGTTTATTGTTTATCTGAGAGGTTATGGAACCTATTGATGGATGGATGTGTCATGGACTCATGGGTCAATGACTTTACTGAGTGTGTTTATTGTTTCTTAACTTTAGAACAAGTACTGGTCTGGACCGGACGGGTTGACCTTTCAGGAAACCTATCCGTTGTTTCTATTTGTGGACCATAGGTGAAGGCGTATGAACCATAGACTGTAAAAAAAAATATGGGTCTGATATGGACGTAAAATGAAGCCCGTCAGTCCTTGAATTGTAAATTGCCATCTTTCTAGATCCGTTTGGGCCCAGCTGAGCCATTGTCTGGCCCAGACAACGAGGCGGGACTTCCCCCCTTCTTCTTCGTTGGTTTTTATTTTGACTCGAGTGGGTGGGGGATCCCGTTCATAGACCATACGCGACTTTATGGTCATTTTTTTAATAAATGGGACCATAATTTTCCCAAAAGAATATTATGACATTAGAAATGAGACTTTAAACTAGTGACTGGAAGCAGAAAGTATTCATGATCATGTTTATTAAGGTAATACAGTCTAGGTGAAGTTGGGCCCAAATACATGGATCTCTATGGAGCTATGGGGTTTTTTGAGCCCAATGACAGCGCCACAACAGGCCATTATATGAATTTTCAGGAAATCCCGATTTCCTTATGGCTTCACAAAATATCTGTCTGACTGCCCCCCTGGTATGAACGCACGAAGGGATTATTAATGAACATAAACTATCCAAACTGTAGGGCTGGAAGTCAAATGTAAAGGGAACATAACTGTTTGCTTAACTTTTGACTCCTATGTCTTGTCCTCTAAGAATGTTCTCTGCACCTTTTAGAGCAATGGCTCCTCTCTACGTCAAGTTATGTCCCGTGGTAGAAGACAAAAGTAATTAAACTCTGGAAACCAGGTTCATTCAAAGCTCTTGCTGCTCTTGTTACATAGGGTACATAGAAACACAGGTTCATGTTTGTGTCATAGATTTAATTCCATTAAACGGGGTGGATTCAAGAGCACTCTGGCTCAGCTGATATCAGCACATCCACTTTTTTATGTTGTTTAGTTTTGCACTGTGTGAGTGAGGATGCTTTTATTTATTACATTGTTAACGTAGTCTCGTATTTTTCTTAAGCTTTAGAATGGGGTGGGTGGGTGCATATGGGGAGACAATTTGATGGCTTGAAGGATTTGGTAATTAACAATGGCACGACAAAAGGTTTTAGTCCCATTCCCAATACAGTAGTTGCATTTCCTATTTGGTACGAAAACGTGGATGTAATGGATGTATCTTATTTGTGCTTTTGTGTCACATGATTGTCGTTTCTGACTGAGGAGTTGGTTGATGGTAGCCGGGCTCCAGCCCCTGAATCATTGAAAAAAATATTAAACAAATGAACATTGTTGGCTAAGTTGATGGAGAGTGATTGATATAATTGGCTACAGCCACACATACCATAGCAGAGACCACCTGGGAATCAGAACTGTGTTGGGACAGGATTTTGGGAACACACTATTGCATATTTATTCCCAGTTTTATCATCAGCACCATTAATTAAACACATTTTTACACAAACATTCAGAAGTTTGTATCGCCACAATATATTTGCACTTTGATATACTACTGAGATCGAAGATAGATTTTAGTTTTTACTATGTTGCGAAATACACTTGACCCAAAAAAGATTTTATGAATGTAAAACCTTTTTGCAGTGAACATTTTATTTTATTTACGTCATTTAACGTGACAGTATTCGATGATGTGTTTAAATTCTTTATAATTGACCCAGATAAGGCGTGCCATCAGTGACATTTATAGACCATGCCAGGATTACCTGAATGTGTACATAAAAAAAAAAAAATGAAACATTTTACTATTTCAGTGTTTTCTGTATGCTCCCCCCCCCCCCTCCTGTGCACTTATTTTTGTTGCTTTTACATTTAGCCTCAAATCATTTGTTTTTGTCTCGTTTTCACTGTGCTGTTTGTTTGTACAGGTGTAGATGTTAAAATGTATGCTGTATTTTGTAACCACTCGAACCTTTTGTGAGCTAATAAAGTATAAAATGAAGTTAGTGCACGAGTCGAGGCAGTCTTGATGACACGGTGATCTCTCATCCGCTCTTTTCATTGGATTTAACTTTTTATTAGACACTTTTCTGACTTTTAAGAACATAAACCTACATTCAAAAATACTAACGGGATAATCAGAGCAACAACCGACAAATAGACCAGCATAACACTGGGCGTACATACTGTGACACTTTTCTGCATCGCAGCAAAATCATAAAATGGATTCAAAATCCCTCTCTTTTTAAAGCTCGGGGACAATAAAATAGAAGATTAATGACACTGCATGAAAATATACAGGATGATATAATCGTACATCTGAGAATCTCGCCATGCATGTTCTTTTGTGTACTTCATACCCATTCACTGGAAAGCTACATTGCCATAGGAAGTTGCTCCCTTACTACACCACGCTACCCCTGGTCACTGAATAGGGGTGAAAATCCTGGAATCTCCCAAGGGCCCTGGCTTCACTTTATTGTTATAGTGGAACGTGTGACGTCCATGCCAGCCACACTGAATTAGAGAGCGAGGTGTGGGGTGTGAGGTCCAGTCTCTGGTTCTGTTTCGGGATGCAGATGGAGGGTAACGTGATGGGTTCTCTTGTCATTAGATGATTCCATACTGGGCCAGTTCATGCAGCTCCAGGTGACTGAACGCCTCCCATGGACAAACCACAGTGTAGTCTGGACCAAGGGAAGAAAGTGTAAATGTAGCAACACAGTCTACGAAATGATAACATTTTGAACAAATGCCGTTGTAATGCTGTGAAGACTTTAATATATTAACATTTATATTCTATCAACCGTCACTGTTGTGTATAATTGTATATATTACAATTTACAGCATGTTACTTAACCCATTCTGGGCGGGAACCCATTTTAGTGTTTTACCCACTCAGATCGGGAACCCATATTTGGGTTCTGTACAGTATGTACAGTGTTACGAAGGAACGGAGTGCGGAATCCCAGACCAGACCAGATACTTGGCCTCGGTTACATACAGTATTAAAAAATGTAAACATTTTGATTCTGCTATATAAATATTTGAAGTTTTTCAGTTTTTTAGAGGCGTTTTTAGAATCGGCCTCAGGCTTAAATGGGGAACCCCAATTGAGAAGGGAATTACATTTTCAAGTGACAAACAATTCATATCACAATTTTTGCGGGGGATTTCAGCTTTGTCAAACCCACATCATCTGACATTATACCGTCAATATGCTCAGCTAACACAAATCTCAAGTCTTTGTCAAAAGTACCTGACAACTAATCCCAGTTATCTACTGTAGGAAACGTGGAGTAGGCCTACTGACAGCGTGGAGTAACAGAAGGGATCAAAACTGTTCTGGGAAAGGATGCTTTACTCACCAGTGCCAAGCCCTTCCATTCCAGGGATGTCATCTCCAAATCTTTAAAGAACAACAAAGACATGGTCAGAATTGATCTGGATAACAATGTGCGGTGGTAAAAGCAGGTGGCAGGTATAAACATACTGATAATGCATTATAACACTTGACAGTTATATAACAAGTTATACATTTAAGCACTCGTAAGTATTAATAATGCGTTATAACAATATCAATATATTTTATAATGTCATTTTCAAGTACCGTATCATAATACTTAATAATAAAACAATACTTCATAATTGCTGGACACACACTAACTGTCTTAGTTAGTGTGTGTAGTATTAATTTTATGCATTAAATTGTACATAAATTGTATTTTTATAATTATCGGGACAAAAGAAAAGATTTGTGTGATGAGTAAACATGCAGTATTACGATACCTGACCATATCATCGTAAAATATAATGTGTTATTGTGTTTGTTCTAATGTGTATTTATGCATACTTATCATACTATAAATGTGCAAAATCTGTGTGTGTTTGTATGTGCATATCTATTCTGTAGTTCAGAATAGATACCGTCCAACCGACCGACTTCAAACTAGGTGCACGCATTGCAAACAACCCGAGGGAGTGCTTCGCCTGGCATCAAGTCTGTCGGGTAGGGGTTTGTCCAGAACCGCCGATCCGACCGGTATGTCATTAGCATGCCTGGCTATATGGGACCGACTGACTTCAAAGTTGAACTCAGCCTAAGTATCGTTGAAGACCTGCAGGCGTGATTCGCCAAGTGGGAAGTGGCCGAATCAGCGGATTAAACAATATATATATATATATCGACTGAACCGCAATCAATATGACTCCATATTTGGGCATGCCTGGACGGAACGGCAACTACATTTTGCATTGAATCTTGAACTCCATCAGGAAGTATAGATAAACTTGAGCTCTCTACCCTTTCACCCCCTTCTTTGGAGGCTTGCTCTTGAACTGTCGGGTCATCCTCTGTTTGAACTTGGGGGGTCCCCTGCGAGGCGTGGTGGGGCCTAACGTCACCTTGGTGGGCGTCGAGACGTCGGCCATGGTGAGGCTGCAGGAGGTGGTGGAGCCACTGCTCATGCTGGGGTCAGATCAGGGCCTCTTCCAGGATCTGAGGTGGGCTACCTGTGGACGCTGGTTCTGCACGTAATGTGGGCAGCGGTGGAGAAAGTACTCACATTTTGTACTGGAGTAAAAGTATCAATACTGCAATATAGAAATACTCTGTTACAAGTAATAGTCAGAAATTCAAAATTGACTGACTACAAAGTAAATGTAAATGTACTTAGTAATTTTCCTGTGGATGCTGCTTCAGGGTTCTGTGTCGTCTCTTTCTCCAATATATAAGATATTCTTGATGTATTTATCCACTTAACCCTCTTCCTGGAAACATCCCTCTACGCTCTCTGTGTGTCTCTCTTCTTTCTTCATGCGTTATTGCATTATTTGTCCCTTAACATTTGTAAGCGGGTTTAAGTAGACTCTCCAGGCTCCTCCCATCCACGTCACTTTGCCAACGCGCCAATCCAAGTCACTCCTCATCTTCGACGTCCCTTCTCTGCTCATACCAGGCCGTCGTTCCACTGTGACACTGTGACAGGGAGATTGACAGGTTGGGGTCTTCAGGAGTGTTGATTGACCCACTACGGTTAACTGAATGTAAGAGAAAGAAAGGTAAACCTAGTCAAATCCTTTGTGTTCATTTTACTCTGTAAATGGACCCTATACTCTCAGTGTTAAATTGACATCAGGATTTTGCTGTGTACAGACAGTGTTATGCAATAGAGTCTCTCCACGGGTGAGCTTAGCTATCGACTTAATCAGAAGACTATCTTCTCCCCAATTCCGTTAAGTGTGTGCCTCAGCTCTCTAAGCAGCTTGCAGCTTTCCTAGGGAGCAAAATCCTCTCATGTCAATCTCCCTCAAAGACAGACTGTCAGACACTGGACAGAGGACATTAAGGGGGTTAATTTCAAAACACTGTCACACACACCCACACACACACACACACACACACACACACACACACACACACACACACACACACACACACACACACACACACACACACACTTGCTTAAGGTTGTCTTGGGTTTTTCTTTAAACATTGAAAGCACACTTTACGTGACTTCTATATAACAGTGGATCAAGTGTAGATTCTGCTTGGAACTAGTTTAAATGTACAATTATGTGACAATCATACCCCAGTTTATAAGTACTGGTAGTTAAAAACTAAATCAAAGGCACACAAAGTTATGAAGATGAAAGACAACACCATTCCATCCAGTCATCTCCTGGCTTTGATGAATGAGCTGCCCCAGCTTTCGGACACCTCTGGGTCACCCCCCCCCCCCCCCCCCCATAAGCCACATTATGATATGAACAGGGGAAGAGATAATCTAGAGTTTTACTACAGCAACCTCACTTAGACAAAGAGATGCTACAGAATCTAATGTCCCAGTAGACTGGGCATCTGGACTGAGTTCTACCTGAAATCTGTGTCTGGTACTAAAGTGGTACTAGCCTGTGTGTAATGCATATGTGTGTATGCCTGGAGTATAATATATTATTGTGTGTGTTGCATGTGTATTTAGGGGAGGTAAGGGCAGTCATGTTCAAATAGTTTAAAGAAAACATACTCTCCCAATCCCAACACGATTGTTCCAAGCTTCAGGTCAAGGCATAGCGCAAAAACTGTGACAAATGACATAATTAATTCACTTGACAAGAAACAATGCTGTGTAGCACTAGACTGTTATTACTGTATCAACCGGGCAACATTAAGCTTCTTGGTCACGGAGCAATTGACTGGTTTATTATCTCGCAGGGAGATGAGAACACAATTAATTGAGATATTTTTTGAAACTTTGCAATGAAAGTTCAACTCCACAATGCGAAAGGGGGTATGCCCACACTGCAACCCATACCTGCTAACCCTCCTGCACGTCTCCTGCGCCGGCATTTCTCCTGCTTATGGGGGATTTCACCATTTTTGCGTGGTCAAACCCGGTCAGACCTATCTCTCATCAATGAGAGAGTGTGAATGTTACTCTCGCTTTATGTATATGATGGCTGGATAAACTCCAGTCCCACATACAGTGTACATATACACTCATAAATTGTAATTGAATTCAATTAGACTTTTAATGGATCCCTCTGTTAGTACAGCCTGCAAGTATCAAACTCCCCAAATCCACCAGAATACTGGAAATTACTACTCTTCTAATTTGTTATAAACCAGACCCCCGCTTGGTCAGTGTCACCTCCACGACATGACAGGTTTACACAGACCCCCAGTAACATACCCTGTACAAAGTCCTGGAAGTGTAGACACCTCATTCACTTCCCAGTAACCAGGCCATGGAGGTTTGCGTGTTCCAGTGTGAGACTGAGTCATCAGGCAGAGACACACACACACACACACACACACACACACACACACACACACACACACAAATATGTGAACTAACTAATGTACTGTATGGCATGGTTTTAAGTGTTTTCATTTGTTATTGTGGAATATGATACATGCATGCTGATAGTAGTGATATGTCTGGCTTCTGTGCTGATTTATTGGCTTCATTTTCTCATTCAGTTTAGCGGCTTTGGTGGAACTGCTATAATTTATGTATGGGATCTGAGGTTATCACCACCACACCACAGTAACAGGCCACCATCCATTAAAATCATGGTACTGTAACATCATCTCTTGGTTTACTGGCAAGGCATAGTGTTCTGTTTATTTACATGGGACTACAATAAAGCATAATCCCATTTTTTACAATTTAGGCATTTAGGAGACACTCTCAATCCAGAGCGATTTACATTAAGCAATAACAAAAAGGCATGGGAATGCATCACATAATATAAAATGCATTCATCATGAAACATGCGTAAGCTAAGAACGTAACTAGAACATATCTAGTGAGTGGGGCGAATGCAGTCTCTTATTTTTCTCTTACTTCTGTTGCTCTCCATGTCAGTGTCCTTGTCATCCATCGGACATCAATTTTTCATTTAAGGACGACATCTGATGTGGTTAACTGTGTGAGGATATCCGCCTTGCCTGTGTACATTCTCCCAATTGAATCTGTAGACTTCTCTGGCAAATGAACGAGGAACAGATTGTATCAGGACCATGCACCCCATCACATTGATACAATAATATTCAAACGATGTAAATGCATGTCAACAACCAGGAATTGTGAAAGTAACAGTAAACAGCTATTCTTTAAAGCTACTGTAATGTTTTAGTAATACGTTTGACCATTAGAACTGATTAAAAAGATTGCTATTTCTATTTGACCAAAGGAGAAAGACCGGTGGGGAGGAAAGCGATTTGCTGAGACTATAAAATAGTCTGAGAAAGTCAAATCCAATATTTTGAACGAGCTGTTGGATCTGTCCACAGAATGTAACACTTAAATTTACAGTGTTTCGATGAAAAGAACAATTTGGAATATATAACAGTAAATCCAATGGTTAGTTATTATTATCCAGGTAGATTATAGAATTGTGGCACTAATTGTGGCACTTTAATCACAATGATTGGTAAATAATGCTGATTGTGAAACCTTTCTTTTTCCATCCTTTGCATAGCATGCTTTTAATTTGCAGGCTTGCAGAAGTCTTTTAATTTGTCCAAGTCCAGTTTGGGAGACACTGTTAGTCACATAGCCTTGTTACTTACAACAAAACACAGCATTTAAAAAAAGAAAAGAAACCAATACTACATTTCTGGCCTTTGAAAGCAGAATAACAATACTCAAGCACCCTTTTGCATGGGCAAGGGTCGGAAGGGGAAACTGACTCAAATGTAAAGGTGAGCTGAAGTGAAATAGTTTGTCTAATGACATTAACAGCTACACAAACATGATGTTAACAATGACAAGACAACCCTAAGTCTCGGCGATTAAATCAGCCATCCAGAGAAGTGTTTGGCTTGTTAATTAGAGATGAAACGACTTACGACCCTCTGCGGACCATTTTCTTTTTACTCATACACACAATCATCCCCACAGAAACCACACACACAAATCCCTTACAGAGACAATGAGCTTGGCATAGTCTGACAGGGGCTAAGAAGCTGAAAGCTTTACACAGTACATTGCTTGTTGTGCACTGCATGCACACATGCACACACATGCACACACACACACACACACACACACACACACACGCGCCTCCTTGAGAGGAGAGAGAAATAAAGAGGAAGTGTAGTAAGGCACAGAAAATAGTACTCGTGACTCATGCAAAAAAGCATTGAACACTTGACCACAACAGAAGTCAACTGCTGCAGAGATTGTGAAATATACAACATAGCCTACAGCCTATTAGTATTCCTATACATACACACAACAAATGCATAGTGCTACAGTTCCAACACATAACACAATATTTTGTACTTCACATTTGTACTACACTCAAGTACATTTTTAATTCCGGACTTTTACGTATAACAGAGTATTTCTATTTTGCAGTATTGTATCAAAATGATACTTGAGTAGGCCTACTATACTTCCAACTTCCACGTACCACTGCCCTTTAGTGACGATTTTCTCTCAGGCTCCACTAGATGGCAGACCAGGTCAAAGAACACAGAATATTTACAGACCATCCATGGAGCTCGAAAGTTACTGTCAAACTTTATGACAGTGTAGCCACTCCGTGACTGTCATTACTGTCTGTATTGACTGTTAACAATTGCAATTTCGTTTGGTCTTAAAATAGCACGTTGGTTGATTGGTTGCATCATTGCATGGCGATATTTTATGTGCTTCACGGTTAGTTAGTTAGACTAGTTTATTTATCTCAGTCATGTTTAAACAATGCAGTTGAACATGTATGATGAATTCCTGTTCTGTTCTTTTTGGCTATAGGCTATGGTATGATCTATATTTGTACGTCTCTAAATGTTTTAATGATTTGAACATGGTGGACCCTCTTGTAAACCTAAAGGGCAGTTAGTTTAATCAATGTAGCATTGGTGCTCGACATACATATTAATAACCGGTGTGTGTGTGTGTGTGTGTGTGTGTGTGTGTGTGTGCGCGCGCGCGCGCGCGTGTGTTGTGATGACAGGATGCAATTACAATATATTTTTTAATTTACAATGCCTTAATTTATAAAGGCGTCCGGTGCTGAACATGGCAGATCGGCTCACAATGCGAAACATTTAGTGACTGTGCGAGCTTTGTTGTAGATTTGCTATTTTCGGCGAGGCACACCGTCGTACTACGGAATCTGCATTCGTCGAGCATAAGTTTAGAGTAAATCTTCTCATACATAATACAGCAACACATTTCACCCACAGACTCATTTCCTGCTCTTTCTGCGACAGGGAGAAGTTGAACCAACTTGCTGCTGCCTCACTCACTGCTGCTGCCTGGCTGCCACCTGCTGCAAACTAACAACTTAAGCTCGTCTAAAGGTAAAACAATGTTACATTTATTTCTGTTAAGTTACAAAGTAGATTCATTCATTAAGCTCTTACTCCTTTGACATGATGCGGAGATGATGATGCCACAACAGCTGTAGACAATTTGTGATTGATTATTCTTCTTTCTGTCTCCTCTCCAACTGACTGCTATATAGCTATATAGACTCAATTTTATACATAGTATAAAATCCAAATCATGGTTTGGATTCTGTTTTTGTGAGATTATAGATGTGTGTGTGTGTGTGTGTGTGTGTGTATATATATATATATATATATATATATATATATATATATATATATATATATATATAATTTAAACAGGGCACATATGCCTAATGAAAATGACTTAACATTTGTCTTCATGGGATGGGATGTACAGTGTCAGTATTCATGTGATGAACATTAATTTTGGTCCGAGTGGGGAACTAGCGCTTAAAGTTCACTGAGTTTTACCCTATGGTGTAGCCCTCCAAGCAGAACCCAAATGCTACTGAAGTTTCTGACATTTGTTCGACCCAGTGCATTGGGTCCTGTTCCGCGTCGTCCATGCCACCTGATTAAAACATTTACTGGCTCATGTTTACATGTTAAAACGCCTCCCCGCGCTCTTTGACGATATTCTTCAGTATGAGGCTTTCTGAATATGTAAAGTATAAGTACACATACATACCTTTGCGAATATCTCCTGTGGCGCGGAAGCCGTTAAGTATTTTTAATATATGTTTGCCCGATTTGGAAGCTTGGATTCTTCTTGTTTATTGACACCTCATTGTACCGCCTATCTGGCTAGCTAGTGGCGCTATAGCTATGACACAGCAGATCAGAGGCAGGGACGTAGCCTCACAAGCCAACCGCACACCGGGAGGCGGTACAATAAACGGTAAACAAACAAGAAGAAATAAAGCGACCAAATCGGTCAAACAAAGATTAAAAATACTTAACGGCTTCCGCGCCACAGGAGATATTCGCACCGGGATGTATAGCTACTTAAAGTTACCGAATTCAGAATAACTCAAGGAAAATAATGGCGGCACATGCCGCGGGGCCTATTTTAGAGAGAATCTCCACATCCGCATTTAGGAATTTCCATACGAAAATACAGTAGCGAGCAGGGACCCAACGTAAAACTCAACAAAATATCAAAAAAGTTTTACGTAGGGTCCCGAAAGGGGCTACCCTATGGTGGTAAAATGAATAAGGTGTCACAAACAACAACAAAACTGGAAGTTCTAACAGAGAGAGAACAGCGGTGGTCTGCTAGAGCTTCCCGCTCTTGTACCAAATTTTAATCAAAGTGGTGGTTTTAATTAATATTGAAACATGAAAATATTGTTGAAAATATTGAGTAGTATGCATGCATGTGTTGGACCTTGTAGCACTATGCATGCATTGTGTGTGTAGGTGTAGGAATAGGCCGTATGTTGTATATTTCACAATCTCTGCAACCCTTGAGTTGACTTCTAGTTGTGTTCAAAGTGTTCAATGCTTTTCTGCATGAGTCAATTTCCTCTGCCTTGCCACACTTCCTCTTTATATCTCCTCTCAAGGCCCGCTTCTCTCTGTGTGGTTGTTTGAGTATATGATTATAAACTCATAAAAATGATGGAATTCCCATAGCCTATACATAATTATTTGCATTTGGTTAAATGTGCATGTGTGTGGCATGCAGGTACACTGCACATGTAGTGTGTGTGTGTGTGTGTGTGTGTGTGTATATGTGTATGTGTATATATATATATATATATATATATAATTTAAACAGGGCACATATGCCTAATGAAAATGACTTAACATTTGTCTTCATGGGATGTACAGTGTCAGTATTCATGTGATGAACATTAATTTTGGTCTGAGTGGGGAACTAGCGCTTAAAGTTCACTGAGTTTTACCCTATGGTGGTAAAATGAATAAGGTGTCACAAACAACAACAAAACTGGAAGTTCTAACAGAGAGAGAACAGCGGTGGTCTGCTAGAGCTTCCCGCTCTTGTACCAAATTTCAATCAAAGTGTTGGTTTTAATTAATATTGAAACATGAAAATATTGTTGAAAATATTGAGTAGTATGCATGCATGTGTTGGACCTTGTAGCACTATGCATGCATTGTGTGTGTAGGTGTAGGAATAGGCCGTATGTTGTATATTTCACAATCTCTGCAACCCTTGAGTTGACTTCTAGTTGTGTTCAAAGTGTTCAATGCTTTTCTGCATGAGTCAATTTCCTCTGCCTTGCCACACTTCCTCTTTATATCTCCTCTCAAGGCCCGCTTCTCTCTGTGTGGTTGTTTGAGTATATGATTATAAACTCATAAAAATGATGGAATTCCCATAGCCTATACATAATTATTTGCATTTGGTTAAATGTGCATGTGTGTGGCATGCAGGTACACTGCACATGTAGTGTGTGTGTGTGTGTGTGTGTGTGTGTGTGTGTGTGTGTGTGTGTGTGTGTGTGTGTGTGTGTGTGTGTGTGTGTGTGTGTGTGTGTGTGTGTGTGTGTGTGTGTGTGTGTGTGTGTGTGTGTGTGTGTGTGTGTGTGTGTGTGTGCGCGCACGTGCACGAGCGAGTTTCACTTCGTGTTTTTCTGTATCAGACCGATGGATGGTATTGTAAATGTCTGTGATATATGAACGTGTGTGTGTGTGTGTGTGTGTATGGTCCCCTACTTTCTGCTTCCCCACAACAGTCAGACAATGATGGATGGAGATAAATTACTTCTTGTAATATCCACCCTGACAAAACAATACCCGTCTGTAGGTTATTTATTCACTTGTACCCTGACAACCTCGATTGCCATACCTGCAATCACCTCCGTATTTATCCATTCACCTGTTCATTATTATCGCCTGACAAACGCTTCTTAGGTGAAATTATTATTAATATTCATGTCCATGAGAATGAAAACTATAGAGGCTGTGTTCTTCCGGCTGTTTTCAGTACACAGTAAAAAAAGTGTTAATCAATCTCTGAGAGTGTAAAACGGAACCATAATGGTCCTACCACATGTGTCCACTTGCTTCCTTTAACACCCAGGATTTGACTGCGTGTGTGAGTAAACCCAGGTGGTTATGGATGAGCGCGCTCCAAACGAACCGGCGTATTCTCTCCACACACAAAGAGGAGATAAATGTACCCCGCGCTTCATGCTGTCAGAAAACCATTTAGACACAGCTTATACACTCACCACCCCAGCGCATCGCTCACTTTACTCTATGCATATCTGTGCATGTGTGAGTGAGTGAGTGCACGTGCGTGTGTGTGTGTGTGAGTGGTAGAGGGGGGAAAACACAGAAAGCTATTACTGCTACACAGCGTCTGTGCCTCAAGCCTAATGGAATAACGCGCCAAATCAATGCATATTATGCTTGCAAATCCATGTTATGTTAGACTGAGTGTCCAAATTTAATTTACTTTACAGTAATTATTTTTCTTTGGCCCTGTCGGCCGCCTCAGTCCATCTCAAAGAGATGATAAGGAATGATGACAGGGATGCATTGTTTTTTTATTACAGTACTACTGACTGAGAAAGAGAACTACCCTCTTTCCCAGGAAGTAAGTCATTGAGGAAATGTTGTCGAGCACAAATCTCTGCCTCCCGGTTGTTGTCTGACTTGTGTTTTCCTGGATAATGTTTGCATAGCATGCTTATATATATGCAGTTTCTTTCCCAGCAAAACCACACTTTTCATGCACAGTTACATACACTGTAGTACAGTACACATTCACACCTGGGAGCGTCCCAAGTGCAAATATAATATTGTCGACTGCAGAGCGAGCAGTACGGAACTATAACTGAGCTGAAGTGCAGTACAACTGTTGTCCTCTTGGGACAGGGGTTGCGTTATTATTCATTCTGGCTCCCCACATAAATTAGATTCTCCCAGCTGCTTGGGAACTTCATGGCCAAAAGCTAACTTGTTGTATATCCCATTCTCTATACACTGTCTGTACTGCAGTGGTTCTCAAACGTCTTCAGGTCAAGGACCCCCACATTGACACTAATTAGCCCACGTCACGGACCCCCATTTGAAAAGATATGCCAGGGACTCTCATAAGAGAAGATCTTTACAGCTCTAGCAGTGATTCTCAACCCGTTTCATTTCAAGGACCCCTCAGTTTGACATGCATTAGGCCGCTAAACCCCCATTTAATGGCATTTACATCTCTGGGACCTCAATTTATATTGTGAAATCAATGTTAATTTAACTCTCAGAGTTACAGACCCATAAGGGTCCATTTGGTTCCAAACTATCATTTAGATGGTGATCCCCTGCATGGAACTCCCTCAAGGACCCTACTTTGGGAACCACTGCTGTAGTGTATTGTACTACTCCCATTGTCTGCACGACCAACTTTGTGGGGTTCGAGTCCCCCTGGGAGTGTGGCTTTGAGTACCATACTGTAATATTAATAACCACTTCAGCCGCTTATACAGTATACAGAATTTGTCATGTGCCGCTTGCCGGCTGCGTGTAATGATGTGACGTGTTCTGAGCTTGTAGATCGCCTATTTTCCACTATAATTATTATGATTTCTTTGTCATTTGTTTGGCAATTTTCGCCTATAATGAAATGCTGGCAGTTTGAGTTGATATTTAAAATGCCTTTTATGCGATTTTAAAGCATTTTGAATTGCCTTCACTACTGTTAACAGTGCACTAAATGATCAGTCCTAGCTGCCACTACTATGCAGCACTATACTATACAGCAGCACTATTACCATTATTAATATTAAGGTTCTACAGTCACAGTGCAGTATTGCTATTAGTACCAAATTGACTGCACACTATCACTACTATCCTGACTTTTATGACCAATACTGTTATCGTTACTACTACAGTATTATACTAGTATTACTGTACTGCTGTATTACATTTACTACTAGGATTACTGCCACTGTTATGACCACTTCAGTACGCCTGCCTGCCCCATTTTTTTACTTTTTTCCCCCCCCGCTACTGTACTGATCAGATGGAACGTTGAGGGGCCATAGCTTTATATTCCCACATTCTCTACGACACTGTCCTTGGCTCTGTGTTGAAACATACGTTTTATAGAGCCCCTCCTCTGCCCCGGTGGGACTCGTAGCTGTCGCTGATTTATATCCCCATAAAGCTGTATAACATAATGGGTTTATAGCACTGCTTGCTTTAGGAAGTTTAGGACAAATAACAGAAAGACCCACCGCTGACTTAGATAGGTGTGTTCACCACCAGGGGCTGCAGCGTGCCGGTAATTGTATACCAATTTGTGGAGCTGGTTTCAGTTCTCTGAGGCTCCAAAGCTATAGAAATCCTCGGATAAACTTGAGCGTGACGGATTCATACAACTGATACGACGGAGGCCAACGATCTTTTATGCGTGGGTCTGTGAGAGAAAACCCAATTGAATAGCCTATAGGCTAGGCAGGTTCCATTTAGTCAATGACTTCATGAAAATGAATGAAATAATTACTTCTGTAAATTCTGTTGCTCATTGGAATGTGTCTGTGCTCAATTACACACACACACACACACACACACACACACACACACACACACACACACACACACACACACACACACACACACACACACACGCATGCACGCACATATGCACGTCCACTAAGAGCACAGCATATACTAATATATGCTTTTATTTTGACATATTTCGGGACTTCGGGAACTATCAGTAACAATTGTGCCCCACTGATTGAATTTGGAACATAATGGTTAAATGGTATATATATTGATAGGCAGTTTGTTGTATGATATGAGTTGCATTCTGCTTTATGTATTACTTTATGTACTGCATTGCATACTTTATGCATACTTATTGCATACTTTATGTATTGCATTTTCTTTCTTTTCAAAATCTTTTTTATTTTCGTTTCATAGCAGTATGGGTGTCAAGTCACACGTTCATAGAAAAAATAAAAATGATTTTAGTATTGGTGACTGAGGTAAACAAACGTACTGTATGAATCACAGAGATCGTGGGCAGACATAATGAAAGACTATGTTATTGTGCAAAACATGCCCCTTCAATACAAAAGAAAAAACTTCAAGTCCCAATTTAGTAAAGCCAATTCCCAATTCCCCAGCATGTATTGCATTTTCAACTGCATGATATGTGCACCACTGTCTGTCCCTGGCTTTGATAATAGTGGTCGGTTGTGTTTTCACAACCTTCTGACTGCTTTTATACAGTATCATCAAACGCTTTTTCTTCCAGAGTTCTGCGAAAGCAAAGACCTTTTGTTCCTAAAATGTTTCTGGGTAATTGGGCCTAGTAGAAATCCCACCAGGCAGTTCTGACGAGGATCTGTTTTGAGAGGAGATGAGAAAAATGAGGATAGAAGTACAGAAGAAAAGGGAGGGAGGAAGAAGCTATGGTTATGAACTTCTGACAGAAGAGAATAGGAGGAGTAAAAAGGGGGCAAGAGGAGAGAGTGAAGGTTTTTCTCTATTCCAGTGGTTTTCAACCCTTTTCATATCAGGGCCCATTTTGTATTCGGCATTAGAGCCACGGACCACCGATGAGATTTAGCCTTGCAGACCCAAAACTATAACTAAAGAACATTTTGTTATTGTTGTTGGATAAGATTTTGTCCACTATTCCGTGCCATATTGATGTCGGTACCATATGACAGGCAAACTTTGATAAAAATAGCAATTCTTCTGCATTCTCTGATTGTGTAGTCTTCTTGTAAATTAAGTAATGCAGGTGTTTAACAATAATTTAACGCGTAAATGGACCCGTCATTTTACACTCAATAGTTAGTAGATCTATAAGGGTCCATTCAGTTACCAACTCTCCATCATTTACCTGGCGACCAACTGGAACCCCCTCAAGGACCACTTGTGGTCCCCAAACCACAATTTACAATTTAGGCATTTAGCAGGCACTGTTAATCTAGAGAGATTTGCAGTAAGCAAGAACAAAACATGGTGATACATCAAATACATAAAAATTGTCATCAAGAATCATACATAAGCTAAGAACCTAACGGTAGAAGATAATGACACACTACAGTATGCGTATAGTACACTATATAGTGCTATGTCTACAAAAATGCTATTTAAATTACATATAGTTGAGCCTTTGCATGTAAGTTAGTCCTGGTTTCAACCACTGGTTGAGAACCACTGCTCTATTCAATTAGTCCTGGTTTATAGCTGGTTGAGAACCACTGCTCTATTCAGTTAGTCCTGGTTTCTAGCTGGTTGAGAACCACTGCTCTATTCAGTTAGTCCTGGTTTCTAGCTGGTTGAGAACCACTGCTCTATTCAGTTAGTCCTGGTTTCTAGCTGGTTGAGAACCACTGCTCTATTCAGTTAGTCCAGGTTTCTAGCTGGTTGAGAACCACTGCTCTCTTCAGTTAGTCCTGGTTTCTAGCTGGTTGAGAACCACTGCTCTATTCAGTTAGTCCTGGTTTCTAGCTGGTTGAGAACCACTGCTCTATTCAGTTAGTCCTGGTTTCTAGCTGGTTGAGAACCACTGCTCTATTCAGTTAGTCCTGGTTTATAGCTGGTTGAGAACCACTGCTCTATTCAGTTAGTCCTGGTTTCGTTCTGACTCTTTGTGCGTCCGCTTCCTCCTCGTCACAGTCTGTGCTGCTCTCTGAAACAGGAAGCACATGCCCAGCGCTTGTAGACCCGGCATCCTGTTTGTCAACGGTTTCACACACCATGGCAAAATGAGGCAGCGTGCGAGTTGGCATCCACAGATGGCATGATACAAGCAACGGCCGGAGTGTTGAATAACAATACTCTGGTGCCGACCCACTGTATATTTACACATGCATGAAATGTTGTTGAATCCATCCCAACTATTGGAAGCAGCTATTAATACAGCGCTTGGGCAGCAGTTTGGGGGTTAAGTGTCTTTCTCAGGGACACTTCAGCGCATAGACGGCGACCGGGGCACGACCCGGGGACCTTGTGTTTCCCAGATGGCCTCTCTACCCACTCAGATATGGCCGTTAAAGTGGCATGTGCATGGTCTCAGTGAAAACAGTCTGAAAACAGAGCTAGTCAGCGTTGCACTCCACTAGGAAATGAGGAACTATGTACTATCAACATGAAAATGTTTTGTATTTGTACATTTCCCCTCAGATCTAATTATAGCTATTTTGGATGTCACACAGCCACTTCAAACGATACTTGACCTGTACTGCCGAACATTTCCAAATCATGCTGCGGTTTGTTTGGTCCCTAAAGTATAAGCCAAGCATTTAATCATTTCAGTATGATGTTAAAATCAAGTTGCAGGGACTTAAAAGTAATTTGAGTCTCTTGAGAAAGGCTATTGCTGTATACACTAAAAGAGCACCATGAAATGTGCAGCGTAAGTTCAGTCAGGAAACGTTGCAGTTGCTGGCGGCCAAACATTGGTCTATCTCATCACATACACACTTCGCTAATAGAGCGCTCCATTTAAAAGAGGAAGCAAGCACTTGGCGACAGCAGCAAGGACACGATCCCCTTTAGTGGGCGATCGGGTTGAGACGACGGACAGAGAGAGGTACAGACAGACAGACAGACAGACATTATAATTAATAACAGTAGACAACAGTAATCCATGGAAATCCTCGATCAATGGAAGTCTGTTGGACAAAATCTCTAAAGTTAAGTAGCATGCCATGCATTGATCATGGGACATGAATGTGTACAGAGAGAGAGAGGGTGAGAGGCGTTCAGTGAGTCAGGGGAAGTCTCCCGTCTGTGCCTATAGCTGTATAAATAAGGGCTATAGTCCAAGGCAAGCCTGAGCCAGCCTTTACTAAGCTTGATCAAAAACCAAAGTTTTAAGTCTACTCTTAATATGGAGATGGTTGTCTGCCTCCCAGATGGAAACGGGGAGACGGAAGAAGGGCCTGATCAGTTAAACACTCTGCCTCCTCTTCTACTTTTGGAGATTCTAGGAACCACAAGTAGGCCTGCATTCTGGTATAGCACAGTGAGTTTCTAGTGTGCGTTTAAACAATGCTACAATGAGCTAAGGTATTATGGTGCCTGGCCAAACCCTTGGACTGCCACTCCCAATTTTTCTGTTTGGGTAACACATTGGCATATTTTTAATTCATCATTTTAATGCCAATAGAAACATCCGCGATGTACATACTATGGATTATTTTCACAGGGCAATGCTAGTGTAATATCTAGTATTGCCACCAGATGGCGGGAACGCACCATTATGCCGATTTTGACCAAATAGACTAATCTGGCGAAGTCACTTCCGGTTCAACGATCCTAAACATCCGGTAGTAGTTTGACCCTGAGTCACTAGCTTAGCTGTCCGGGATGCTAAGCTACCATCATCTTTTTCATAACTAAGTCAAATTAAGCTCTAATCAAGCCCAAAGCATCCCAAAATATCGCATTTTACGCAGCGATGCACATGAAGACCGCGCGCGTGCGTGATCGACCGTGCACGCGAGAATTTTGGCCTGAAAAAATGGTAATTTTTGCTCCATTGAACCCCCGATGAGTGACATTGATTGACAGTCCGTCAATTCCGTCATTTCCGAGAGGTTGGCATTTTGGCATTAATCCGTCATTTCCGTCATGTGGAGTTCAATTAACAGTTTCCGTGCCTTGAATGGATTACTCCAGGTTAATGTCGCTGCCGTATCGGACATACCCGCCTTTTGTTTTATGTGTTTAATCCGCCGTAATGTAATGAATCAAATGAAAATCCGTCTTCGTCGCGGAGTATGAGACCGGATGCCTTCGCTGTGATGACGAAACCGGAAATCGTCACATGCTGTGGGCTGCTAGGGCTTCTGGGAAATTGAGGCCAATGGAAATGCATTGGGTGCAACGCCTCATTGAAACCAATCTTGCGTGCGTCTTCCGCGTGCACCAAGATGGTGGATGCTACACACAGATCATAACAAACCACGGGAGCTTTTTTTGATGGATTTTCGCGGATTAAAAGCCCAAATAATTCAGCGTATGCTCTAAAGGTAATACAACAATCTCGGCAGTGAAGGGGGGTTGATTAAAATGCGGGTTAATCGTAAAAAACAGTCAAACTGTTAAGAGGATTTCAAATTCTTCTATTCAGGATTTCACAGGGATGTGCACAGGATGTGCTTGGCTTGAACGAGCGTAAAACAACGTTTTAATAATTCATTAATAATTATCGCCGATGGTCTGAATAGCCAATGACTTTGTCTAGGAACCGCAGTATTGCTTTGACACTTTCAGCGTTAAATTGACGCTCCGGGTTTTGATGTGTAGTAACTTGTCTCGGTGACTTTTAACAATCATTCTTTGAACTTGTCTGCTCCCATCCGTGTAGTGTACTGTATCCATCGCTCTGCTTCACAAGTTACAAATGGTTTGAACAAGCTAAGTGAAATCAATACTGGGTCAGAGACTCTCCTTGAATTCAGCTGCTCAATATACAGTACTATATGCACAGTGAAAATACTCAGATTTATTTGTCCGTAGTGCACAAATGTAACCAACTGGATTTGGTTGCATCTTGTACACTCTCTGAGTTAATTAACACTGAGAATTTTGGAAAAAGCAAGCAGGCGTTCGCTGAGGCCTCATACACACATATATGCTCTGTTCCGTCTGTTTTTCATGGCCGCCTCAATGCTTTTCCAATGGAAGTCACGTGGTTTGACCAATGTTTGGTGTTTGTTTGGTCAAACCACAAGACTTCTATTGGAAAAGCATTGAGGCCCCAGGCCTCATTCACACATATCAAACACCGTCAAATGTTTGGTCGTTTTTTTATTTTAATGGCCGCCACAATGCTTTTCCAATGGGAGTCACATGGTTTGACCAAACATTTATTTTTGATTGCTGATTGCTGGTGGTGTTCTGCCCCTCCCCCCCATGCCTGGTTTGCCTGGTGGTGCATGGTGATGGGTGGTGATCCACCTGAACTGAAGCCGCACCCACAGCTGTATGATAAAGGGGGAGGGGTTAGGGGAGGGGATGATATTGTGATGTCACTATATCACAGTAGTTTTTTATCATTGGCATGTTTGACTGTCAAGGTTTCAGCCTCCAGTTTTTCAGAGGTATATTATTTTAATAAGTAGTAATGCATGTGGAGAAAGGTGTGTATAAATGTACATGGATGGAGACAGTCACTTGCTCACTCGACCTTTGCACACGCACGCACGCACGCACGCACGCACGCACGCACGCATGCACACACACACACACACACACACACACAGTGAAGCCGGGGGCCCGGGGGATATTACTATAAGATAGGTTACTTCCTTCATCACTCCTAGACAGTCTTCATCCATCAAACACCGCTGCTTCAGTAATAATGGGCGAACCGAGAATGACCTCAATACAAACCGTGTTTCGTTTCCCCCCCCCCCTCCCCCTCAAATAACGTTACGATATGAATTATCTTAGTATATTATGATTTATGATTTATATCACAGCCATGTTATAGACGTTACGCCTGTTAAGAGTTAAGGACTGAATGTGAAACTGATCGAGTAAATGAAATGCATTAGCCTGATAATATTATATTACGAGAAAAATACTGAGAGGTGTGTGTGTGTGTGTGTGTGTGTGTGTGTGTGTGTGTGTGTGTGTGTGTGTGTGTGTGTGTGTGTGTGTGTGTGTGTGTGTGTGTGTGTGTGTGTGTGTGTGTGTGTGTGTGTGTGTGTGTGTGTGTGTGTGTGTGTGTGTGTGTGTGTGTGTGTGTGTGTG
>NC_139708.1:28324479-28416979 GCF_964188405.1 Protomyctophum parallelum | reverse complement strand
GGAATTCTCCTTTAAGTAGGTAGGCCTACTAAATGAAATAATGGTCAATATAAAAACATATCCCAGTACAGTGTCTTCTGGGACATCTAAAACAGGCGTTCCCAACCACTGGTACATGTACCTGTGCTGGTACGCGGGACATGTCCCACTGGTACGCCGGTTGGGAATCCCATGCAGTTTTCCCGACCGTGAATCTATAACCGTGCGTCAGCGGGATCAATGATATGGTCAATGACAACGATGTAACATTGTTGTGATATAATAACATCACAGCGGGTAGGCTTGTACTTGAGGCCAGTCAACTGTCTTCCGCGTTTTTGGTACCGCACCCCCCCCCCAGCCATTCCAGTCCGCGAAACATTTTATGAACTGTCAGCCGGTCCGTGGTAATAGGTGTGTGTGTGTGTGTGTGTGTGTTGTTTAGAGATATGAGCTATGAATTGACACTAGACCCACCGGTGTAATTATCCATCAACATAATTTCTGTGTGTCTGTGCGATAACTCTCAAAGGAATAGTGTGACTATACTGTACAAATCCCATTTCATCCTAGACTCCCTCTCCTTGGCTTTCTCTAAATGTGTTCATTTAGCTGTAATTGGAACATTGGAGGAACATTAATCCTGAGTGTGTGCACTGTGGAGTCTCGCCAAAGTACCACCAGAATAATGGGCGCGTTCATATGACAACCAGACAAACGCCGACCTCGCCGACGCGCTCCGCCCACGGACGTGTCATAGACGCCATCTACTACCCCAGTGCGATCCTACACCAGCTGCGTCTAATGCGGCCGCCGCCCGATTTGCAATCAGCGACAGCTGCAACCTGTCAGCCGCGCCCTTTATAAACGCCAGTTGAACTTAGCCCTGACACTGGCTGGTTCACCCAAGAACGCTCGGACAATGTATGTCGGCAGCTTGGCGCTGGATGGTAAGTCCACACTCCTCTCGGTACCGGATCCCTCGACACTATCTAAACTCACTGTTTGATTGTTTGTACCGCAACTCAATTCTGTCTTGTATTCCACTTCATCAGGCTTGTAGGAGTGGGGCTGAAAGCACATAAATAAGTGACGAGTGTGGGGGCGACTGTGGCTCAAGAGGTAGAGCAGGTCGTCCAATGTTCCATGGGTCGGCGGTTCGAATCCCGGCTCCTCCTGTCTACATGTTGAAGTGTCCTTGGGCAAGACACTGAACCCCAAATTGCTCCCGATGTGCTGGTTGGTACCTTGCATGGCTTCCGCCGCAATCGGTGTATGAATGTGTGTGTGAATGGGTGAATGTAATGCACAATCTATGTAAAGCGCTTTGGATAAAGGCGCTATATAAATGCACCATTTACCAAATGCACCATTTACGAGTGGAAATCCGCACATATACCTGTAAACCCACCTGACTCGGTTCGGGGACGAGTAGCAGAAGACGGGACCCTCGTATCGACTGGCAGCCCACCGCACGTTAAGGTCACAGTAAGACAACTGTTCTCTCACTATCACACGTTTGGCTAAGAAGAGGCACTTACAGACGCTTGAGAAGCTAAGGATAATAAGACGAATTGTGAATGAAGAAAAGCACCTTGTTGATGTTTACTGAAGAGAAGACATATAGTTAACTGTGTCACGTTAACCCTGAAGACTGTGAAAGAAGAAGACCTTGTTGATGTTTATCGAAGAAAGCATATTCTAGCTAAAGTGTCACCTTAACCCTGTGAACGAAGACAGGCCGTTTGTGTTCAGTTAAACCCTTAAAAGACTTTAAGTTGGCGAGAGCCCCGCCTTATTCCGGTGAAAGAAGACCGAGACTGTGATTAGAAATATAGTGCTCTTTTCTGTTAACCCACTGGCTGCCTTTGACGTACCTCTACGGCGACCCCAGTATATAGAGAGAAATCAGAGTATAAATGCTTGTGTACCTACCTGTTGGCCGAGCCTAAGGGGCCCTAGGTTACATACTCACCCGGTCCCGAACCAAGTACTTTTACTCTGATTACTCGCCCAAATGTATCCGAGTACTTCTACTCAAAAGTACTCTTCTGTGCCCTGTGGATAGAGAAGACTACCTAACATCGTATCTACCTCCGGGGGAGCCTCCTGGCACCCTCTGGACCCTGGAAAAGAAGAAGAGGAAAGTTATAGAAAAGTCTGGTTGGTAGATAGCCTAGACCGGAGTCTCAGGCCCCAACCCTGTACTTACCTTGTGCTCTGACCGTTTGCTAACACCCCTCTCATCCTCTGCAGTGACGATCCAATCCAAGGAGGCCTGACTTCAAGGAAGAATGTTATCTCATGCATAATCTGATGTGATATTGACTTTTGTCTGACATTATCTGAAATAAAACAAGGGGCGCCGCCGTGTGTCAAACCCTTGATACTGCATTCTGACTCCTGATTCCCACCCGACCTCCCACAGCACATATAGAGACTCTCATGCAAATGTCGTGCTGTAAAGGGATACAGTCAAAAATACAGTGGTGGGGGAAAAAGTATCAATACTAGGAATCATTCCTGATGAAGACCCGAAAGGGTCGAAACGTTGAATCCTAATAAAATACTACTGTGCGGACATCCTACCTTGTTTCTGCAAATATAGTGGCCTTCTCTATCGTCAAAGTTGCCCACCCCTGGGCTAAGGGCTATAGGCTATCTTGCGCCACCCCTTACCCCTTATCCCTAAACTTATTTGTCATTTTTTACTATTTGGATACTTTTAAACTTTTAAAATAGCTCAACTGGCCAATCTACAAGCTCACAACGTGTCGATAGTCTAGTGAAGTCGGCTAGTTGAACTAATTTGAAATGTTTTTCAAAATAGTAAAAAATGGCAAATAAGTTTAAGGATAAGGGGTAAAGGGTGGTGCAACGTAGGGCCCTAAGGCTATACATATTTTTTAAGAGATTAAAAAGTTTGGGTTAAATGCAAATAGGCTTATTATCTGCCTGCAAGAGCGGTGTGGCTGTGCTGCTTCACCTTTGGTTCCACTGAATACCAATGCCAGATCCATACAATTATTTCACATTTTACCATAATAATAACTTTGACCGACATTGACAATGTACAATGAGTGTGAGGTTATCAGAATGAAGGCCTATTCATATTCTTATCTGCCTTTCGTTGGGCAGCGTGTTTGAGACACCACTGGAAACACACTTGACCTTGCTGGTCTTTTCACATCCTTCCTCGCTGTGCGCAGAGTGAGGCGCGTGCACGGCGCAAAGGGCTCCTATTATTTATTACTCGTGGTGGTTGTTGTTTTGGGTGTTACGTTAATTCAATCAATCAGACTGCCGGCTGCCATTACTATTAAATAGCAGGTGTGCCTGCTCCGTGCTCGTTAGCGCGTTGCCCAGTTTAAATGACGGCAATTGGAGGAGAATGGAGATGCAAACAATTTTCTGCCGAGGAAAATTGCATTCGGCCGTCTACTGGAGCAGCATTAGTAATGTGATATAATCATGTCAGGAGACGCGGGGGAACAAAAGCTCAATGTCATCCGCTATGTTGAACAATGAAGAACATAGTGTTGAATTCAAATGGATTTGGATTGCAAGCGGTGTGGATGCATTATGAACCCATCTACAGGACGCAGGGGGACTGCCCATAACTCTGACCTCCCCTTAGTCTGACCTACAGTATACATGAGGCGTAGCCGCTTAAAGGTATATTCAGTGATTTCACTTAATTCAAATATCACTTATTTTTTTGTTTTGTTGTGATAATCCTCCTTTCTATAGAGTGTGCTGACCATATAAGGAGTTCCTCCCTGTCCCCAGTTAACCCATGGGGTTCAAAAAAAACTCGTAGGTTTTGTTTTTGGCTATAGGTGGCCCAGCCTTCATCCAATCAGGATAGAGTGGGGCCTTCTGCCAATCATGATCGAGCAGGGGCAGGACTTGATGTGTGTGCTGTTGTCCTGTCGCGTGTCCCCCCCACTGTAGTGTGTGCATGTGCACATTTTGTTACCGGGGCGGACCGGGGGGGTTTCCAAATCACTGAATGCTCCTTTAAGACTGAGGTTGGGTTTAGTGACCTACGTGGCCGGTTAAGACTGAGGCCTGGCCGGTTAAGATTGAGGTTAGGGTTAGTGACCTACATGGCCGTTTAGGGTTTTGGATAGTGTTAGTTCGGAATTATGGGAGGTCGGAAATAGATGCCACCTAAGCAGGCGTGCATCTTAATCCGAAGGTAGGTGCCCAGACCGCTAGGCCGGCCCTGGCATTTATATCAAGTTTCTGTTGTGGTGGAAAACCTTGTCATAAATGCAGCGACATTTAGCACCCGGTGTAAGATGGGACCCTTTGACCTGCCCGTTGGCGTGTGCCTTCACTCGGCACAGAATGTTTGAAAACCACATGCTGACGAAAAACACGTGAGTGAAATACAAAAAGGCAAACGCACAATAAGGATCACATGGCACACTCTCTCACCCACTTATCAGCTTGCTTTTTAGTTTTAGTCTTAAAAAAAAAGCAACGTTTGACTGAAATGGCATTTTAAGCCAGAGTAATGAGGCCACGTGGAGCTCAATTTGCACCTAGTGTGTGTAGTTTATACCAGTCATCTGTCTTAACACATTTTGGGCGGGAACTCCTTTTGGTGTTAGCACTATGTTATGCTTTAGCTATTTAAAAATAGCAGATCTCGGTGGCGCGCTACGAGCTTGTAGGTCTGCTATTTTTGAAAAATCGAAGAACGACTGACATAGAAACGTAGCTTTTTCAGAAAACTGTCAGGATTCAGAAGACATTTTTAGAATCTGATCTCAGGTCAGAATGTCTTAACGACGCCGGGGACAGTGTCTTTCACAAGCGGAGCTGGTAATGAGCAAGTTTTACTGTACACACAAACACACTCCCATTATTATCACAGATGGAGGCGTGCATGAAGACACAGGCACATGCACACACGCGCACAGTTCACACAGACACTCTGACACACGCACACATGCATGCTATATGCACACATTTGCATAAGGTGTTTGATTATGTTAAGTGAATGTGTGTGTGTAGGTGTAGATACAATATGTGTATGCATAATATTTACTTAATATTTTCTGTCATGTTGCCATCTGGTGACACGCGGTTAGCCTGTTACTACAGCTAGTTATTTTGATTGCATGAATACTTTATTAACAGTTTGAAAAAAAGAGCACAGGAAAATAAAAGTACAGTTCAAAACAAGGTCTCTGCTAAGAGGATGTAATCCCAAGAAAAGCTATTGGCTTGTTTCTATTGGGGTCCTTCATACTCAATTAATCATTGACATACAAAAATACTTTACTACTTTACAAAAACATCATGGTTAGAAATCAAAAAGAATAATGCATACAGTAAGCATTTAGCAGATGCTTTTAATCTTACAGTAAGCAAGAACAATAAAAGGTAATACATCAAATACATAGAAATAGTCATCAATAATCATAAGCAAGTTTGGGCAAAGTGCCGTGTTGAAACACAGGGCTCATAAGTGGTGCAGCTCAAACCATTTAATGGTTAAACATTTTTCTATTTATTCTATTTATCTTTCTCTTTCTCTTTCTTCCTGAGATGAAAATAATTCATGTGTGTGATTATAAAAGATGAATGAATTGACGTCAAAATTCCACACAAACGCCACACACGCCTTACTGCTGAAGGATAGCTACCTCCACCGTGCGGAAATGGCCTTGAACACGAAACAATGGAGGGGGAAATATGTCTGTGCTCTGGCAAGTAAAGCAGATGTGCAGACAGGAGAGCAGGAAAGGCAATGTGTGTTTTAATTTTGTATATTTATATACATATTTTTTATAGAATGAGAAAATAATATTTTATCTTGCCGTTCGGCTCTGCCATCATTAACCATTAACCCATTCTGACCTGAGATCAGATTCTAAAAATGTCTTCTACATCCTGACAGTTTTCTGAAAAAGCTGTTTCTATGTCAGTCGTTCTTCGATTTTTCAAAAATAGCAGACCTACAAGCTCGTAAAAATCCATGTTTCTATGTCAGTGGTCCTCAACCTTTTTCATGTCAAGGACCCCCAGAAATATCTCTATTGGGCCACGGACCCCCATCTCAAAATATGTAGTTCCAGGGACCCCCCAGAAGCCAATATTTTAGTTAAAAATGTTCGCTCTGAAATATATATTCAAAGATTTGCGCCACATTTTCACCACTTTTCAAAAATAGCAGACCTACACCAAAAGGGGCACAGGTCTCCACCAGGCCAGGTCAGGTTGTGGCCTCCTGGTGGCGCTATAATAGGCCAATGTGAAAAGAGTGCCATTTGTTCTTACAAATACCATTGATGGCAATTGGATGATTTGAGGCATTTTGTTCCAAAAATGTGTTTTGCTAAAATCCACCTGTTGGTGGCGCTATAACAGGCCAATGTAAAAAGGGTGGGATATATTCCTCAGCCTAGTAGGAAAGTCTGTGAAAGATTTCACGTAAATTGCACGCTGCGTTCATGATTTGAGGCTTTTTGTTTCAAAAGGGCCAATCCTGCAAAATCCTGCAACGGACAGATCCGGACTTGAACACATGACTATAGAGATAGTGTGTAACAATTTGCGGGATTTTTGAAGTAATGTGTTTTGCAAAAGTCGGTCTCCTGGTGGCGCTATAACAAACCTCTGGCCCAAAATTTCCAGAACGGTCTATCGTTGGCATCTAGGGAGTGTGTGTGCAAAATTTGGCATCGACCAGGTTAACGGTGCCGGAGATTAGCTGTTCACAGACGGATACACGGACACACGGACAGAGTGCAAAACATACTCTCTCCCCATGCCTTCGGCCTGGTGGAGACAATAACAACCCTCCCCATGGGGAACAAATACAAAGCAGACCCCACCGGTGGTGGTGGTGGTGGGAGCAAACAGCGAATAACAACAACCAGGAACCATATGCAGAAGGAACGCAGGAAGACTGCAGTTCCGCGTTTTCTACACTACCCTCCTAATAGGAGTAGTTATACAGCACTAATTCTGTGCACGAGGATGCTTATGCACACCAAAGCCCTTGTTGTAGTGGTGCCGGTCCATGGGGGAGTAAACTGGATAGACATCTTTAAGGAACAAGAATGTGGCCGCAGCCGCCGCACACACTGAGGTCCCCTTTTCCACCGGTTGGTTCCCAATGGGAACCGGTTCAGTTCTTTTTGGTTCTTAGTCCATGAGCCAGAGCTCCAAAATTAGTGGAAAAAACAAGACCTATATTAAATTGTTTATAGGATCAATAGTAAGTTATCATGTAAATTAATACATGATAACCCTTCCACAGTAGTAGCTTTTTCATATTTTCAATTATTTTGCATATTTTCATACATAATGCCTCTTTTGCATATTTAAAAATGTAAAATTTGTAATACAATAAATAATTGTCTTCGTGTAAGTACTCAATTGGGGAAGTTTCATGGTGATATCAATCTAATATAGGTATGGTTTTGCACACTCAATTCAGAATTAACATTCCAATTTTGGAGCTCTGGCTCATGGACTAAGAACCAAAAGAACTGAACCGGTTCCCATTGGGAACCAACCGGTGGAAAAGGAGCCTGATAGTCAAAGTTCCAATACTTTATTCAGGACACAGAGTACCGGAAGTTAATATTGTGTCCTCCGTACATCCCGCTTAATACATATACATAATACAATAGTTGTACATAAGAGCTTAATGCATGCTATAAAGAGATATAATAACCTCGTATTAGGCCATAAAGCAGTGGGTCCCAAACTGTGGTGTGCGCACCCCTTGTGTCTTATAGGGGGTGCGTGACATGAACACAAGGTGGACAAGGTGGTTTTATTTTAAAACATATTACGCCAATATATGGTAAGTATATGCAGAATATAGCCTATGCTGCATATATATGCCATATTCAGGTTCATATATGTGCATATATGTGGATAAATAGGATATGTCTATATAGTTTATGCAATTTATATTTTCATGGGTGGGGGGTGGGGGGGGGAGCATCATACGTGTAATAAATGGAAATATCTGTAATTAATAGCACCTTCATTATTTTCATTATCTTTAATAGCAGCTTCATTATTTTCATTATCTTTGTTCTAAAGAGACGATACAGTAGCCTACAGCTTTATACATACAGTAAGGAGGTGGTGCTTCAGTTTATCCCTATTTTCAAAGCCAGAAGAATAACCCATTTTCACATGATGAGAGGGACAATTACCATAATTCTAATCGAAGAAGAGAAAAGATAAGGTAAAATAAATGTGGAGTTTAATAGGCTTAAATTGAATAAGCTCAGCAGTCTTGGGTGTATTGGTGCCCTCTGTGCCTTGTGTGTCAGTGGGCTGGACCTTTGCTCTTTAACGTGGCCATTCTGATAGGTCAGCAAAGAAAATGCCATTAGGATTATGGCTCTTATTTGTCAGAGGAAACTGGTGTCCTCTATAGTAAGTTGCCTCTGGATTTAGTAACTAAATTGGCTTACTACACTATTGCACTGTGTGTGTGTGTGTGTGTGTGTGTGTGTGTGTGTGTGTGTGTGTGTGTGTGTGTGTGTGTGTGTGTGTGTGTGTGTGTGTGTGTGTGTGTGTGTGTGTGTGTGTGTGTGTGTGTGTGTGTGGGGGGGTGGGGATGCTGGATTTTATATGAAAGTGAATCATTTATTTAATGGAAGTGAATCATTTATGGAGATTTAGCATACAGGGATACGTGTGTGTGTGTGTGTGTGTGTGTGTGTGTGTGTGTGCATGTGTGCGTACGACGTATGTGCGTGTGTGTGCGAGTCAATTAAACATACCATATCTTTACACACAGACAGTGGGTGGGGTCTGTCATCTTCCTCGGCTGTATAGGTACGGTAAAAACATATCACTGTTAGAGTATAGCGTCAGACCTGCACCATACACGATATACTACTTAATCATAAATCCAGCCTTTATATATAGCCCTGGGTGAGGCGAGTGATAAATGTACAGTTAGACTGATAGGGTACTGATAACTGCTGACGCCACAGGTTATTCTAAAACGAAGCTAAACCTAAGCATATTGGTGAAGATTTACAATCGTTTGGTTGTAAATTAACCTCGGGCGACGACGATGAATGCCTGTGAGATAGTAATCTATATGGACTGCTCTGTTTGGTTTGGATTCACAGTAAACGATTATACATTCTCAGCGTCATTTGTGTCGGATGACTCCGATCGAAGAACGTCTGACATAGAGACATAGCTTTTTCAGGAAACTGTCACGATGTAGAAGACATTTTTAGAATCTGATCTCAGGTCAAAATGGGTTAAACCAATTTTAATATAAGGCATAAATGTATGTATTTTGAAAGATCTGCATTCAGACTGTGTATCAGCCCACGTGAGAACTTTAGACTGGCATCTGCAGCAGGGCTGCCTTTTTTGTTGACTTTACTTACTTGACATTTCGGAAATGTAAATGGCATGTGAAAGGATAACACAAAAACGTCCTGGGGACTTGTTTCATTGTGATCCTATAATGTATTCAATCCAATTCCTCAACATAGCATAGAAAATGCACACGATAATACTGTACATGTCATCGACAGATGCAAACACTATAGATGTACAAAGGAGAAAAGTCGGTATAGGTCTAAAAACATTACCTGTGGAAGGACTCGTTGTCCTCATTGAATTCACCTGAGCCAGTTGTATGAACTGTGCACGAGTTAAACCTAAGGGGATATAGTCCGCTTGCCAGAATGTGAGCCCAGGCATGTTGAGTACACCAACGTTTTATGTTAGAAATGTTGAGTATGGGTCCCCAGCATGTAGAAACGGCCGGATGCTAACTTGCATTATGTTGAGCAATTTTCATAATTGGCATAATGCATGTATGTGACAACCTATAGAAGGCAATATATTCGAAATGTCATCATGCTTTATGTAGCATGTGACGTGTCAAACTAAGGGGTTTTCATGATGCTGAATCCATTCCAAGCATTAGTTTTGCAAAAGGAAACACTCATTGGGCTACAAACGGCCATGCCCACTTGCCCAATTGTGCTGACATCATCACATTTGTGATGTCGGCAATGGCCGTTTTTAGCCCAATGAGTGTTCTTTTTGCTAAACTAATGCCCACAATGGGGCTCTATGTGCTGGCAAGTAGACTAATAATGAATAGTGCAGGTCATTGTTGAGGAATAAACCCTGACAGAGTGATTAAGACCCTGATGCGTAGCAGAGGGCCTTTTATCACCCTGAAGGGGTTTATTTCTCAACAATGACTGGCTCACCATTAATTATCCCACTTATTACATGGCTACTTAATAAAGAATTTTATAAATTGGCACACAATGGAATGATTTGCTTACGGTAACGGTAAAATTGTCCATTACATTACGACGGTGGTGCCCTCTTTTAAAAAAGCATAATGAGAATAACTGATATGCTAAGTGTAAATGAAGGTAGCCTAACTATGAAGCATTATCAAAGATGTGTTAATTGTCTGTATGTTCGGAGGAAAGATTTTACAGTTCAAATGTCTTTATTTTAGAGGAAAAACATCTGGAAATCAGCTGATCTACAAGCTTGTAGATTTTAGAGTTAACCCATTTTAGGGCGGGAACCCCTTTTGGTGTTAGCATTATGTTATTCTTTAGCTATTGAAAAATAGCAGATCTACAAGCTCATAGCGCGCCACCGAGTGGCGCGCTACGAGCTTGTAGGTCTGCTATTTTTTGAAAAATCGAAGAACGACTGACATAGAAACATAGCTTTTTCAGAAAACTGTCAGGATGTACGAGACATTTTTAGAATCTAATCACAGATCAAAATGGGTGGTTGAACTGATTATTTTGGTCCAGCCGACCACAATACTTGCGCGCTCTGCTTGCGCAAGTAATAACCAGCAGTACAGGTGAGCCTGGGGACCAGGTGACCAGGGGACCAGGTGAGCCTGCAGGGGACCAGGGTTGAGGGGAATAACCAGCTGTCAGAGAAAAGGTTCCGGAAACTAAAATTGAGGTATTGTCGTAACACTATAAACATCACACCTGTGTCAAATGAGGGGCGCTCTTATCATCATACATCAATCTCATTCCGGCCAATCACAATTTGCGTCCTCACTTTTCCGTCTTCAATCTTTGGACACTCTTTCCTCACTTTTTATCCTCAATATGTACTTTGCTCAGCCAATCAAATCATTGCTATGGTATGGGGTGATGATCAGTCAATCAAATCATCAGCTATATGATTCACACAAAGCGGAGGGCATAGGAGGGGCTAGCACCCCTCAGAAATACTTAAAGTCGGCTCGGCCAGCCTTGGAGCCTGCAGTGTTGGTGTAAGACTCAATAATTTGACTCTGGAAAAGATATATGCTTGTTGTAGATGTGTCACATAATGAATGTGGGTGTCTTCGGTGCTTGTGTAGAAGCGATATCCCCCAGACTGGGTGATGTCATCGCACAGATAAGTTCAAAGGGTTGCCATGGTGACGGGAAGAAGGCAGCTGTGTTTGGCTGTGGCAAGAGTGTCGCTGTAAATAACGTAGAAATACACATACGCACGCATGCACACACACACACACACACACACATGCACGCGTGCGCACGCACGCACACAGACACACTTGCACGCACAAACACAGAATTGATGTGTCTCACTCCCTTGTTCTTCTGCTGTCTCCTCTCATGCGGTGTTAACCAGACCTCTCTCTGTCTGACAACCATCTGAGCACGTTCTCACAACTCACTGTGTGTGTGTGTGTGCGTGCGTGCGTGCGTGTGTGCGTGGTGATGCATTTAATTTGTGTAGGTTGTAAAGAGAAAACTGCTTGTATGTGTTCTTTATTTGTACACTACCAATATGCCTGGGTGCTTGCCTGGGTCATTTGGGGGAGGAGGGGACAGGAGGGGGGGGGGGGGGGGGGGGTGTTAGTGGGTGTGGCTTTATATGCAGGCATGTTACTGTATGTGTGTGCGTGTGTGCATGTGCTTGTATAAAGCTCAGTGCTGCTGTATACGCAGCAGGCTCATTATAGGCAGATAAACGGTTCCTTTGACCGATTACATACCACTGTTATAGAGCCGTAAATAAACACTATACTACCTGTGTGTGTTATGATTTGTTTTTGTCGCTCTGGATTAAGAGCGTCTGCTAAATGCCTAAATTGTAAATTGTTTTTAAAGCGGTGGCGGTCGGTTTGTGCAGCCTATATATTATTGCATTTCCCCAATGCGTATTGGTATAGGTGCAGATCTCTGATTATACAACGGGTCGTTTCGAGGAAGCATTCTGATTGGTTGAAACAGCCATCTAGTGATGCTTCAAATGAGCATGATGGAACACCTAATCAAAACATAAGGGGGAATATTTATTAATTGTTTTTTATTATCTTTTTTACCTACATTTAACCCATTCAAAAGCCAATGAAAGTCCCCAGGAGCCCTTTTCAGGGCCTCAAACCCAGTACTGCGCAGTCCAGTTTCGCTGAAGGGCCCCTGAAGGGCCCCTGGGCCACGGCCCCACCGGCCCAATGGGTAATTTGGCCCTGGTTTAGTCTTGCTGCTCTCCCGGAGAGGGTTGCTAGGCTAGTGATTTTCTAGGGACATTTTCGGTCGTAGTGGATACATCTGTCATTAAACGTTTTTTAGCGAATATCTTAGTTATAATTGTATAACAGAAAGACGCCCTGGGGGCGAGCGTGCACGCATCTGCCTGGGTAACGGCAGACTGCTGGGCGAGCGCTGGCGCTTTGGCATGGGGGGTTCAGATCAACATAATGGAATGAATTCTGTACTGGCCATATATGGAGCGTGTCTTGAGTGTACAGGGTTTGATGAGGTCAGATCAACATACAGTATGGAATGTCAGAACAGGACGGATCTTTTATGCTATAAAAGATTGGTTTCTCCAGATCGGGGTAAATTGGAGTGAATATCAGCCGATCACCGATCGGTTTGCCGATCGATCGGCGGACCTCCTCTAACCACAACGTTTCTGCCCAACGATATCATTATGCCAAAATGAAGTGAAGACAATGAAAGATTAACCTAGGCCCATATATATATGGTCTATCCATGCAGGTCTAATGGCTGACAAGGAGGAGAAGCCCATGGCAGACGAGGAGGAGGAGGCCAGCCTCAACTACACTCCCCCGGCACAGAAGTCTCTACCCGAGATCCTGGATCTGGACAAGGAGGACGAGAGTCTCAACAAATACAAGCAGACCCTGCTGGGAGCAGGGCCTACTTGCCTAGGTAAGGCCTACACTCACTGTGTGTGTGTGTGTGTGTGTGTGTGTGTGTGTGTGTGTGTGTGTGTGTGTGTGTGTGTGTGTGTGTGTGTGTGTGTGTGTGTGTGTGTGTGTGTGTGTGTGTGTGTGTGGTCTCCCCTGGGTGACTAATGCCGGTGATGCATGCTTGTATTCAGTGTTATTGAGGCTCCTAATAATAGTGCTCACTCAATGCAACAACTTAGAAAAGAGAGATACGCAGTCATCGCCTGCTCGCTCTCTCTCTCTCTCTCTCTCTCTCTCTCTCTCTCTCTCTCTCTCTCTCTCTCCCTCCCTCTCTGTGACACACACGGACACACGCACACGCACCCATTATACAGATATATTATGCATGCAGCCAGCGACGCATTGTACACATTCACACATGCACACTGTAAACACACACACACACACACACACACACACACACACACACACACACACACAGTCTTGCTAGTCTCAGCATCTCTGTCCCGGCAGCAGCAGCAGGCGGGCCGTGATACAGCTGATATCATTCCTGTGTAGCTCTGACCCGCTCCCCACTGGAACGCTACACCAGCTTATACCGAAGGATGGAAGGGCAGGGATGAACTGACCCATTACCACCTCAACACCCCATGCTTCTCTAAATCCTATCCTATAGAAAAAATGTTTCTATAACCTTTTCATGTCGAGAACCGCCTAGAATTATACGTGTCTTAAAAATATGTCGTTCCAGGGACCTCCCAGAAGGCAGCAAAGATTTGAGTTTAAAAACGTTCGCTGGGGCAGGCATTATGTATTCAATGATTTGCGCCACGTTTTTGCTATTTTCTTTTCTCTAAAAAATTGGTCGCTCGCTCTCTCAGTGCCGCGCTATGAGCGTGTAGATATGCTATTTTTCAATAGCTAAAGTTTAAAATAATGGTTAATAAATAATAATAATCTTTATTGTCCCGAAGGATATTCATCTTCACAGGTCTGTTCAACACCAACAACAAAAATAGCACATAGTACAGAAAAACATACAAAAAAAAACATTAGTTCCCAACTGTGTACAGAACCATCCTATCGGCGGGGCAGTTTGTTTAATGCCACGATGGCTGAGGGGACAAAACTCCTATACTGAAACAAACCTTTTTCCAGGGTAAGGTTCTGTATCTTTGTCCTGATGGCATGAGGTTGAAGAAGCGATACAGGGGATGATCAGTGTCACGTGATATTGAGAGTGCTAACCGTGTGATGGCATTATTGTTCATATCAGAAAGTGTTGGCGTGGGAAGTCTGATAATCTTGGAAGCAATACGGGTAATACTGAAAAGTTTGTTTCTGTTAGGCATGGGTAGTATGTTGTAAAAACATGCGGAACAGTACAACAGAACAGGTTGAATAATGCTTTTGTACAATAATAAAAGAAGATGAAGAGCAACAGATAATGATCTTAACTTGTGGATTACATGAAGTCTTTGCTGAAAACGTGACTGGATAGATGTAATATGTTGATCAAACCTAAGTCTATTGTCCAGGGTGAGTCCAAGATATGTGAAACTGGCAACCTGTTCTATTGTCTTACCAATAATGAGGAGTGGGTTAAGTCCAGTGTGGGTTGTTTCAATGACCAGTTCTTTTGTTTTGTCCACATTCAACACTAGATAGTTGATGTGTAAAAATGAGAAATGATGTTCTGATAGACCGTAATAGAGTTATTGTCATGGAGCAGTCCGATAATAGCAGTATCATCAGAGTGGTTAAAAGCTATATGGTGACACAGATATGTTCCAGTATGAACTAATAGAATAGAGTATTAGCTTTCTGTCAGGTGCGTGCGTGCGTTTGTGTGTGTGTGCGTGAGAGCCAATAGAGAAACCTTACCATTAAATGGAGGTTGGGAGTAATTCCAGTAATCTCATCGAGCTGGGTTTCAGGGGTTACACAATTCTGTGGATTCCTATTATATTGTGTATATATATGTATTGTGTTTTGGTGTATGTATTGTATTTTAAACCTATTGTTCGTGAGTGTAATTAATGTACTTAATTGATGTATTTGTATTGCTCTGGAGTGGATCTTCACATGCAGCCTATTGGCTTATCAATTGATTGAACGACGACACCCAGTTATGTTCCACCTATTTAAGGTTTTCAAGGCCATACCCATGTGACTTGAGAAAGCCCGGGGGGGCGAAACGTTGTTGTATTCATAGGTTGAAATAAAAAAGACGGGGAGCAGAATTATATCGTGTCAGACATTCCACTTTTTTCTTCATTTAGTCTTTTTTTTTTTCATAGTAGATCGGGTGCACCACCCCAGTGAGTGTGTCTGTAAAAACTTTGATCGTTAGTTGCTCTCAACATGGTTATGTTTTATTTCAGCGTTCGGTTGTACAACTCACTGTGCCATTAAGATTTCTCTTCAAGATCAAATTAAACTTTAACGCAACATTTTTATTCAGGCTTATTAAAATCATGGCTTGTAGCATAGAGTTATTTTGATACCGAACAGTATCGTAATTCAAAATTCCTCATACGGCCTAAAATTCTGGATTGGCTATACATTTTCGACGTGAATATAACCATATTATATAATCATATGTGGGAGTTAATTTGTAAAAATCACAAAATATGGTTCCAAACGTCATTGAAGTGGGACTCATAAGATGTCCCTGGGACCCATTGAAAAGACCACCCCTGTGTCCCGGGACCCATTACACTGAAAAGCTATTTACATCACTGCTGGTGGAAGACCAAGCGTGCTGTGGCATTCTGGGTCAATTGGAGAGGCTTATGAGAGGTTATGAAAGCTAATTTACACATTGTTTGTACACATGCAGGCAAACACAACAGTCTCTTAGCAAAATGTCATTGTCAAAATGGAATTCGGTCCCTATTTAACAATTTATTTTACTCTAAGCCATGCAACAATGATAGTATAGCAATCATATCACAGCCATACGGGGTTTGTAGTATTCAGCTCTTAAAAACCATAATTTAAGTGGTAAACGGGTATCAGAGTCGGTATTGTGAAGGACAAAAGGCCACAATTTGGTCTTCATGATGTCACACACAGCCACAAATATATTTCCGGCATCGTTGCATTGGGGCAGTATTATCCATTGACCTTCTTTTTGGAACACTTGTGGTTTTGTTCTGTATTGTATAGCCTACTGTACTGTATTGTTAAACATTTCCCCAGGTTGACAAAGTAGACATACAGTCAGTAGCTAATGTACTAGACAGACACGTATCCTATATTGTGTAGATTAGATGTCCATAGACAAATACTGCCTACCAGTTTGTTTGCAACTATTCTGATTTGGTATACTATAGACTATAGAGTCATTTCAGTTGGTCATGGTGCCGTAGTTTTCAGAAGGCTGCCCTGATTTAAGCCTAGCATGTGAATGCCAAATGGCAGTTAATTGAGGCGAGTAAAGGCCTATTCATACTAAATGGAATGACTTCAGTTCAGTTCAGTTCAGTTTTATTTTGGTCATTAAAAAAAAACATTACATGTATTCATTTTGTCGTGTTTTTTTTACACTTTTTTTGTAGAGACCAAAAGGGTTTAGGCTGAAGCCAATGGCTTATTGTGCCTATCCCAAGGGGGGAGATCCCACAATTATTATTATCATAATAATTAATAACACAATTGTTATTATCATAATAATTGTGTACTAATATGATTAAGATATGATTAATAGTACTAGGTTGATGATTCTAACGTAATGTAGCTTTATTGTGCATATACTCAGACACAGATAGACACTGTCTATCTAAGCACACTCAGGCTTGTGCGTGCGTGCATGCATGCATGCACGCACGCACATACTCTCACTCACACACACACACACACACACACACACACACACACACACACACACACACACACCCCACACACACTTCACAAGTGTAAATTATGTATTTGTTGTTGTTTTTGTTTTTGTTATTTTCCATTCCTATGTTTGATTACTTTGTCTGCTTACTATTTGTATATTATCTTTGGTGAGAACCACATCTAAGCCCTCCATGGGTTTCTTTTCTCACCTGCACACACTTTTTTGTTGATGTTACCTTTTTTTCCCCACAGTTTCACACCTCTAACGCTTATACATCTCGCTTTTTTGTTGGTTCTTGCCTTATAGTCCGTAGATGGATTCCCCCTTCGTCATAGGCAGTTTCCACCCACTCTGCTGCAATTAGACCTCATCATGCTGGAGATAATTCTGTTTTCTTTCTTTCCAACCTGGGCCCTCTTTTCCTACAGCGGTTATCTTTTATTTCAGCGCTCAGTTTCACCAACCCTATTACCTTATTGACCGCAACGTGTTCTGTCGCCCCTCTCCAGATCCAACCCTATAACCTTATTGACCTCTGACCTCTGTCCCCCCTCTCCAGATCCAACCCTATAACCTTATTGACATCTGACCTCTGTCCCCCTCTCCAGATCCAACCCTATAACCTTATTGACCTCTGACCTCTGTCCCTCCTCTCCAGATCCAACCCTATAACCTTATTGACATCTGACCTCTGTCCCCCTCTCCAGATCCAACCCTATAACCTTATTGACCTCTGACCTCTGTCCCCCCTCTCCAGATCCAACCCTATAACCTTATTGACCTCTGACCTCTGTCCCCCTCTCCAGATCCAACCCTATAACCTTATTGACCTCTGACCTCTGTCCCCCCTCTCCAGATCCCAACGTCCCAAACCTCCAGGTGACCAGACTGACGCTGATGTGTGACCAAGCCCCTGGAGCAATCACCATGGACCTCACAGGTGCAGTACAATCGCGGGTCCATTTGGTTCCATTTGTACACTCTCAGAGTTAAATTAACCTTGATTTTACAATATAAATTGGGGGTCACAGAGATAGAAATGCCATTAAATGGGGGTCGATAGACTAATGCATGTCAAACTGGGCGTCCTTGAAATCAAACGGGTTGAGAATCACTGCTAGAGCTGTAAAACTCTTCTCTTATGGGGGTCCCTGGCATATCTTTTCAAATGGGGGTCCGCGGGCTAATTAGTGTCAATTTGGGGAAACCTGGACTAGATAGAAGACCATCAGATAGAGCCATATATGGCCATCGAGTCTCAATCAATTTTCTAGCCTGGAAACCAGACAAATATGCCACAGGGGGAAAAAAACAAGAATGACTCAGTTATAACTTCCAGGTGCAACAAGCTCTTGTAGCGTTGTTTTCAGTGGTTTCCGATGTTCTTTTGTTGGTTCGCTGACTGTGTTTTGTTAGGGCTTTCCTGTAGCTACAGTTATCTCATAACATTAGCTTCTGTTGCCACTCGCGCCGCGTTGGCGTTCAGAGTATGGGTTTTTATGCTTTTCAGATCTATGGGTTTTATGGGTTAAGTCTCCCATTGGCTTAGAGGCAACCTAGAGGCAGCCAATCATGAAAAAGTGTCCACTACGGTATCTTTACTGTCGTTAGTAGAGGTACTAGCAAATGTAGTCCAGGTGCTTTTCAAGCACCCGGCCTAAAAATGCCCTGGGCAAATTGGCTCTGTCACTCCTTTTCTCCTTGAAATTATCCCTCGCTCACCCCAGAGTTCATCCATCCATCCATCTTCAACCGCTTATCCGTAGTCGGGTCGCGGGGGCAACAGCTCCACCAGAGAGCTCCAGACTTCCCTCTCCCGAACATTAGTGACTTCCTCCTGGGGGATTCCGAGACGTTCCAAGGCCAGAGAGTCGATGTATTTCCTCCAACTGCGCCTTGGTCTGCCCCGGGGTCTCCTCCCAGTGGGACATGCGTCGAGGACCTCCCTAGGGAGGCGCCCGAGTGGCATCCTAACCAGATGCCCGAACCACCTCAGCTGGCTCCTTTCCAGGCGAAGGAGCAGCGGTTCTACTCCGAGTCTCTCTCGTGTGACTGAACTTCTCACCCTATCTCTAAGGGAGATGCCAGCCACCCGTCGAAGAAAACTCATTTCAGCCGCTTGTATTCGTGACCTTATTCTTTCGGTCATGACCCACACTTCATGACCATAGATGAGAGTAGGAACGAAGATTGCTCGGTAGACAGAGAGACCAATCAGAGCCTATTCAAAGTGAGACTTTTTTTGCTGTGACGTTGGAATCTGTTTGTAACCGCCCCTTGGAAATAAATCTCCCACACCGAAGTTCCAGACCAAAGTAAGCAGTGATATATAATTATATACCAAAGACCACGTTTGGAGCCCGCCCTCCTTATGGCGTTGGGAGTTGTGGGCTACAAAGTTTGAGAACCACTGCCCTAGAAGACTATGAAGTTCTCAACGTTTGGCACAATAGTAGCATTTATTTATGTTTCACCGCAAGCAGTACGTAGTGCTTTCAACCCATTTCCCATGATGTGTAACATTAGTTTCTGTTCTAGTGGCTCCTGGCCAACATTCAACCTTGTTTAATGATTGGATTTGCCCTGCGCAAACACTCCATCACAGGCGGGGAGCGGGCTGCAGACGGCCCTGACTAAGCCAAAGCATTACTTCATCTCAGGCTTGTACACATCCCAACACCTTCAATAATTAGCAGACTCTAACCACAAAACCATTTATAGCCCTCTACAACACAAAGCTAAACATTTAGTTGCCGGGTGTTACACAGCCGGGAAATGGCTGAGCTTAGAAGGTAATTTCAGGTCCCTTTAGTCCCTTTCAGTCCCTTTAACCAAGAAGTTTGGTCTTTCTCGCCCAGTGCAGCTTGCTTTATGGATCATAAAAACATGTGTATATAAGACCAGCATCTTATAAGTATTCAATCCCTTACATGATTTCAGTTGATAAAATTCTCAGGTTTTTCTGCACAGTTGCAGATAAAGCCCTTGAGCCTGAGCCCATTCATAGTAGAGGATAATTGGCTCCAACCATCAGTCTCGATTGGCTCTATAATAATCACCAATCTGCAATTGGGCTCCAGATTGGGGAAATTCCTGGCAAGAAACAAGCTTTACGCAAAAAGAAACCCCCAAAGGACGTGTGAGCATAAGCGCGCATATGCTTCTCGTTTCCCGCTGATGAATTAGCAAAAAATAATAAATAAATAAAAAGACATGTGTCCGCATACTGTACGTATATTCTCATAGAAATACTTTGCACATAGGGTGAGCCGATGTCACGGTTTATCCGGGATTGGTGAGAACAGTTGTGCGCAAACCTGCACGCGCAACATCTTTTATTTAACTAAATGACAACTAAATGTACACTAAATGAAAACTAAGCTACGATGACAAAAACTCAGACTAAATGTATTGACAATTACGTCAACAGATAAAAACTAGACTAAAATGTTAGGAAGGGACTAGTGGACAAGAGATCCAGTATAAGTCATTTTACGATCTACATAAGCTCTCAACGCGTCGCAGTGCGACGTGTGTAACTAAATGTAAAAATGTAAAAAACTAAATCAACTGTACATTTAGTCGACTATAAAACTAGACTAACACCATAGGCGGCGGGTGCGTTTTACCTTTGGGTAGGCTGCTATAGAATTGCGTTGGGGGGGGGGGGGGGGGGGGGGGGGGCTCTCGCCGCCGCGGATTTATTTATTTCCCAGATGGTCTAAAAATGAGTTATTTAGCATACTTTTACCAATGAATTAGCCTATACACAGACAGCGACTTTTGGACGTCTTTTTCTCAAGTCTCGAGTCAGTCAGTGTAGATTACCCCTCCAGGAGTAGCGGGTCATGGCTCTTCACAGACGGCACAGAGACAGCAGTCATTCCGCTGAACGTGTCAGTGTTGCTGCAGTGGTGTGGACTGTGAACCGTGAACCGTGCGGCACTGGTGGTGCTGCTGAGTGCTGACAGCCGACTCACAGCTTCTTTTTCTGAATTAGGCTACTTTATCTTTGCCTTGAAAAATACATTTTGCGTTTTGCTGTTTCCCAAAACAAACGCGCGCTACTCTCTGCTAGCTACAAAGCGACTGGAAGGACGAGGTTTACAGACATACCAATAGTAGTCAATCATATGCTGATTAGGCCAGTTGCTGTATAGTGTATATAGCCTATCCGATCAGCGATCACCAGGGGGCAGCGACAACACACACACACACACACACACACACACACACACACACAATAGCCTTCTATAATGCTGCGCACATATATTATATATATAAAAAAAAAAATACCCAGCATAATTTTTGGGAAGGCTAAGCCTTCCCTAGCCTTACGCACCCGCCGCCTATGACTAACACTAAAACATTCCAGGTGACTAAAACTAAATGAAAACTATTCAAGAGACTATGACTAAAACTAAAATCTAAATTTGCTGTCAAAAACAACACTGAGCAAGGCAGTTGGTCGCAGTGTCTGGCGATATAGAACAATGCAGTCGTAGCGAGCGGGCAGCTCCCAGGTGTGCAGTATATTACCATGCAGCACATGCATGGTGTGTGTGTGTGTGTGTGTGTGTGTGTGCAGTGCCCAACATGCCCCCTTGGGTGAAGTTTAAAGATACATGATCTCCTGCCCCGAACACTGGCTATGGAACACATCCATTCTGTCGATGTCGTACCGTATGTGCAGGGCTGTATAGCGGTGTTTTGCGGGCCATAGATAGGGCTTTTGTTCCCACCAGGGGAAGATTTGTGTGTGCATGCCCAAGTGTACTGTGTACTGTAAGTGGGTGTGCCTGCTATTTATATGCAGCTCTCTCTCTGTGTGTGTGTGTGTGTGTGTGTGTGTGTGTGTGTGTGTGTGTGTGTGTGTGTGTGTGTGTGTGTGTGTGTGTGTGTGTGTGTGTGTGTGTGTGTGTGTGTGTGTGTGTGTGTGTGTGTGTGTGTGTGTGTGTCACTGTGTGTGTGTGCACGCGCACGCGCGCGCACACTGTTTGCTTACTGGGCAGTATTGACGTTTCCCCCTGGGAGAAGGGGCCAGAGAGCCACATGCAGGAGGTGGGGGTGAGGTGTGTGCGTGCGAGTGTTTGTGTGTTTGTCTGGTCTGCTGCGCATGGTAATCAGGTGTCGACGCCCCTATAGCTACAAGGAGATGATGTCATCTCCTCCAAGGATGCAACAGGAGAGAGGATCGGTGTGTGTGTGTGTGTGTGTGCGCGCGACTGTGCACGCGCGTGCATGTGTGTGTGTGTGTGTGTGTGTGTGTGCCAGCGTGTGTGTGGATTTTTTGTGGATGTTTTTGTCCTCACCTCTGGATGACTTGTACACTGGGGTGTGCCCACCTGTACATGGCCACGCCAATGCTGTGATTTTGTCTTTGCCTCCGTGTGTGTGTGTGTGTGTGTGTGTGTGTGTGTGTGTGTGTGTGTGTGTGTGTGTGTGTGTGTGTATACACGCACACACTGGCTGCAAAGACAAATGGGAAAGGTCACTTGGTTGCTAGGGGATACTGATCTTGTGCTACCCAGTTTCTTTTTGAGAGAAAAATAAGAATAATATTAGGTCTGCGTATATACTGTACAGTATACAGTACAGTATATATATATATATATATATATATATATATATTTCATTCTAGACAGTCTTCGCCCCTTGGCAACGAATGTGACCCCCGTTGTGAGAAACCTGGGTGTCCAATTTTACCCTGAACTCCGTTTTGAATGCCAGGTAAAATAAAAAGGTAGTACAGACGTGGTTCATGCATTTAAGAAACATCATCAGCTACTGATTTTTGTATGTCATTGTACACATGTATCCCGATGACTAACCTAAACACTTAAATTGGTATACAATTTGAACAGCAAAAGGCTGTCACTTTAAAATAATTCAATTCAGAGGGATTTGTCTTTTTAGGTAGTGGGATTATAGTTTAGAATACTTTCCAAAAAGCTCTGAATTATTTGTGAGTCCATTGATGTTTGAAAGAGTCTAGTGTATTCCGGGGCTTAACTGCTCACAACACGCCTGTAGCACATTCCCATCCATTCCATCGGGGACCGCTGAATTTCCTAGTATTTATCTCGGAGACGGTGCATCACCCTTCCTGAAGTGTTACACATATCGGTGTGCCAACCTCTCTTCAGTCCCCCGTGGGCCCCAATTGCCACGGTCTGTCAGTCTTATAACGTGCACAAAAAGCCATTTAAGTCATTGACAAACTCTGCTGTTTGTACAGAATCGGTCTGCTTCTGGCCAACCATTGTCTTTATTCCACAACACGCCTCCCCTGCGTCATTGTCCTTGAGTTGCTGTTCCCCTCTTGCTTTGTAGTCCCTTGTTGCTTGGTTTAGTTGTGTCCGTATTTATCTCTGCATTTATTTTCCCATCCCATCTTTCATTCATTTTAGAAGCCTGTAATTCAGGATTCATTCGCGGATATATCTTTTTTTCACTTCCCAGTCCGTACATTGAAAGCAACCTTCTAACGTCAATATACTCTCCCATATTCACTGATCTTGATTTGTGTTTTTCAGATTTTTGTCATGGTTCGAATCACCTAACTGGTTGCCTAGTATCTAGGCATGTAACTATATATCGTATATCGATATATATCTATATTAATCCCGACGATATGAATCGATTCATTGAAATAAAAAAATCGATTAAAAAAAAAAACTATTTTACTACTTTATTTTTAGTGGGGCTAGTGTGATGTGAAATGTATTCCATCATATTCAAGTGCTTTTGGAGAGAAATGATAGTCACTTTCAGTAGTAGAGCACTGTAGAGGGGAGCTGTGTGTGTCTGTGACTGTGCCCACTGCCCAGGTGATGATGGTCGTCATCAAGGAAGGCAATTATGTTTCTGTACTGTCAAAAGTAATGCTACTTCTTTTGCAATGTATTTAAATAAAAAATCTCAGGGGGGGAAGATAAATTATATAAAATTTAAAAAACAGAATCTTTCTTTAAAATATATATTCTTTTTAATATCATGAAAAATCGTATCGTGATACGAATCGTATCGTGAGTTGAGTGAATCGTTACATGCCTACTAGTATTGTGTGTCTTAATATCGCCACCATAGCACATATACAGTATAATGTAATACCAATAGTTTTTAGTCCTGTAGTTCTAGTTAAAACATTTGCCATATTGCAGATAGTGTTGCAGATCTGTCTGAGCAACCATTAAAGTCAACCGATATTATTTTTGGTGCATGGGAGATATTGGTAACAGGTTTCTGTGGCCATCTTACAGTTTGCATCTGGGGGGAGGATATAAACCATGGTCACGGGAATCTGTAAACATTCTCATGGCAAATAGCTGGGCTACAATTAAACCAAAATGAGTGTTGAGTGTATTCGTGGTGTGTCGTCGCCATAGTTTTAAACCTTTTGCACAATTTGCTGTTTATTTACAACGACACATTTTCAATTAGAGTCCCGTATCGGTATCGGATTGGCCCTTATTTGTCATCGGGTCATATCGGTATCGGTGAATATGCCTAATATGTCTAACCACCGATCCGACACAGGGGTAAGGGGTTGACACTATAGCAGGTAAATAAAATGTGCTAGTCTGCTATAAACACAACACGAGATATATACTGTAGCTAGATAGCTATAAACACAACACGAGATATATACTGTAGCTAGATAGCTATAAACACAACATGAGATCAGGACACTGGTATCGGTATCGGCTAACACAGAAATTGAGGTATCAGGATCGGATCGGAAGCGAAAGAAGTGTATCGGGACATCCCTATTTTCAATCATCTTTGTTGTGGCCTATTGGTTCCTTTCCTGGCGTATCGTATCGCTGATACAAAGCCCAGTAATGCCACAGGGTTGCTGTCAATTGAGTCATTGTGTCATCAATGTCCATCCACCTTGAGGTCAGTCAGGTGTTGGTCTCCTGGGCTGTCCATCCACCTTGAGGTCAGTCAGGTGTTGGTCTCCTGGGCTGTCCAAGTGCTCGCTGAGCCATGCTGGAGTAATAATGTCTCTAATGCTACAGTTTCCCTCTAGCATGCTGACAAGGAAACAGTCGCTGCAGTACAGGAAATGCTCTTTGGCAAGACCAGAGAGACATCCTCTAAGAACGCAACACTGCATGCCTGTTGTCTCAGAATGGTGAAATCATACATCTTGTGTACTGTACGGTGAAATGGTACATCTTGTGTACTGTACAGTACGTGTAGTAGTGCACTAGCCTAGGGAAATCTATCCGTTGCCGTATGTGTGGTGTGCTATAGGGAAATGTTGTGCAATGTATCGGATGATTAATGCTAATTCTGGTTCATATTTACAGTCATTCAATGTTTAATCTCAGTCTGTTGCAGTATTTGCAATCTGGGAACCAATTTGTTGTATCTGTGTGCTTGTGCATGTCTTTCTGACTCCAGTTCATGTAGGCTATTTCATGTGCATGCATGCATATATTGCATACTACGCATACTGTACGCGCATGGGAAAAGAGATAGAGGGAGAAAGGGAAATTGCTGGGAGTGAAAGTATGTACGTTATAGCATCACAAATCTCTCCAGTAAGCAGCAGTGTAATAATGCGGGGAGTATCATATTGCAGTCAGTCTGACCGGCACCAGACTGGATGGGCAATGGACTTTTCATTGGTGGCTGAGCGCATTAGAGACCTCATTATACCTCCTACACCTACAGTATACGGGCTGTTAACAGCATGCTACTCTAAGTAATGACTAGCCGTGTGTGTGTGTGTGTGTGTGTGTGTGTGTGTGTGTGTGTGTGTGTGTGTGTGTGTGTGTGTGTGTGTGTGTGTGTGTGTAGGTGGGGGTAACAGCGGCAGTAAGGGAAAAGAGGAAGAGTTAATTTCTGTTTAAATGTGTGTGAGGGACAGCGAGTGGATGTGTGCGTACGTGCGTGCATGCATGCTTGTGAAAGAGAGAAGCATGGAGAGAGAAAGTGTGAGATGCAGCAAAACAGTGGAATTGACTGAAACAGAGTGTGGTTTATACTATACAGTAGAGCAGGAGACAGAGGCCTGTGGGTTTGCACGCCGTGTCTGACCTCTGACCTGTGGCCCCAACAAAAGCCCTTACCTCTGCAATGTTCCTGCGTGTGCCCCCCCGCCGTGACCTCGCCGTCCTGCTCCCTGCTCTGCTGCCCTTTCTCTGGCGATGACGTGAACAAAACATCTCTGCGTCCTGGCTTATGAGCCACTCCCTGAAAATGGAGGGTTTTCCCCAGTGTTCAACGTAAAATGTTCAACATTAGTCCATCAAAACCGCAATGAAATGTTTAAATATTTCACATCCTACTGCATGCGAAACTTCAAAACATTTGAACGGCCAATATACATTACTTTTTTTTTTAAACTGCGAACTGGATTCCTATGAAATCATATGTGCACATTCATGAGTCCCAGAGGATGGCCCCTACTCATTACCTTTCCTCTATACTGCCACCATCAGGCTAAAATTGCCACTAGCTTCCACAAGATGCAGTATATCAAAATCTAATGGCCAGCGGAAATCCATTAAACTCGAAAAGTTTAACTATTTGAGTTAACCCATGACCTTCCCTCAGACCAAAATATCAACATTTCAAATAAGATATCTCATATTATAATGGGCAGATTCCACGATGATGAACCCTATTGATTTTGGTGACCCATCGGGGCGGCGGTGGCTGGATGTATGCATGTGTGTGTGAATGGGTGAATGTAATGCACAGTCTATGTAAAGCGCCTTGGATAAAGGCACTATATAAATGCACCATTTACCATTACCATTACCGTGGCCAATTTACAGTTGGGTGCATGTAGCAGACTCTATGGGTTGTTAGCGGGAATTGTAGACTCTTTTTTTTGCAGTAGGGTTGTCGAGGATACACCAACATGCCAATAATATTATACTTATTATACTTATTATACTTAAAATGAATATTTATTCATATATATATATGTTGTGAAATCAGTCATTTTAGCAAACATGTGTTATATCTATATCTTCTTTTCAAAAGAAAAGACATATTTCTCCTATTATATTCTCCCTCTCTAACTCTTAAGCTTTTCTCTCTCACACTCTCACACACTGTCTCTCTCTTTCACGATCTCTTTCTCAATGATATCATAACTTCCTCTGTGAGATGACATAAATCGCCAGCATATCGGCGTGTATTTACCTCTGTGACAACGTGCTCTAGGCCTAACGATAAATAGATCACTTAACCTTCACATAAATGCCAGCTCTGTGACAGAGGGAACAGCTCTGTGACAGAGAGAACAGCAGCTCTGTGACAGAGAGAACAGCTCTGTGACAGAGGGAACAGCTCTGTGACAGAGGGAACAGCTCTGTGACAGAGGGAACAGCTCTGTGACAGATGGAACAGCTCTGTGACAGAGAGAACAGCAGCTCTGTGACAGAGAGAACAGCTCTGTGACAGAGGGAACAGCTCTGTGACAGAGGGAACAGCTCTGTGACAGAGGGAACAGCTCTGTGACAGATGGAACAGCTCTGTGACAGAGGGAACAGCTCTGTGACAGAGGGAACAGCTCTGTGACAGATGGAACAGCTCTGTGACAGAGAGAACAGCAGCTCTGTGACAGAGAGAACAGCTCTGTGACAGAGAGAACAGCTCTGTGACAGAGGGAACAGCTCTGTGACAGATGGAACAGCTCTGTGACAGATGGAACAGCTCTGTGACAGAGAGAACAGCAGCTCTGTGACAGAGAGAACAGCTCTGTGACAGAGAGAACAGCTCTGTGACAGAGGGAACAGCTCTGTGACAGAGGGAACAGCTCTGTGACAGATGGAACAGCTCTGTGACAGAGGGAACAGCTCTGGGACAGAGGGAACAGCTCTGGGACAGAGAGAACAACAGCTCTGTGACAGAGTGAACAGCTCTGTGACATAGGGAACAGCTCTTTGGCTAATTTCAGACCCGTTTATGAGCTGCTGTGTGCTTCTAAAATACTTCTCTATAGTGAAGCTAGGGGGGAGTGGCGTGATTCAAACGCATGAGCGCATGCTACATGGTGTCTCTATGTCGTGGGTTCCATAACTTTTCAGCCCGCGACCCCAAAATAATGCTGCCATTGACTCGCGACCCCAACCTAACCCCTGGAGGTAATTCTATGCACAGGCTAGCCCCTCTTATGCCCAGATTTCCGGGTTTGAGTGAACTCAAACATTGAAGTTAAAAGTGAGGACACAAATTGTGATTGGCCGGAATGACATTTTGTGATGTTTTGATTGGTTGAGCACGGAATGTATCTCTTCAGGTTAGATTAATTGTACTGTTGACAGTTGAAAAGCTTTTTCTCCTGTGTGGATACGCTGGTGTGACTATAGGTTAGCTGATGTGCAATAACTCTTGCCACACAGTTTACACTTTACAGTGGTATGGTTTTTCTCCAATATGGATAGGTACTGTAGGTGTTTCTGTAGATTACCCAGATGGGTAAACCTCTTGTCACAGTGTTGACAGTGGTATGGTTTTTCTCCAGTGTGGAGACGCAGGTGTGACTTCAAATTGCTGCACCTAAAGTTATTCATTATAGGTTTTATTGATTGAAGTGAATTGTGTTTCCAAAGTGAGATTCTTTTCAGTGTTGAGTTTCCATAAATATGACTTGGCGCCCAGCCTGTCCCACTTTTCTGATTGATTGATGAATTATTGACTTTGATCTTGGGGAGTAGCCTACTATAGCTAGTATGAATATTACATGATATTATGGTATTAAAATTACAATACTTGTGGCTGCCGGGTAGAGAGCCTTAAGTGCCCTTTCCCCTCTCCCTCAAGAGTCCTTGCCTTTTGCCAGGCCTCAGTTGGAAATAAGCTTAACCACCTGCACCCTCTAGTCGTCTTAATGGACCAGAGTTGCACTGTTCTTGGTGCACTGCTTTCCTACTCTACACCAAATATCTCCGTCAGAATTAGACTATAAGTCCACAAGGTGGCGTTACCCCACGATGCTGGGGGTTCAGGTGTTAATTACCCTGCCTGGTTTAATAAAGGTTAAATAAATTAGAAAAATAGCAGTTAAGCAGTGTGTCAGCGATTTGTGATCAATATCCAGGTGAGGTGTGTGTGTGTGTGTGTGTGTGTGTGTGTGTGTGTGTGTGTGTGTGTGTGTGCACCAGATAAGTGACAGATTAGAACGGTGGTTGTTGAACTTGCTACCGCTGTCTGGTTCTGGTTTGCGAACCAAATGAATTGCTTAGTGCTCAGCATCAAAGTATATAACTTAAGTTAACTTGCCATATGCTTAAATGTTCTATACGCCCATCGATTCATCCGCAATAGCTCATTTTGGAAGCATCGGGGCTTAACGAGACACTGCTGTCTCGTTGAACCCAGCTGGGTGAATAACCTAAATTACCTAATCAACGTCACCACGGTAAATGCTCCATATAAATATAACTATGAAAGCGCTAATGTTAATGTTCACTGCATACACAGTTGACCAAGCAATGTTACAGTCCACTGTAGGCTACAGCTATTTGGTTTCCAAATCGTAGCGTTGCCTGCCTGCCTAGCCTACAGCAATTTAATTTCCCCATCCAGCGCGGTGCGCCTGTCATGTGTGCCCAAAATAACAGATCTGCAAGCTGTCGACACGCAATCGAGCAGCATGTTGATAGTTTGTATGTCTGTTATTTTGGTTAGGCAACGCACATTACGCGTGGTATGTGGGTTTGAGAGGCAATGATTAATGTAGGCCTACAGTAGCCTAGTAGATTCTAGCCAAGTTGACAGTTGTCATAATATTGTATAGCTCTGTTCTGGAATGTTGCACAACGTATTGGACAGTATTGGACATGCTGCGTCACTTCAGAGGATCGCTGCTTGATTCAAAGATGTTTACTCACCCCTGGAAATCGCTGGAAATCATTAGAATGTTGGAAATGGAACGTAGGCTATGTGAGATTGTGAGTTACATAAATCCTTTATTTCGGCGATTAGTCCGTTCACATTAGTCCGTCCCTTCAATAACATTTGAACCACGGCGCAAGGCGCCGCGGCCATATAGTGGCATTTTTTTAGGGTTAGGGTAGGGTTAGCCTCGGAAACCCAGACGTTTTGGGTAGGGTAGGCCTTCATTTTCAAGCCCGATGAGAACTCTAGGCAGTCCCTGTTCTGTATGTGGACTTTAATAAAAGGCATAGAAAGTGGTTTGTGTCTTGTGATGTCATTATAGGCTAGGTCTATTGTGTGTCATATGAAAACGCCTACAAAAAATTAAAATAAATAAATTCATGTAATTAAAAATCTTATAATTCATCTGCCTGCACAGTGCATTCTGTCCAATATATAATACAAAAGATTTAATTGTTCAATTTGAGTAACTGTAATAACTAACTAACTAACTGTAATAGTAATATTAATATATTACTCTTGCTCAGACAGTAATATGTAATATAATATCTTACTTTAAAATTAAGGTAATAACTAATAAGTAATATATTAAAAATATAAAGTAATATACCCAACACTGCATATAAGTATGAGTAATGCACGCTGTACTATACTGTATGTGTATATGTCTATATCTACGAGTGTGTACAAGTGTTTGTGTGTGTTTGAGACAGAGAGATAGAGAAAGAGAGAGGTGTGTGTGTGTGTGTGTGTGTGTGTGTGTGTGTGTGTGTGTGTGTGTGTGTGTGTGTGTGTGTGTGTGTGTGTGTGTGTGTGTGTGTGTGTGTGTGTGTGTGTGTGTGTGTGTGTGTGTGTGTGTGTGTGTGTGTGTGTGTGTGTGTGTGTGTGTGTGTGTGTGTGTGTGTGTGTGTGTGTGTGTGTGTGTGTGTGAAGCCAGTAGAGCGTTCCACCGGTGACCTATTTCCTTGTCCAGATGGTCCCTGAGGAGCTGTCTCCTCCTGTCTCCATCTCTCTGGAGACTAAGGAGCAGAGAGCCAGATGGAGGAGACAAGAGGAGCTTCTCTTTGATTAGTTTAAACGTGTGTACGTCTCTTTTTATCCTGTCCTCCCCTCTCTCCCTCTCTCTCTCTCTCTCTCTCCCCCTCCCTCTCTCTCTATCTCTCTCTATCTCTCTTTCTCTCTCTCCATTACAAAGCACTCGTGGCTGAGTGCTGGCTTTGAATTGACATTATAAAGCGATTAGCCAGTCAATGCTTTTGTGATGCTGTGCTATTAGCATGGCCCGGGATGGTTTATATATATTTTTTCTCCTTTCTATAAACTCATTCACCCCCTCTGGCCCAGACACAGAGAAGACGATTCCATTGTACTAAAGTTTGCTTTAGCTGCATAAATGTCAGAGCCTGTATATTCATTTTTATTGATATTTACTAGGCTGGTTCGCTTTTGGCAGCGGCCTACTCGCGGACCATGCAAGTCGGGAACGATGTACGTAAGTTGGGTACTCACTGTAGCCAGTGCAGTGCCCATTACCACAGTAGGCCTACTAATAATGTATTTCAGTCAATGGGTGATTTACTGTAACCAGCCTCTACGGTATACTGTGCTGTACTGTCACTGTACTGGCACACCCAAAATCATTACATATACAGTTACTATGTGCGTGTGTGTTTGTGTGTGGGTTGGGTTGCACACAGGTGGTGGAAAAACAACCATGCTATTTTCGTGCTCATACCCACCCAGCCAGCCAGCCACCCAGCCACACACATAGCTCCGTAAGGGAGTTGTTGCACCACTCAAAAACAGGCACTGACCCCATACAGCTATGAATACCCATTGTACTTATTGTCATACTGTAGTGCCCGTTGTCAAAGTACCCATTGTACTTATTGTCATACTGTAGTGCCCGTTGTCAAAGTACCCAATGCGATACCCATTACCATGACCATGGTACAGTAGATATATGGAGATAACTATTACCATGACCATGGTACAGTAGATATATGGAGATATGGTACAGTAGATATATGGAGATGTGGGGATTCCTGATGTTGTCAGAAACTGCTGACGTACAGTACATACTGTACAACTGGGCATAAATGGGCAGTGGTTCAAAAAGTACTCGTATCTGTGTGCATCCTCCACACAGATATCAGTTCTTGGAAACCGTTGGTCCTGCCAAATTCCTGACTAAAAACCTCGCGACATCAGCAGCACACACGCCAAGTTTGAGGTTAATTGGCCGACCTGCCTCACGGCTGCAGAGAAGCTGCAGTCACAGTGTGTGCGCGAGTGTGTGTGTGTGTGTGTGTGTGTGTTGTAACTGTCGCAGCTAGGCAGACATCGACTCATAGGAACACACACCTTGCCCATACTTAACTCAAAGTCTGCAAATTCTTTCACTGTGGAACATCTCCGGAGCCCGGCGACATGCAGCAGAGCTTCTTCATTCACCTGAATGGTGCTAATAGTTGCTACTACTATTACTTTTACTACTACTACTTTGTTTAGGGATTGTTCAGTAATGCAGCTGCAATGCATGGGCAGTGCATAACCCAAAGTCTGCACATACTTTGTTGTGCACATCCCCCGGAATGGACTAGTGTGTATTTATATTAGATTAAGAATAATTCTTGCAGAGGATCATTCATTGTGCTACAGCTTTCTAATACATTGGGGGGCCTATTTTCATCAGTGTCTCATGCCTAAAGTTTTTTGCCCTTTTCTTCTTCTTTTTTTTACTATTTTGAAGTGTTTAAAAGCTATTTATTTGAACTGTTCAAAAATGTTTTTCAAAATAGTAAAAGAAAGACGTTGAGTCCCTGCAGTATGAACAGCTGGGTGCTGTTCCACATCATCATGGTACAGTATGAACAGCTGGGTGCTGTTCCACATCATCATGGTACAGTATGAACAGCTGGGTGCTGTTCCACATCATCATGGTACAGTATGAACAGCTGGGTGCTGTTCCACATCATCATGGTACAGTATGAACAGCTGGGTGCTGTTCCACATCATCATGGTACAGTATGAACAGCTGGGTGCTGTTCCACATCATCATGGTACAGTATGAACAGCTGGGTGCTGTTCCACATCATGGTACAGTATGAACAGCTGGGTGCTGTTCCACATCATCATGGTATAGTATGAACAGCTGGGTGCTGTTCCACATCATCATGGTACAGTATGAACAGCTGGGTGCTGTTCCACATCATGGTACAGTATGAACAGCTGGGTGCTGTTCCACATCATCATGGTACAGTATGAACAGCTGGGTGCTGTTCCACATCATGGTATAGTATGAACAGCTGGGTGCTGTTCCACATCATCATGGTACAGTATGAACAGCTGGGTGCTGTTCCACATCATCATGGTACAGTATGAACAGCTGGGTGCTGTTCCACATCATCATGGTACAGTATGAACAGCTGGGTGCTGTTCCACATCATCATGGTACAGTATGAACAGCTGGGTGCTGTTCCACATCATCATGGTACAGTATGAACAGCTGGGTGCTGTTCCACATCATCATGGTACAGTATGAACAGCTGGGTGCTGTTCCACATCATCATGGTACAGTATGAACAGCTGGGTGCTGTTCCACATCATCATGGTACAGTATGAACAGCTGGGTGCTGTTCCACATCATCATGGTACAGTATGAACAGCTGGGTGCTGTTCCACATCATCATGGTATAGTATGAACAGCTGGGTGCTGTTCCACATCATCATGGTACAGTATGAACAGCTGGGTGCTGTTCCACATCATCATGGTACAGTATGAACAGCTGGGTGCTGTTCCACATGCACAACCGAGTTTCTATATTACCAGGAAGTTCTTTGCATTCACCTTCTAGTGAGTGGAATTAAAGTACATGATGGAACACCAGGGTGAATGCAGTTCACTGCTTGGTAATAGGAGACACAGCCAGCGGTGCCAGGGGTCCCTGGGCTGGGGACCATGTTTGTACAGTACATTATTACTACAGTATGTACTACTGAACTAGCATGTGAAGTCATTAGCCTGTGATGATGTGAGCATGATGTCATGTGTTCACAGGAGGAGACCTGGAGGCTCTGAAGAAAAAGAGCTTCACCATGAAGGAAGGAGTGGACTACAGGGTTAAGATCCACTTCAAGGTAATGATGGAGGGAGGGAGGGAGGGAGGGAGGGATGGATGGATAGATGGGTGGGTGGGAGAATTTAATGTTGGATTGATCGAAGTATTAGATAGATGGACAGAGGGATGGATCAGTGGATGGATGGATGCGACAATACTAACAATAATACTATGCAAAAACATCATACGAGTAGATTTAAGAGAGAAATATACGTATACGGTAAACAGTTGCGGGGGGGGGGGGGATTTGCATGGATAAAACGGACAGATAACTAATGAGAAGAGAAAGGGAGGGTGGAGAGATAGGGGAGAGTTCTGTCACCCCCCCCCCCCCCTATCTCTCCCCTATCTCTCCACCCTCCCTGGAACAAGACACCCGCTTTCAAGTAGCACACGACGTTCCTCTGAGTCGTGATGTCAGCAGGGATGACGAGCATGTTGAATCAGTGTATTTGACTGTTGGACATCTCCGACTGCAACAGCACGGCTCACGGGAGGATGTAGCGATGTACTGTAACTGTAGTGAGTGAGTTCACATCCTCTGTGTCCTCTCCTCTGTCCCCCACGTCCCCCTCTGTGTCCTCTGTCCCCCCCACGTCCCCCTCTGTGTCCTCCCTCTGTCCCCCACGTCCCCCTCTGTGTCCTCCCTCTGTCCCCCACGTCCCCCTCTGTGTCCTCTGTCCCCCACGTCCCCCTCTGTGTCCTCCCTCTGTCCCCCACGTCCCCCTCTGTGTCCTCCCTCTGTCCCCCACGTCCCCCTCTGTGTCCCCCACGTCCCCCTCTGTGTCCTCCCTCTGTCCCCCACGTCCCCCTCTGTGTCCTCCCTCTGTGTCCTCCCTCTGTCCCCCATGTCCCCCTCTGTGTCCTCTGTCCCCCATGTCCCCCTCTGTGTCCTCCCTCTGTCCCCCACATCCCCCTCTGTGTCCTCCCTCTGTGTCCTCCCTCTGTCCCCCATGTCCCCCTCTGTGTCCTCTGTCCCCCACATCCCCCTCTGTGTCCTCCCTCTGTCCCCCATGTCCCCCTCTGTGTCCTCTGTCCCCCACGTCCCCCTCTGTGTCCCCCTCTGTGTCCTCCCTCTGTCCCCCACGTCCCCCTCTGTGCCCTCCCTCTGTGTCCTCCCTCTGTCCCCCACGTCCCCCTCTGTGTCCTCTGTCCCCCACGTCCCCTCCTCCCTGCATTCATTCTCTCGTTTCATCCCTAGCCCTTCATGGCACTCCTCCTCCTGTTGCTCTCTCTCTCTCGTAATCAGACCTTTCCCAGCATCACTCTCTCACCCCGTCCATCCATTTTTATCGTTCTCTCTATATCTCTCTGCCCCACACCCCACTTTAGCTTGCCCCCACTTGCAATCCTACTTTTCCTCTCTCTCTGCCTGTCTCTCCCTCACTTCATCTCTCTCTCTCTGTTTCTCTCACTGGCTATCTCTCTCAGCCTCTCTTTCTCTCCCTGCTCTTCTGTCTGTCTGTCTGTCTGTCTGTCTCTCAATTCCAGTAGCTTTTTCCGTCCGTCCGTCCGTCCGTCTGTCTGTCTGTCTGTCTGTCTGTCTGTCTGTCTGTCTCTCTCTCTCTCTCTCTCTCTCTCTCTCTCTCTCTCTCTCTCTCTCTCGCTCGCTCGCTCGCTCGCTCGCTCAGCTCAGTTCATGATATTGTCCCTGTAGAGTGACATGTGTTGTACTGCAGTCAGGGTCAAGTAGCCTATACAGACAAAACAGACACAGTTGAGTCATTTAAAACGGCACATCCTAGACAGAATGCACGCTCACGCTCTCTCTCTCTCTCTCATTCCTTCTTCTCTCTCTCTCTCTCTCTGTCCTCCTTAACTCTCACTCATATCTTTTTTGCTCTCTCTTTTTTTGTTCTTTCTCACTTTCCTACTGTTCTGTTTTTATCCTCTCACGGCCCCTTTCCTTCACAATCCTAAACAAAACAAATCAGCAAACACTGCCCACACGGCACGCATAAACACAGTGTTCTTCCCAAGCTGTGCGCTATAAATAGCTGTAGAATGTGGATTCTGAAATATTTCTGACTATAAATCGGGAAACAGACAAATGGAAGTGCCCAGGGACCAGCGTGGAAAGGTCTGAACTTTGAGGGAAGTTGTTTGTTTTTGTTTTTGTTTTGTTTTTTCCTCCGGTGGATGTGCTTTAGACTAGAGATATGATGATATCTCAGTCATGTACTGTACTGTACCTTTTAGAGGGGATGACTCCACACTGGGGACTAGAGAGACGTTTGATTGAATTAGACCATGTTGTAGTCCAAGAATAGATCCTCTGGGGATTTGGTTGGAAATGCCATTAGGGTCCAGAATATCACGCAGAATTCAATCAGTTCGCATTATTTTATAATTTATTAATTTGGGGATATATTTGAGAATCATTTCACTTAAGAAAGCAATATGATATACTACTATAGTAAACTATGCTATATTATAAGAACTGAGACTATGATGCTCTACACAGCAGTGGTTCTCAAAGTGAGGTCTGGGGACCCCCAAGGGTCCTTGAGGGGGTTCCAGGGGGTCCTGTGTCAAATGACTGATATAGGAACCAAATAGACCCTTATGTGTCTGTAACTCTGAGAGTGTACCAATGGAAATGGAACCATAATGGTCCCATTTGTAGAGTTAAATTAACACTGACGATACGGGCAGTGCAGATTTGGGGTCCCATAGAGATCACAATGGTATCAAATGGGCGTCCGTGGCCTAATGCATATCAAACTGGGGGTCCTGCTATACAGTAGCTGTACTTATATGTCAATTTGGGGGTCCTTAGCATGAAAAGGTTTGAGAACCACTGTTCTACAGTATTTACTCTTTGGCCAAAGCTTTAGTAACGACACATAAGTGACAACGTGATCTGAAACAGAACAGAAAGTCTCCGTCTCAAATCTGGGCAGAACTACTGCGGGGTGTAATGTTCTGCTTCAGTGTACTCAAAACGTGCACTCTGTATGGTACAATGCCATTAACTTACAGTAGCATCATGTCAATACATGCTAATTGAAAAGAAAAAACATTTAAACAGAACTGACCAAATGTAGTGTGTATATGGATTGATGGATGGACTGACGGACGGACGGATAGAATCAAAGTATATATCGTTACTGTCAGTTGGAAAGCTCCTATCGTCGTATTTTAACGGTTTGTTGTAAACTAGCGCCCTACTGTACTTGATCACTCAAAGGTAGCAGATACAGAAGCTCACAAAGCGAACACAAATTAAAACATATGTAATGAAAGATGATTTAGAACCCACGAGCAGAGGCATGATGTCCAAAATGTTATATGAAAGAGAAATTAAACAAAATGTGTTAGAAGGGAAGGCGTACATGTGTGTGTGTGTGTGCGTGCGTGCGTGCCGTGCGTGCATGCGTGCGTCGGTACAACAGAATGGGAAGGCAGTACTCCAGGGCCTTGGCCCTGAAGGAAAAGGGAGATGTGCTGAGAATTACCAAAAGGCCCAATGAATGACCGGCTAATTAAGCTCTATGAGGACACCTGCTGGTAGAACACTGTCTTGCTACTGCATTTTAGCTTAGTTCAATTTGGTTCTATAAATTGCAGTTCAAAGAATGAAATTCAGGTCAGTTAATTTCAATCAGCGGCCGGGTAGGGTATAGGGGCCAGGGGCCTCCCCCAGGGTCCCTTGGGTAGGGTATAGGGGCCAGGGGCCTCCCCCAGAGTCCCTTGGGTAGGGTATAGGGGCCTCCCCCAGGGTCCCTTGGGTAGGGTATAGGGGCCTCCCCCAGAGTCCCTTGGGTAGGGTATAGGGGCCTCCCCCAGAGTCCCTTGGGTAGGGTATAGGGGCCAGGGGCCTCCCCCAGAGTCCCTTGGGTAGGGTATAGGGGCCTCCCCCAGAGTCCCTTGGGTAGGGTATAGGGGCCAGGGGCCTCCCCCAGAGTCCCTTGGGTAGGGTATAGGGGCCAGGGGCCTCCCCCAGAGTCCCTTGGGTAGGGTATAGGGGCCTCCCCCAGAGTCCCCTGGTGATGATGATGAGGGGCCAGGGGGCTCCCCCAGAGTCCCTTCAGTTGACTTTAATTAGTATTATTGTCAGTTCACATTACATCACAGATACACAGTGAACTGAATTTTAGACTAGATGCATTACTAGAATAATGTAAACCGTGCATATACAGTGAATCACTGTACCAGCAGGGTAATTGCTCTAATGGCAAATGGGTTAAAGAGTAACTTTGGCAATTTTAGACCTTGCCTTTTTCATACCTGTAGTACCTGTAAATATCTACCTGAAAGCTCCACTTTCCAAACTGGGTATAGGTCAAAATAAACATTTGTATTGCATTCATTGAAATTATGCTCTAATGCCATGAACACCTTCATGGACACCACATCTAGCTTTGCAGCCGTCAGGTGAGATTGTGAACATTAGCACATGGTTTAGGATAGAGGTATAATCCACTGAGTAAAAATGGTCCAGTGCTGCTTTCTGCTAGTGAGCTATTTTGACATGCCTTCTTTAAAGGAGGCTATAAACAGGAGCTTACCAGTCCGAGAATAATCTTGTATGCCATCTGCCTGGATCTGCATGTTTCCGATACACGTTTCTGTAAAAATGTGTTTTTTCACAGGTGAACAGAGAAATTGTTGCTGGTCTGAAGTACGTCCATCTGACATACAGGAAAGGCCTTAGAGGTACAGTAGGACACAACACAAACACTGTCTACCGAGGGAGTTTCCATCAGGGTTCCTAACAGTCATTCAATTCCTGGAATTATTTTGAAATTAGAAAAAAACGTTTTTGGTAGGAAATCAAAGGTCCTGGAAACCATATTTGGATATGCATTTTTTGGGCGGGGGGCTATTGATTTAGTTTTTAAAAAACCTTTTCCAAAACATGTATAACATTACACAGAATATGTAACATTACATAAGTCGTTTTTTGCCAAATAGGCTGTGTGATTGTTGCAGCCTAATGTGTACTGGAATTCTATGCTTTATTTTTGCTACACTGCCTCTCTTTGTTATATACGGGTAGGCCTGGAAATTGGATTCTGGAAAGGTTTTCATAAAAATGTATGGGTAGACTGGGAACCCTGTTTCATTTGAAAGGTTATAATGTTTGTTAATGCTTGATGCGTTGTTAGGTAGTGTACACATGCTGAGTGCTGACGTATGAGGCCACTCGTCCCTTTCACATACCATGTTGACATTGACACTGATGAAATGTCAAACATGTTGACTTATGTATAGCGATTCCAAACTTAAGCCTCATTTTCAAAATGTTCTAAAAGAAAAAGAAAATAACTGAAAATATCTCGTAAGCTCTCAATGTGTTGTGATACAATGAGTTGCGAGCTTGTACAGTAGATTTGCTATTTTTGAAAGATCTTTGAACATTTTTGAACACTTTTGCCTGTTTTTAAATGGTTAAGTTATACTGACTTTATACAAACTGTAACCTTACCACTAGCCTAACCTTTAGAACAGCGCGGTTTACATGGTTCACAAGCCACATGTCATTGGCCCCGTCCTGGTACTTTACGTGAAATAAATAAATGCCCTGTGTCTGTATGTGGACAACAACGGTACCTGACAAAACATGAGAATATGACGAGTCTATTTTTGTATAAAGCTTAGGTTTTCCCTATACTGGAAAGGTTTCCAACAAGAATGGCCATGCACAAGCACGTGGTATTGGAAGGTGTGTATGTGTTTAAACGGTCGTTGGTAGTCCAGTTCACATACGGTATCACACGCCATTTTGGAATGAACTTGGGCCCCTTCCCTACTTCCGTCACAGGTGTTACCGATGATACTAAAGGCTCTGTTCCATTCCAGAGTGTCCTTGAGTGGGTTCCTTCTGGACACTCTCAGAGTTATGGGGTCCTTCCTTGAAAATAAAAGGTTTGAGAACCACTGCACACTAAATGGAACAGAGCCTTAATTGGTATCATCGGTAGGGAAGTGGCCCGGAAGTAGGAAGAGTTATTCTGTGTGCATAATAGCCCATTGCCTGTTTTCTTTCTCCCTCCAGTGGACAAGGCAACGTACATGGTGGGCAGCTATGGTCCTCGGGTCGAGGAGCATGAATTCATGACCCCAGTGGAGGAGGCGCCCAAGGGAATGATGGTCCGCGGCACCTACCACATCAAGTCCTACTTCACCGACGACGACAAGACGGACCACCTCTCCTGGGAGTGGAACCTCAGCATCAAGAAGGACTGGGACGAATAGAGAGAGAGAGAGAGAGAGAGAGAGAGAGCGAGCAGGGTGATGCTTCTTTCATTTCTCTTCCCTCATATTCAACCCTCTCTCATTCCTCTCTTCTCCATCAGTGCATAGTCCTCAGAGACCCCTCCCCCCTCCCCTCACCACCTCTTCCCCATTCTACCTCTCCCCTGTGAGAGATACCATGGTATTGAATAAGGGTTGGAGCAAAAAAAAGATGGCATCGAAGGTGAAATACCAATTCTTGTTTTCTTGTCTTCCCCTGTTCTGCCTTTCGTTCATGGCTCTTTAAATCCTAAAAAAGGGAAACTTTGCAGGGTTACAAAACAGAGGGGACTCTCTTTCCTCACCTCTCCTCTCTCATATTCTGCTCCTCTATCCATCTGTTCTTTTCTTTCATCTTCTCACTTCACCTTTTCCAGCTGCTCGGGGATGTGAAGGTGCAGTGGGGTGAAACGAGTACAGAACTAAGTATGTACCCCCATGATCCCTTCTGTCCTCTCCTCCATCCATTCTCTTCTTTTCTCTTCTCTACCTTCCCCTACCTACACAACAGCAGGAAATGTTCAGCGATGGCAGGCATTGATACAGGGAGTTAGTTATGGCACAGTTCAGGGAGAGGTGTACACATTTTAAAATAGGAATGTAACAAAGCAAGGTTTTGTTTTATTTTTTAATATTATTATTTTTATTATTATTACGATTGCCACGGGTGAAATCATACTAATTGGCTAGTAGGTTTCCTAGCCGTTTAGAGTGTGAGGATGTTAGACAGTTAAGTGTACTGGAGACAGTAAACCCTTATACTGTATTTATCCTGTCTAGACATGAGGTGAAAAATAGAAACACCATGTTTGATTTTCACCTTCAATCACCTTTGTGATAAAGATACATAAACCCTCCATGCGCTCTGTTGTCAAGGACTGCAAACTGTATAGTAAATCTGATACTCTGTATAGATATTATTCTGTATGTATTGTCATTTCCACTTACCCATTAGCTATCTAATGATGGACTCATATCTACCGCCTACTGTATGACATTCAGAGTAACTTAGTCTTACATTCTGTTTCATGCCATTTCAGTCTAATTTGAGTATTAACTGATTGATTTGGCTGTTGATTGATTATGCTTAACATTGACGAAGGATTTGAAGGCAGAGTTGAGATGAGATGTATTTAATGTATTTTTGTTCATTCAATTATATATTTTTTCGTTTAATGTCATTTATGACACTTGAATTCCTGTGACCTATTTTTTTCCTTGCAAGATTGTTTACCACAGTTATAAAAAACAGAAATAGTATCATTATCATAAATACATCAAGAAAACCTTCACTTTTAGGAGAGTATGAGAAGAATATAATTATGAGTAGAAGTAGCAGGCTTTCTTTTTTTATTCTGGAAGCTTTTAAGTGTACTTTCAGTTGTAAAAAGAAGAAGAAGAAAAGATTCCGGATTACATCACCCTTTCCAACTGTGACATGGACATGAAAAGATCCAACACAGATCCTAACCTCTTCTCTCTAAGTACAGCATGGAGGAGTGACTCTGTAGCAAGTGTGCTTTGTCCTAACATACCGTAGATATGGAAACTTTTATAATGTTTGGCAAATTTGTTTCAAAAATAATTTGTATAAGGAGACAAGAGCCTCCTAGAAGTTTTAGTTTTATTGCAAACCAATTAATAATGTAATTTGACTGTGCGTATTATAGGAAAAGTTGCATGTGGATTCTTTGGTATTTGGTACCAAAGTGGCAAATGTACAACCTTTGAGCAAACTTCTCTTATACACCAAGGGCGTGAGATGTGAATACAATTCTATTCTACCTTTTTAGTGAAGTATTGTAACTTAGCTGGATAATGTTGCAGTAGTGCCTGTCAGAAAAGCATACAAAGTGATCAATTACGTCCCTTTAAAAAAGGAAAAAAAGAAGGGAAAAAAAGACCATCGTATAAAGTCTCTGGCTATATTGTCCTTGTTGCTGAACATGAGCATTGATTTGAAATGCCATTTTAAAATGGTCTCGATTTAATAACTGTAAATGTTGGCTTGTTGAGTGTTGCATGGTATATCATGATCCTCTCTTCCTTTTTTTACGACTTTGCTGTAAAAAATTATTTACTGTGATTTTGAAAAAGAAAATGACACGATGACATTTTGATGTAGGCTACTGCTGATGGTTGCCGGGATTCTGCAGATATTTAGAGGGATTCTTTTTTTAAAAGGCACTGTCCGCCGTACCAGTATGGCAATCTGTGCTTAGGTAATCACAACCCCAGGGTTTAACCATCACATGCTGCATCTGAAGAAAAGAAAAATCTATAAAACAGCTGTCAGATCTATTCAAGCATCATGTATCTTTTAATAAAGATGATTTAAACAGTCCATAGACGTCTGAGCAGTGAAGCCTTTGTACCAGTGCTATATTTGGTGGGTCAAAAGAATCAAGACTGAAGAAATCAGAAGGGTTCCTGGTTCAATCTCCAGCTCCTCCTGGCTGTCCTTGAGCAAGACACTGCATGCATGAACCCCCAACTGCTCCCAGTCCCTGGTGAGTCGATTTGAGTGGTTACGTGGTTTCCTGAGGCAGCCGTCGGTGTGTGAATACGTGTGAACGCTTTGGATAAATCCACCGTTTACCATAGGACTTACTATAATGGAGCCACGGCAAGGAAAGGAGGCATCTCTGAATTCCTCAAAATGTGAACATGTGAAGTGATTAAGTCACCATTCCGGTGAACTTATAGTCTAATGGGGAATAGCAGAGGTTGCCATACATTTTTCCCACAGATTTCCAAAAATATTGATATCAATTATTTTAAGCCTAGAATAAAGCCATCCAGACTCCTGGTGAATAAGGACCATAAAACATTTGATTCTGTGAAGAAAATAATTTGAATATATATAATTATATGATATACTATATTTAATAAATACCCTTTGTACTTGTCTGTTAGACTGTTTCTATAACAAGATGCTTTTTAAGTATAAAGTATAAACTGTTGTTAGCAAGTAAAGTAATGGGGAGCTATCTACACCTTGTGGTACTGTAGCCTTATCCTGTGTTCTTTAAAGGACCACTTCACCACTTTTCATCCCATCTTCATATAATAGATAATAGGTCACTAATAATCATGATAATGGCACGATTTTCTTCTACTTAGTCTGTGTCTCATACGAGGGCTGTGGTCAGTTAAGAAACCCGTCCACCAGTGACATCATCGATGGGGAATCCAAGCTAATAGAAACCGCAGGCTTTCTAGTCCTGAAAAGTTGCAATGCGAAAATGGAAGCCATCGCTCCTGTGGTCCTTTAACAGATTGCCAATTACCCTGGGGAGGTTCACCCTTTTCATGACGGCTATACATTGTACAAATACAGTAATAATATGTTCATGCATGTACTTTTTGACAATATAGATGTCAGTCAATCATTCAATCAATAAAAGCCCTGAATGAAGATGTTGAGTCGTGAAAACACAGTCCATTATCACGTTTTTTCTTTTTTTTGGTTAATGACATATCTGTTCCAATATCCGTTTTCACTCTCAATATACTCCTCAATGCTTGTGTCTTAACCCATTTTGGGCGGGAACCCCTTTTGGGTTATCATTATGTTATGCTTTAGCTATTGAAAAATAGCAGACCTACAAGCTCATAGGAGCTTGTAGGTCTGCTATTTTTGAAAAATCGAATAACGACTGACATAGAAACATAGCTTTTTCAGAAAACTGTCAGGATGTAGAAGACATTTTTAGAATCTGATCTCATTAAAGATAATCAGTGAATAACAACACGGTGTGAAGACTGTCTCCCAGACAGCTTACAACTGAGTCACTGACGATTATATCTCCTTTTGTGAAAGAAGAATCTGCCCATGATGGGAAGGAGAGCATGAGGTCCCGGGGGCCGGGGGGACACAGGCAGGCAACACCAAGAGGCTGAGGGAGATGAAGACACCCGTGTTTCCTCCGGCCTGGAATATCAAGCAAAGATGCTCCACACTAACTTGGCCCGCATGTCATTGGACAGTACAATTAGCAACGTGTTCTCATTACAATGTAAACATTAACATATATAATATTGATCAAGGATTTTCTTTACAATCTGCCATTTAAGCCCCAAAAGCCACCCCCTCTGCACGAGCCTGGGGTCATTAAAAGCCTTGGCTTTTAATGACTTATACCCGTCGTCAGAGCTGGATTTACCTTGCTGAGGGCCCCGGGCTGGAGCAAATTTGAGGGCTTTATTTCTTTTCATTTTGGGGTACCCTAAAAAGAGAGTCAGGCACACATTTCACTTGAATTGGATTTAAATACTTTTTAAATTTAAACAAATTTATAATAATAAAAAAATATATATATTCTTTTTTCAGGGGCCCCCCTATAGTCAGGGGCCCCGAGCTGCAGCCCACCCTAGCCCAACGTTAAGTCCGCCTCTGCCCGTTGTAGGCAGTGGAGGAAAAAGTATAGGCTACTCAAATGTTTTACTTAAGTAGCCTACACCAAATAGAATAAATATAGCTACAATGGAATAAATCAATCAGTAGAGAAAGGCAATATATACACACACACACAATAAAAATGTAATACCTTTAAGGTGTATGCTGACTGAGGCAACAAATGAATATTGGACAATTATATAAATAAAGCATGTCCCTGGAGGGCATACTATCCAATACATGCATGTGGTGGGCCGTCAGGGCTAGCAACTTAGCAAGGCCTTATGCTGGCCCTGCACTTGCCTGATGCAGAAATTTATATTTTATAATAACTTTTTCTTTTTAACAAATATTATATATTGTATTTATTTAGCTGCCACAGTGCCACTGCACTGTTTCTCACTCAGACAGGCTGGATGCTCTGCTTCCATTCTGAATGAATGGGAGCAATATAGAGATTGACAGGTTCCTTAGCCAATCAGATTCCGAGCTTGCCCTGCTGGGCGTTTTCTTTCAAGTACCAGGGCCTTTGGTGACGTCTGCGCGAGTTCCGGCTCCGTCTTTTGAGCTAATTTAGAACTTCCTGTCTGAGAGCTAGCTAATTTAAGACATCCGGTTGCCTTCAGAATAAAATAAGGTTATTTAATTAATAATTATTACATTACATTATTAGTATTATTATTACATTACAGTTATTGTAAAGACACACATTATGTTTCTGTGTAAAAATAAGTAATTAAATAACATCAAAAAGTTATCTAAATGGATAAATGCTATTCACTGGAGTGAATATTCTATTATATTCTGAATCCATCCTCTTCGGATCAAATAGTAAACTCAGCAAGGCAGATGGCTTCTTGGTTAGAGTGGGTGACAATATTATCACACGAAAAGATCAAATTACCTACCTAGGTTCCATCCTGGAGGCTAATCTTTCCGGTGATAAAATGGCCACCAACGTAATCAAAAAAGTCAATCAAAGAACAAGATTCCTTTACAGGATCTCCTCACTGGTCAGCAAAAACACCTTGAAGACCTTAACAGGAGCCCTCGTACAAGGTTTCTTTGACTATGCATCCACCTCTTGGTACCACAGCACCTCAAAGGCCCTTAAAACAAGGCTCCAGACCTCCCAAAACAAACTGGTCAGGCTCCTACTTGGCCTCACCCCCCGAACCCACCTCACCCCTGCCCACTTTGACAGGCTGGGATGGCTTAGGGTCGTCGACAGAGTACAGCATCTTGCAATGGGTCTGGTCCACAAGATTCGATACACCACCAAGATACCCATGTACCTGTCTAAATACTTCCTTAATGTAAACGAAGTCCACACCCACAACACCAGAGGGAGTGCAACAAACCATGTACAACCCAGATTCGGCACAAACAAGGGACTAAATTCTTTTCGCTCCTATGCCACCAAAATGTGGAACGCCCTACCAACAGTCATTAAGACATGTGAATCCCTTGACTCCTTCAAAACCGCTCTCAAAGGGCACCTACGGATGGCTGCAATTCGAAACTGGCCTCTGTAAAATCTGAATCCCCCCCACCCCCCCACCCCATTTCCCTCACTGTATATTGTATATTTTCCCAGTGCTTGTATATTTTCCCTTTTTTGCTTCCCATATGATGAATTTTTGTTCTGTTCTTTAGCTACATAGAAATGTCTATTTGTATGTCTCTAAATGGTTGTATGTCTTTAAATGTTTTGATGAATTGAACAATGTGGACCCTGTTGTAAACAAGTGTAATGCTTAATTGGGTCGTCCACTCACAGTTGACAGTCTTTGTATTGAGTTTGTGCTTAAAATGTACTGTAAATTCTACAAACTGTTAATAAATATTTCAATCAATCAATCAATCAATTCTAAAAACGACTTATAAATCCTAAAGCCTTGTCTATACTTCACTGTGCAACGGTCCTATGCTGGACAATAGCAGATATGCAAACTCACAGCACATCTCATTCAAGACACTGAACTTGCAGATCTGCCATTTTTGAACACACTATAAAGTTAACCATTTAGCATGCTGCTCTACGTGGCACTGCATTCTGTGACATTAAACCAAATGGCATTTTCCACTCTATGACACTACTGTTCTACATTTTTGTCTAATAAAATAGGCTATTAATTGAATCAATCAAACTGCATTAACTAACAGAGATACTACTAACCAAGCTATCCATGTCAACATGCTCTATAGGAGTCTCAATAACAGGTATAAGTAACGTTTAATGTTTAGTAATTTTAATGTAGCAGAAGAGGCCATTCATTGAACAGAGTTTTGCACAATTTTAACATCCCAGATCGATTGAAATATGAATCTACTGTGCTGTGCTACACCATGATATATTAAGAGTACAATAACATTCCATTGTGAATAAAAACGTATTAACCACAGTGTAATGCTAAAGGTTTCATCACAGGGCTGTCTGCTTCATGTAATATCATTAAAAGTGTTGTTGGTGACAGTTATATGAGTTGGAAGCATTAAGACCCATTTTAACCCTCAATGGCTTCCTTTCTGACAAATAACGTTATTGTAAAAAAAAAAAAAAAGATTCACGCGTTCATATCTCTATGGTTCATATGTAGCTATTTTGCATTAGAAGCGGATGGGACCAAGGGACCCGGATGTAACGTAGGGGCAATATGACTACAATATGACTACAATCAATTCCCGGTTAAATCTCGCGGGCGTGGCCTCACACCGGAAGGAAGTGCCGCCGCCCTCAAATACGGAAGAGACGCGTGGAGGTAGGTTTGGTCAGTGTTTGTTTGGAAGTGCCACGTCACCATCGGTCTTCGGAGCAAGTAAGTGATAAATGTTATTTAATACTTAACGCTGTTGTTGTTTGTGTGTTCAAACGTCTATCACTTGAAGTTACTTGTTATGATGTTTATATATGATGTTTGTACGAAACTGTAAAACAGTGTTTCAGTAGCCGAATGGTTAGTGTCGAAGGTTTATAAACAACTATGCCCGGCCTCAATGTTTACTAACCGTCGACAGTACCCACTCGACTACCGAAACACGGCTTTAAAGAGTAGTATTTACATATCTAAACACAACAAGTAACTTCAAAAGTGATAACATGTTTGAGCCACGGACCACCATTTCACATTAATAGACTCTCACAATGGTGGTCAGTGGCTCAAATGGGTCTGAGAGACTAGATGGCCTCAAATGTTGGTCCGTGGCTCAAACGCTGAATAAATAATCGACTAGAGGTGAGAAGAGTATTGTCTGGTAGGTAAAAGGACAAACATTCTGTGAAAATTGGCACGAAGCAACAAACATTCTTTGAAATTGGTGGGAAACGATCCCGGGCACTCATGTTAACAAAGCTCAGTCACTAACCACTATCGCTATGCTACAATCAGCATTATAAAATCCAAGGATCAAAAGTAGCAATCTTCTACATTCTCTAATTGTGTAGTTTTTTGGAAATTAAGCAGATGCTTAACAACAATTGAACTATTGAGAGTGTAAAGATCTACTATTGGGGTCAATTTGGTTACCTAAATTAAATTGCTCTGTATTGTGACAGTAATCATTGCTATAGAGTGTGTGTTCAGTAACAGTGTTAAATAGCTCTATAGTGTGACAGTAATCATTGCTATAGTGTGTGTTCAGTAACAGTGTTAAATAGCTCTATAGTGTGACAGTAATCATTGCTATAGTGTGTGTTCAGTAACAGTGTTAAATAGCTCTATAGTGTGACAGTAATCATTGCTATAGTGTGTGTTCAGTAACAGTGTTAAATAGCTCTATAGTGTGACAGTAATCATTGCTATAGTGTGTGTTCAGTAACAGTGTTAAATAGCTCTATAGTGTGACAGTAATCATTGCTATAGTGTGTGTTCAGTAACAGTGTTAAATAGCTCTATATTGTGACAAAATCATTGCTATAGTGTTTGTTCAGTAACAGAGGTCTCCCGGTCTCTCCAGTTTTTTGTTAAACACAGTCCCATAGTAACACTAGTACCTCCCATTCACTCCCTTTCACTCTGAATGGGAGTGACAGTCCCATGGCATAGTAACGGTACCTCTCATTCAGTCCCATTCACTCCCATTCACTTTTATTCACTCCCATTCAGTCACATAGTAACAGTACACCCCATTCAGTCCCATTCACTCTCATCGTATCAGTCCCATAGTAACAGTACCTCCCATTCACTCCCATTCACTCAAATAGTATCAGTCCCATAGTAACAATACCTCCCATTCACTCCCATCCACTCCCATGCACTCCCATAGTATCAGTCCCATAGTAACAGTACCTCCCTTTCACTCCCATTCACTCCCATAGTATCAGTAACTCCCATTATCTTGCAACACAGCAGCCAAGTATATGCAGAACACATATACACGCATTTGACACAAACAACAAGACAATTTACATACATAAAGACATGAAGACAAGAGCAATATCCACCGCTTAGATTATCCTGTGGCTACTACAACTCCTGATTAAACCCTTTTCTATTTATTAAAGAGCTGGAGAGACAGGAATATTCCTGTTACTGAACACACACTATAGCAATTATTACTGTCACAATAACTTTGTACTTTTGCTACTGATGTTTGTGTGCAACATTTGAGCTGGTGTCAAGTCACCTTAATTCAAGTGATAGATTATATACAGGGGCATGCCATATGGTCTACCTGCACAGCCTTTGTGATTACTGGTAGATCACGATGTACCTTTTGGGCACCCCTGCAATACAGGATTCCTGTCCAGAATTGTTTTTTATTAAATATAGAGGGTTTAAGTGTAGGGTTTGTCATGTTGGTGTTCTCTATAACTTTTCGTCCTGGGCATGACGTTAAACTGTCCAGTGTAACTCCAAGTTACATGGGGTGGGTATGGTTTGAGAGTTTGTGATGCTCAGTTCTTTTTTTGCGTCTCGGTTCCTCAGGTGGAAGCTGCATAGTTGGGTTTTTGATGGGTTGGGTTTCAAGTGGCTGGTCGTTTGTTTAGATATTGAAAAGGAGGGGGGCGAGCGCGCTACCTTGTGGGAGGCCGTTCTTTTCGGCTTTCCATTTACTCCTCTGGTCATTTAACTGAACATAGAAGCGCCTGTTGTTGAGGAGGCTTTTCCTGACCATTGTGCGGTGTTGGACAGTGTCGTAGGCAGCAGAGAGATCTCTGAATGCTGCTCCAGTTATTTGTTTCCCCTCAAACCCATCCTCAATGTGTTGGGTGAGGTTGAGCTCTGTCCAGCACAGGAGCGGCTGGGACGGAAACCAGCTTGGTCTTTAGTCAGCTTGGTATCTATGAGTGGCAACAAGGCGTTGGAGTAGCAGCTTCTCATATAGCCTTGTAGGTGATGCAGAGGGAAATGGGTCGGTAGCTCTTTGTGGATAATGGGTCTTTGCCAGGTTTAGGGATTGCAACCACTTTGGCCTTTTCCCAGACAGAAGGGATGGTTTTCTGTGCTATGCATGTGTTCAGCATCCCCACAAGCCAGGTCTTTGCGTTGGGTCCCAGGTGCTGTAACATTTCTGCCAGTAGGTCATCAATCCCTGCTGCTTTTCCGGGTTTCAACTTTCCCATTGCAGTTTCAAGTTCTTCTAGGTCGAAGGGATGGTTTGAGGGCTGGCTGATTGTGGTTGGTCTGATACCACTGTGCGATGGTATTCTCCTGTGGGTCGGTGGCGGTCTTGGTCACAACTGGTGGCCAACAGTTGTAACCAACACCGCCACCGACCCACATAGAATACCATCGCACAGTGGTATCAGACCAACCACAATCAGCCAGCCCTCAAACCAAACCCTTCGACTTAGAAGAACGTGAAACTGCAATGGGAAAGTTGAAACCCGGAAAAGCAGCAGGGATTGATGGCATACTGGCAGAAATGATACAGCACCTGGGACCTATCGCAAGGACCTGGCTTGTGGGGATGCTGAACACATGCATAGCACAGAAAACCATCCCTTCTGTTTGGAAAAAGGCTGGAGTAGTTGCAATCCCTAAACCTGGCAAAGACCCATTATCCCCGAAGAGCTACCGACCCATTTCCCTCCTCTGCATCACCTACAAGCTCTATGAGAGGCACTACAATTTCTGAACAGACTATATTTACATCAATATGTCTGGGTCCCCACCTACTCACTCAGGGTTGACGTGTCACACCTGCAGTGATGGGAGGGGCACCAAAATGTGGTATTTTGATTGTTTAATGGGGGCACTCCCTTAGTATAAAAGTGTATGTTTTGTGTACACATGACCTGATGAAGATCAAATGGATCGAAACGCTGTCAGTATTTCAACAAAGAACGTCTTTCTTATACCTGTGGTGTGCGGGCTCCATCCAATACCTACACCAGTTGTGATGCAACAGAGTTTGCTGTGACCGTTGTGAATTATGGGTGGTGTGGTTTTTGCCAAGACGGTGGATTGTGGCCCATGCCTTCCTGCTGTTATTTGACATGTTGGTGTTCTCTATATCTTTTCGTCCTGGGCATGACGTTAAACTGTTCCGTTCGAGAGGACCAGCGACCCTCGAATGTAAACGGCCACGAAAGGAAATTATGTGTGTGTGAGGTGTTCTCTATAGGTTGGGTTTCAGGTGGTTGTATTGTAGTAGCTTGACATTTCTTGGAGGGCACTTTCAAGGACAGACTCAATCTTCTGGAAGTCTGCTTGTTGGGTCGTAATGCAGAGGTTGTCGGCGTAGATGAAACGCTGGCATTAGGCATTGGGTAGTGGCTGGTCGTTTGTGTAGATATTGAAAAGGAGGGGGGCGAGCACGCTACCTTGTTGGAGGCCGTTCTTTTGGGCTTTCCATTTACTCCTCTGGTCATTTAACTGGACATAGAAGCGCCTGTTGTTGAGGAGGCTTTTCCTGACCATTGTGCGGTGTTGGACAGTGTCGTAGGCAGAAGAGAGATCTCTGAATGCTGCTCCAGTTATTTGTTTCCCCTCAAACCCATCCTCAATGTGTTGGGTGAGGTTGAGCTCTGTCCAGCACAGGAGCGGCTGGGACGGAAACCAGCTTGGTCTTTAGTCAGCTTGGTATCTATGAGTGGCAACAAGGCGTTGGAGTAGCAGCTTCTCATATAGCCTTGTAGGTGATGCAGAGGGAAATGGGTCGGTAGCTCTTTGTGGATAATGGGTCTTTGCCAGGTTTAGGGATTGCAACCACTTTGGCCTTTTCCCAGACAGAAGGGATGATTTTCTGTGCTATGCATGTGTTCAGCATCCCCACAAGCCAGGTCTTTGCGTTGGGTCCCAGGTGCTGTAACATTTCTGCCAGTAGGTCATCAATCCCTGCTGCTTTTCCGGGTTTCAACTTTCCCATTGCAGTTTCAAGTTCTTCTAGGTCGAAGGGTTTGGTTTGAGGGCTGGCTGATTGTGGTTGGTCTGATACCACTGTGCGATGGTATTCTCCTGTGGGTCGGTGGCGGTCTTGGTCACAACTGGTGGCCAACAGTTGTAACCAACACCGCCACCGACCCACATAGAATACCATCGCACAGTGGTATCAGACCAACCACAATCAGCCAGCCCTCAAACCAAACCCTTCGACTTAGAAGAACGTGAAACTGCAATGGGAAAGTTGAAACCCGGAAAAGCAGCAGGGATTGATGGCATACTGGCAGAAATGATACAGCACCTGGGACCTATCGCAAGGACCTGGCTTGTGGGGATGCTGAACACATGCATAGCACAGAAAACCATCCCTTCTGTTTGGAAAAAGGCTGGAGTAGTTGCAATCCCTAAACCTGGCAAAGACCCATTATCCCCGAAGAGCTACCGACCCATTTCCCTCCTCTGCATCACGTCTTTCTTATACCTGTGGTGTGCGGGCTCCATCCAATACCTACACCAGTTGTGATGCAACAGAGTTTGCTGTGACCGTTGTGAATTATGGGTGGTGTGGTCTTTGCCAAGACGGTGGATTGTGGCCCATGCCTTCCTGCTGTTATTTGTCATTATGGTGTTCTCTATATCTTTTCGTCCTGGGCATGACGTTAAACTGTTCCGTTCGAGAGGACCGGCGACCCTCGAATGTAAACGGCCACGAAAGGAAACTGTGTGTGTGAGGTGTTCTCTATCATTTCATTCCAGACTTCACTGTCTATCTCCTGTGTTTTCCATTCATCTTGAGCGTTACAGTCGTCTGATGTGCGGGGGGAGGTGCCGGCTAGCGCATAAAGGCACGGACGGGACAGGTGTTGTCTTGACCCATCCCGTGATGATGCGACAGGTGTCATTTAGGGCTGTGTCGACCAATTTGGTGTGACGTGATCGGCTCCAGCTTGAGCAGGCATACTCTGCTGTAGAGAAAGACAGGGCCATGGCAGTTGCACGGATTGTTTGTGGGTCTGCGCCCCACTTGGGAGTTCACTAGTTTTCACAGGATGTTATTGTGGGTGTTGACCGTGGCTTTTGTGTTCTCCAGGTGTTTTTTTGAAGAAGAGTGTCCTGTCCAGTGTAACTCCAAGATACATGGGGTGGGTATGGTTGGAGAGTTTGTGACCATCCCAAGTGACGCTCAGTTCTTTTCTCGCGTCTCGGTTCCTCAGGTGGAAGCTGCATAGTTGGGTTTGTGTGTCTTTCTTTTTCTGTCTTTCTTTCTTAGGACGGAGATCAAGGTAGACGCCATAGGAAGGCTCAACACTAGCCGATGCCCCTAGAGATCCATCCCAAAGCTTCCCTCAGGGAGCACAGCAAGCCAGCTAGCCAGCAAGCCTGCCCAGTCAGCCAACGCAGCCAGTCAGCTCCACCAGTCAGCCAGTGTAGAAAGTCAGGCTGCCAAGCCAGAGCATATCAGCCCTTGCAGTCAGCCATTGCAGCCATACCAGCCTTGCTCAGTCAGCTCAGCCAGGCCTCTCTTGAGGCCTGGCTCTCTGTCTGCCTGGCCCGGTCTGCCCTGCCCTGCCTTGCAGCAACAGAACCAGCCTTTCTGGAAAGCCAGCCAGCTCAGAATGCGAGCTGAGCAAGCCAGTGCAGCAGCAAGCCCAGACTAGGTTACCGCAGCCTTACTGTGCAGCCACAGCCACTCAGTCTAGACCAGCAGGAGCTGGCCAGGCTCCAACCCTTGCAGCGCAGCCTTAGGCCGGACAGTCCCCCTGCCTGCACTTTGTTGCCTTCCTGGCCTGTCTGCCTGCCTAGGCGCCTCGGTCTTCCTGTCTGTCTGCCTTGGCCTGCCAGTCTGAAACTGGTTTAGACTAACTGCGTGCTTGCCAGCTGCGCTGGCTTGCTGAGCTCGTATTCTGAGCTGGCTGGCTTGCCAGCAAGGCTGGTTCTGTTGCTGCAAGGCAGGGCGGGGCAGACCGGGCCAGGCAGACAGAGAGCCAGGCCTCGAGAGAGGCCTGGCTGAGCTGACTGAGCAAGGCTGGTATGGCTACAATGGTTGACTGCAAGGGCTGATGTGCGCTGGCTTGGCAGCCTGACTTTCTACACTGGCTGACTGGCGGAGCTGGCTGGCTGCGTTGGCTGACTGGGCGGGCTTGCTGGCTAGCTGGCTTGCTGGACTCCCTGAGGGAAGCTTTGGGATGGATCTCTAGGGGCATCGGCTTGTGTTGAGCCTTCCAACGGCGTCTACCTTGATCTTCGTCCTAAGAAAGAAAGACAGAAAAAGAAACACACACACAAACTCAACTATGCAGCTTCCACATGAGGAAGGCAGGCAGGCACGCAGGCAGGCACAAGCTGCCTGCCTGCGTGCTTGCTTCGCCCTCCAGTTGCTGCTCCAGTTATTTGTTTTCCCTCAAACCCATCCTCAATGTGTTGGGTGAGGTTGAGCTCTGTCCAGCACAGGACGGGACGGAAACCAGCTTGGTCTTTAGTCAGCTTGGTGTCTATGAGTGGTATGAGGCGTTGGAGTAGCAGCCTCTCTTGTAGGTGATGCAGAGGAGGGAAATGGGTCGGTAGCTCTTTGAGGATGATGGGTCTTTGCCAGGTTTGGGGATTGCAACCACTTTGGCTTTTCTCCAGACAGAAGGGATGGTTTTCTGTGCCATGCATGTGTTCAGCATCCCCACGAGCCAGGTCTTTGCGTTAGGTTCCAGGTGCTGTATAATTTCTGCCAGTATGTCATCAATCCCTGCTGCTTTTCCGGGTTTCAACTTTCCCATTGCAGTTTTGAGTTCTTCTAGGTCGAAGGGTTTGGTTTGAGGGCTGGCTGATTGTGGTTGGTCTGATACCACTGTGCGATGGTATTCTCCTGTGGGTCGTGGCGGTGTTGGTTACGACTGTTGGCCACCAGTTGTGATGCAACAGAGTTCGCTGTGACTGTTGTGAATTATGGGTGGCTCCCTGAGGTCCTTGATCGCCATTGGGTCCAACAGTGGTCATTGAAGCGTGCACACACATGCACACATGCACCTACACACACAGGGGCACATGCGTATGCACACCTGGACCTTTAAATGAACAACAACACAAAAACTAAGGCACTGGTGTCGGACTTCTGGTTTACCGGAACGGGGTTCAACTCCCTGCAGTGCCCTGCTCAATGTGTTGTATTTCATTCATTGGTCCATGGTCTCAGGTCATTGAGCGGCGCGCTATAGTGTGCGATTCTTCATCATTGTTGAGGATTTTTTAAAGGTGAAAATCAAGGAAAAGCAAAAGGCTATAGTCCATGGTCACGGACCGCATACTGGTCAAGGTCATTTATACTGGTGAAGATCATTTACTAGTCTTCTAAAGGTCATTTATACTGGTGAAGATCATTTACTAGTCTTCTAAAGGTCATTTATACTGGTCAAGGTCAATTACTAGTCTCATGAAGGTAATTTATACTGGTCACAGTCATATACTGGTCACGGTCATTTCTACTGGTGAAGGTCATTTATACTGGTCAAGGTCATTTGTACTTGTCAAGGTCATTTATACTGGTCAAGGTCATTTACTAGTCTTATTGAAGGTAATTTATACTGCTCAAGGTCATTGATATTGGTCAAGGTCATTAAGTGGCACGCTATAGTGCGCGATTCTTCATCATTGTTGAGGATTTGAAAAAAGGTTAAATTGCAGTAAAGCGAAAGGCTAAAGTCCATGGTCACGGAGGGCATACTATAGTATGTTGTTTTTCTTTTTTTTGGTGGTGTGCGGGCTCCATCCAATAACTACACCAGTTGTGATGCAATAGAGTTTGCTGTGACCGTTGTGAATTATGGGTGGTGTGGTCTTTGCCAAGACGGTGGATTGTGGCCCATGCCTTCCTGCTGTTATTTGTCATGTTGGTGTTCTCTATATCTTTTCGTCCTGGGCATGACGTTAAACTGTTCCGTTCGAGAGGACCGGCGACCCTCGAATGTAAACAGGTGTTGGGACAGGGTCAGGTGTTGTCTTGATGCATCCTATGATGATGCCACAGGTGTCATTTAGGGCTGTGTCGACCAATTTGGTGTGACGGGATAGGCTTGTAGGTGATGCAGAGGAGGGAAATGGGTCGGTAGCTCTTTGGGGATAATGGGTCTTTGCCAGGTTTAGGGATTGCAACCACTTTGGCCTTTTTCCAGACAGAAGGGATGGTTTTCTGTGCTATGCATGTGTTCAGCATCCCCACAAGCCAGGTCTTTCCGTTAGGTCCCAGGTGCTGTATCATTTCTGCTAGTAGGTCATCAATCCCTGCTGCTTTTCCGGGTTTCAACTTTCCCATTGCAGTTTCACGTTCTTCTAGGTCGAAGGGTTTGGTTTGAAGGCTGGCTGATTGTGGTTGGTCTGATACCACTGTGCGATGGTATTCTCCTGTGGGTTGGTGGCGGTCTTGGTCACAACTGGTGGCCAACAGTCGTAAAACAAAACAAAAACCAAGGCACTGGTTGTGGTACTTCTGGTTTACCGGAATGGGGTTCAACTCCCTGCAGTGCTCTGCTCAATTTGTTGTATTTACATGGTTCATTTTTATTTTCTGCTCATTGTGTTGCCTTTTCATAGATGATAACCCCCAGGTTCTTTAATGTGTTTGCACTCCCTACAGTTAGGTTACCAAGTCTATTTATTTATTATTTCTGTTCACTAGAACTAGAACCAATTACCAAAGTAGGCTTTCTAATGACACAACTCGCCTTTGTTTTTATGTGTAGCAAAAACGTTCTTTTTATTTACGCCAAAGAGTAGAGGCTGGTCTGCATTCATGCGAGCGGGGAAGTTTAGAGTAACATAGCTCTAAATGAAACGCATTAGAGCTATGGACCAGACCTAGTAGTCATAGCACTTCATGGTATATGCATAGTTTATATAGTTTCATTATAGATATATTAAACAGAGAGGACTGGAGTCAATTGGGTTATATTATGTTTAACACTAATTTGAAGCTGTCAAAATCTGACAGACTTCTGGCGGCCATGGCCACGCCCACCTTTTGGTAACGCCCACTTTCGGCCAAGCCCACAAAAAGGACCCCCCATGTAATTTGCCAGGCAGGCTCCACTCTCAGACAGATATTTGGCTCCGTCTTATGAGCTAATTTAGAATTTCCTGTCTGAGAGCTAGCTAATTTAAGACATCCGGTTGCCTTCAGAATAAAATAAGGTTATTTAATTCGTTAATTAAATAATTGTCAATGCCCCAAGGCACAGCACTTTTTTGAGCGTTGACCTCAGTAGAAGGTCTGCTGCCGTGAATTTTACACCTCTCCCACTTAGCGGAGAGTGGGGTGTGGTACAGGACATCTCCCCGAACGCGTGGGTATACTGCATCTACAAGTAGTACAAGATAAATTGAAACCATTGACACCTACTTCGATGGTTCAGTTGTCATCTATGCCGGGGAATTTAGCAGCTCTCATTCAAGCGTTTTTTCAAAATCCAGGTCACACATTTGATTGCAAAACAATCTGTGGTGTCACTCAACAACTAGTGAATAGCATCTTACTTGGCCTTAGGAATGCACAATGACCCATTAGATTTTATACACAAACTAGTAGTTTGGTTGAGTATGTGTGGTGTCCACACAGTTGTTCAAGCAAAACATACAGACATCTGTACATTCTGTGCCTGGACAGTTGAAAGCAATTAACAGAACAATAACGGAGGACAATTTGGAAGAAGATGATGATGATGTGGTTTTATGCAATGAAAGTCTAAATGACAATATGTGTGAAGCTATACCATTACCAATTCTAACATTTCTACAACAGACATCTGCTATCAAAAAATGTCACACACGGCTTGAAGAAGCAGCAGCGCAGGACTCAACATTTAGACGGACACTTGAGAAATTCAATCTAGCCAACACATCAGTGTCATTAGTGTCTCAGAAATGTTCTAGGACAGAAGAATGCACCATATTAAACAGCTTTGTAGAATACACACTTCGGTCTCCTTTCCTTGGAGATGACCTGCTTTGCCTGAAAAGTCTTAGTCTGTATAGTTGTACTCAATGTGGTGACAAGGCCTTACCATCTACAAAGAACATGTCACAATTCATAGTGCAGCCACTTGACGTGTCACAAAAAGGCATCTTAGACACTATTGCACAAATATTACCTGCTCAATCTGAACAATGTGAAACATGTCAGCAGGAAAAGAGCTTATCAACATATGAAGTAATTAACAGCCCACAGACCTTACTTCTCCTGTTAAGAGCTGGCACAAAAATTCCAAAAACGTTCAATTTATCCTGTCTGTACCACCAAAATGAGTATGCTTTGACCAGTATGTGTGTATTTTTCGACAGGCCACCATATGCGTCATTGTACATCCTTAAAGATCATAAATGGCATATCTGGACAAATGAATCGAATGACACAGCAGGCTATACCTTTGATGCAAAGAACATCCGCTCGACAGCACACAAAGACAGTAGTCACAAGTAGTTTCTATGTCGTGTCATACGAGAAAATAAACAGTCGAGAAATAATCAAGTTTCGTCAGGACAAACAAATGCATAAATGCACAGACAGATGCAATCAACGCACACAAGTGACACCCATTCCAAAGCTAGAGGTAACTCCTTGACCTGACTTAGCTTGCGTAGAGAAAGTGATTTCATGTCAATGCCCCAAGGCACAGCACTTTTTTGAGCGTTGACCCCAGTAGAAGGTCTGCTGCTGTGAATTTTACACCTCTCCCGCTTAGCGGAGAGTGTGGTGTGGTAGAGGACATCTCCCCGAACGCGTGGGTATGTCCAGATAGTTGCCTCGCGGAGGCCTCTTTGTCCAGTGTCCATTCTGGGTCCGGAAACGGTACTTTTTTCAGCGTTGACCACAGTAGAAGGTCTGCTGCTGTGAATTTTACACCTCTCCCGCTTAGCGGAGAGTGGGGTGTGGTACAGGACATCTCCCCGAACGCGTGGGTATGTCCAGATAGTTGCCTCGCGGAGCCGTCTTTTGTCCAGTGTCCATTCTGGGTCCGGAAACGGTACTTTTTGTCAGCCTTGACCCCAGTAGAAGGTCTGCTGCTGTGAATTTTACACCTCTCCCGCTTAGCGGAGAGTGTGGTGTGGTAGAGGACATCTCCCCGAACGTGTGGGTATGTCCAGATAGTTGCCTCGCGGAGGCCTCTTTGTCCAGTGTCCATTCTGGGTCCTGAAACGGTACTTTTTGTCAGCATTGACCCCAGTAGAAGGTCTGCTGCTGTGAATTTTACACCTCTCCCGCTTAGCGGAGAGTGTGGTGTGGTAGAGGACATCTCCCCGAACGTGTGGGTATGTCCAGATAGTTGCCTCGCGGAGGCCTCTTTGTCCAGTGTCCATTCTGGGTCCGGAAACGGTACTTTTTTCAGCGTTGACCACAGTAGAAGGTCTGCTGCTGTGAATTTTACACCTCTCCCGCTTAGCGGAGAGTGGGGTGTGGTACAGGACATCTCCCCGAACGCGTGGGTATGTCCAGATAGTTGCCTCGCGGAGCCGTCTTTTGTCCAGTGTCCATTCTGGGTCCGGAAACGGTACTTTTTGTCAGCCTTGACCCCAGTAGAAGGTCTGCTGCTGTGAATTTTACACCTCTCCCGCTTAGCGGAGAGTGTGGTGTGGTAGAGGACATCTCCCCGAACGTGTGGGTATGTCCAGATAGTTGCCTCGCGGAGGCCTCTTTGTCCAGTGTCCATTCTGGGTCCGGAAACGGTACTTTTTGTCAGCATTGACCCCAGTAGAAGGTCTGCTGCTGTGAATTTTACACCTCTCCCGCTTAGCGGAGAGTGGGGTGTGGTACAGGACATCTCCCCGAACGCGTGGGTATGTCCAGATAGTTGCCTCGCGGAGCCGTCTTTTGTCCAGTGTCCATTCTGGGTCCGGAAACGGTACTTTTTGTCAGCCTTGACCCCAGTAGAAGGTCTGCTGCTGTGAATTTTACACCTCTCCCGCTTAGCGGAGAGTGTGGTGTGGTAGAGGACATCTCCCCGAACGTGTGGGTTTGTCCAGATAGTTGCCTCGCGGAGGCCTCTTTGTCCAGTGTCCATTCTGGGTCCGGAAACGGTACTTTTTGTCAGCATTGACCCCAGTAGAAGGTCTGCTGCTGTGAATTTTACACCTCTCCCGCTTAGCGGAGAGTGTGGTGTGGTAGAGGACATCTCCCCGAACGTGTGGGTATGTCCAGATAGTTGCCTCGCGGAGGCCTCTTTGTCCAGTGTCCATTCTGGGTCCGGAAACGGTACTTTTTTCAGCGTTGACCACAGTAGAAGGTCTGCTGCTGTGAATTTTACACCTCTCCCGCTTAGCGGAGAGTGTGGTGTGGTATAGGACATCTCCCCGAACGCGTGGGTATGTCCAGATAGTTGCCTTGCGGAGCCGTCTTTTGTCCAGTGTCCACTTTATAAAGTCCATGCACTCCAGTGAATAGCATGTATCCATTTAGATAACTTTATTATTATTATTATAAGGATTTAATTACTTATTCTTACACAGAAACATAATGTGTGTCTTATAGCATCATATAGCATCATTTAAATGCTTAATTTGTAGTTTTAATGTGCAAATTAAACTTTTTTTCAATACTCTAGAGGGTACTCTTATTTTGAAGAGATCGTCCACCGGAAGTCTTAAATTAGCTCACTAGATTAGCTCACTAGACGCTGCCGCGAGTTCCCATCTGTGGGTTGATTGAGCTCGCTAAATTAACAGATTTAACTCACAAACAAACACAAAAAATGGCTGGACTAGGAGAACAAACTGTGGTGGTGGATTTACAGTCAAAGCCCTTTTCGAGAATGAAGGACTTCAAGAAAAGCTTGCCATTGTAACGAAGGGTCGGCATGATATGATCAGCCATGGTAAGGATATTCATTTATTACATGCGATGCGATACGATAGTACCCGGGCCGGCTGGGCGCTGGGCTGGCTATATAGTTGTTGTGAACTTGTGGCTGCAGGACAGGTGCTCACTGGCCGAGTCTCTCTCAAACTCAGTGCCCACTTGGTTGTAACGCTGCGGAGCTCTCTCTCTCTCTCTCTCTCTGCAGCAGTGTGTGTGTTGGTGGTGTGTGTGTGTGTGTGTGTGTGTGTGTGTGTGTGTGTGTGTGTGTGGGTGGTGTGTGTGTGTGTGTGTGGGTGGTGTGTGTGTGAGACGCAACTTAGCCTGTTGTAGCGCCACCATGAGGCTGATTTGAAAACTGTCAAGGGATTCGATTTCCCAAAAGTTGCGTAACTGATCTGACAGTGCCTGTTCCTCTCCGACGCTGATGTGCATCACTTCAATGTCCACACTCCACAACTTCAGTTATGATATTTAGCGTGGTGACTTCTCCTTGCACCAGCCATCCAAATACACTTTCCAGTGCAACTAGTCCTTCATTCAGACTGTCTCTCCATTTTTCCTGTGACCATTTTCCAATATTGGTCTCCGCCAATAGGACTCCTAATTCCACTGCATCCATCCCTATGATGGGTACATCTGCTATGGGCATTCCTTTTGCTTTTTTAAATTATCTTTCCGTTTGGCTCTTTAATCATAGAAGAGCTCAACTTGGGTGTTTCCAATAAATAATAATAATAATAATAATAATAAAACTTTATTTGTATAGCACCTTTCATGACATGAAATGCAGCTCAAAGTGCTTTACAGAGCAATGGAGAAAGAAAGAAAAGCAAGGCAACGACATTAAAAAACAAGCAGTAATGCAATACAGTGAGGACATGAATAACAAAAAATAAAAGATCAATTAAAAGCAATGTTGTAGAAGTGGGTCTTGAGCTGTGCTTTAAAAATGTCTACAGAGGCTGCCTGACGAAGCCTACAGTGGGAGCTTGTTCCATGCCGTCGGCCCGTAGAAGCAAAAAGCTTCTTCCCTGTATTTTTTTGTTGCCATTTGTTTAGGCAAAGAGAGCAGGCCAGCAGTGGAAGACCTTAGGGGGCGGTTTGGGACATATTTAGGCAGGCAGTCATGTAGGTAGGAAGGTGCGAGACCATTGAGAGCTTTATACACAAGTAAAATAATTTTAAAAACAATCCTAAAAACAACCGGAAGCCAGTGCATCAATGCTTTGTTTGTTCTTAATATTTCTCAAATGAGCCTTCACTTTCCTGCAGGTAATTATCTGGGTTGTTTTGGAACCAAACACATACAACTGGCAGGTTAAGTGCTCTGGAGATATCCTCTTTAATGAAACTGCGGGTGCTACCCCCATAATAGGCACCTGGCTACTTGGCTTTGCGTTGGTGCATCTATCCAAATGGTAGCTGTCTGCAGTAATACTGTAGTACTATTGTCAGAGTCGCTTGCTACACTAGCCTACTAACTGCATCTGCAACACTGTGGTCAGCCTGTCTGTCGTTGCTGTGGTCGGCGTGTCTATTATGCGCTCATTGCGCTGTATATTGACTGGCTGTTTGATTGCAAATTGTTTTGTGGTGTCTGCGCCCGCACTCTTCACAGTGAATGCCCTGCGTTCTACAATTACGCGCGTCATGCCTGCCTGCAGACATACAAAACACCTGCCTTGTTTCCTCAGTGTTTATGTCATGTTATACAGTATATGTAATTTCACGGTTATATTAGCAAAAGCCTATTGTTTGCATATATAATTCATTCTTTATTGTTTGATGATCTTAAACCTAAACTAAAGTTAGATTAGATTATTTTAAATGTTAAATAATTGATAGTTTTCTGTTTTTCTGTTCTTTCATTCTTTATTTTTTAAGTTTCTTTTATTCTGAAATGTTTTATGAAGCCGACAAGTCGTCTTATTTTTGATGAAATTAAACTAATAATAATTAGCACAATTGGGCCGCCGCCGATTTATTAACAAATAATAATAGAAGACACCTCACGAATCGATTCAACCATTGTGAGCTTGTAGTACGAATACGACAATGGAGAGTATCTGGAGTATATATCCCTATGGGATATGCAGCTTGTTTATACTTCACTGTGCAACGGTCCTATGCTGGAAAATAGCAGATATGCAAACTCACAGGACATCTCATTCAAGACACTGAACTTGCAGATCTGCCATTTTTGCCATCCAAATGCATCATATGGTTAAATGGGCCCTAACCCTAAGAGATGCAGAAATTAACTAGAAAAAGTGCCCGTCTGGGCACAGGTCTCCACCAGGAGGATAGGAGTGTGTGTGATGTTTCGCAAAATGTTTAGGAGTAATTTAAACATGCTAATCTTGCCAGACTAAGTTTGCCAGTTAACCTGGATATGTTGAGGCTTGATTCGGTTTCATGAAAGCGATGCCACACTAGTTACCATGGAAACTAATGCTGTGGACTTGGCCTGCTCTGGACCAGGCTAACAGCCAGGTTTAACCTAATTCTGATGTCTTTACTGTTCATTAAGCAGTCAATCTGATCACAAACCAATGACTTTTTCCACACTTATTACATTATTATGGGTTTATGTTGCCTTGTTTATGTCGGTCTGCATTAAAGGACTAATTTAAGCACTATATACAAAATCAAAGAAACAAAAGATATAGGCTGCACAACCTCATCATAACAGCTTGTGAGCTTGTAGATCAGCTACTTCCCCAGAATAGGTTTGCTGTGGTGCAAGTGGTAAAGAAGTATTATGAAAAAAAGCTGGCATTACTACCCCACACCATCTGCACTTGCAATATGAACACTTTTATTACTCTTCAGTTCAGGATTGACCATTACCATTTATTGCAAAGCTATTGCATTTTGTTTGGCGGTTTGGGTCTACTCATGTGATATTACAGATTACCTGTACAACATACAGAATCTGAGATCACAAACCCCCCAGAGCAGAGCATGTGATAAAGACATTACCTGAACAACATAACAACTTTCAATGTAGGCCTATGCCATATACCACGTAGATACATAGAACAATCCATAAATCACATTATCACCAAATCACCCATTACAGAACTAGATACTACATATCATAGAAGTACAACCCATAAATCACATATAATCACAGAATCACCCATTACTGAACTAAATGCCACAGGGAGCAGGCCGGGGAGGTGGAGGGAATTTGAACTCCGACATATGAACAACTAGCTGTCTCAGCTATGTAGCTGTAGAGTGAACACAGAGTAGTGACTCCTTAAATGCCTGACGTACTGTCGGCATGTGTGAAGTTAGCTTGAAGCAAATGAGAAACAGACATTAGTGGGAGTATATTATGAATAATTATTAGCGAATGAATGGGGGGGTCCGGGCAGAGAGAATTAGAAGTAGCCTCCTGCGTTCGATGTCGTGATGGACTATGACTGCGCTGGATGATGGATTTCGTGCCTGAGAAGAGAATTGGGAAAAACAGCAAGAATTAGAATCCATTTGATTACAGCATCACATTAACCCTATAACACTAAACCCAACCTTTTGGGTTGACCCGATGTAATATATTAAAAAAAAAAAAAAAATTAAGAGAATTTTACTTTATCAACGCTTCCTTTGAAGATACAAAATATGTCATCGATGTAGCGGAAACACTTCACAAACTTAGATTGGTATATGTTAACAGAAGGGTCGATGACATATTTTGTATCTTTAAAGGAAGCGTTGGTGAAGTAAAATCCTCTTTTTTTTCCTTTAAAAAAAAAATAGCCCATACATAAGTTAGCATAATTTGGCGCAAGAAATTTAACCCATACCTGTGCCAGAAACCTGTACATAAAAGTAGGAAATAGTTGTATTTCAGGACATATGAAGCCACAATAGACAGTCTGAAGCAAAAGCTTGTCCCATCTGAAGTCACACATGAGTACTCATGGGGTGAAGGGGAAATACTTTAACTTTTTACAGTTTGTGGCAACGGTTTTGTTCAGAGGTATAATCTGAAGACTCGCATGATAATTCATATAGGGTAAAAAAAAAACTTTTACTTTGTTGAGATGCAGGGTGATCTGAAGAAACACATGAGGACTCATACAGGGGGAAAAGCCTATTTACCGGGGCAGATTCCTGAGCATGGCACCCAGGTTTTCGATGGGTCTCTCGGTCGTGCGCCACAGGAGGGTCACACCACACAGGTCGATCAGCGTGCCGTCCACCAGTTCCTGCTCGCTGCCCACCTGGATGGAAACATGAGAAGATATACCATTTGGTTGATGTTGTTGTTTTTGTTTGTGGATACAAAAAGCTTGAGAGTATATTTCTATGTTGTGGTCCTTAGAGTGCCATGTGTGTTTGGGGGTAGGAGGGTAGCAGAGATATACATGTAAAATGAATCAAACATTGACCCTTTCGTTTCGAAGCAGTTAGCTCTTCAACAGGCAAATGACAGAAAACAGAACAAATACAAAAATCATTAATTGTGTCCCAATTAGGGAACAGAAAACAAAGAAATAATGAACCTTATCCTAGAAGAAAGGCTTTATATCAAATTCCTCATTTAGACAATCAGGAGACATGGTATTGAGGAAATGTATATCCAATGGCTTGGAAAAGTAACCTTTCAAGATCGCCACCTCTGGGTGGTTTTTCAACCTGATATTTTCAACCTCAATACCAACATTATGACAAAACAAATCACGGAACGCAGTGAATCAAGCTGGAAACCAGGCTAATCTACCAGAGTAATGTGCGGTTGATGCGGTGCACAAAATCATCAAAACTACATTGTTTTCGCACAACCTTGCCAGGCTATATGATGTAGCCTACATAAATGTAGACCTGCCAAATATATGTCGCACACCTGGATTTTGGTAGACTCGGTGCGATTGAGGGGTGAAGTTGCGTCATTGCTGCATTTTATAATTTTCTATGTTTATCATAGAGGAGCGCTACAACTTTACCAACTTGTTTTGTAAAGTAGCGTCTAGCCTATACGTACATACATAAACCTGGTAGGTCAATGGGAGTAGTCTACAAACAAACCTACCACTTTTATCATTGTGCAAAAGTGTGATGGAATCCAATCGCCTCACCCACCACCAACCCTGCTACCACCTGTTGTTTATATGGGGGAGTCCCTATGGTTGGGACTGATGCCCTTGATCAGAGTATACTAAAAGGTTTTTTGGTAGGTAGGTTTAGAATTGGATCTGCTTTTTAGTGAAAAGCAGATCCAATTCATTGCCAAACCATAATACTTATATTGCTCATTTTATATTCAATAAATATATATTCGATCCATTGATGAACGGAATTACGAGCGGATCCCATATAGTCCTCACCCTTTTCCCCCTCGCCTTGGGGTCATCCCGGAGGGTTAAGACCGAGCCGCAGACCGAGATCTCCCTCCACGGGCCGGGGGTGAAGCCAGGGAGCGGTTGCATCACCAGCACGCCGTTGGTGGTCAGTCCGTCCATCTGTCCATTCGACTCCCATTTTACTGCATCCGGCTACAGGGAGAGGAAGGGAGAGGTGAAAGAATCCTAATATTATAGCAGCAATCCCACAAAATACTCTGTTACAAGTACATGCCCCATATTAAAAGTTATACTTAAGTTGGTACTGGCATCAAAATATGTATAATGTAATGACAATGTACCAAATCTTTACAAAAGTAGCAGATCTAAAAGCTCACACATCACATCACACTGTGACATGCTGAGAACGCCGGATGCATGCTTTTGGTTAGACATACCATTGGTCCGATATCTCAAACCCTAACCCTAACCTCCCATGGCGCAGCACACCTAAACCTAACCCTCCCAACCCTTAACGCACCCCTCACCAACCTTAATCCAGTCGGACCAATGCCATGTCTAACCAATGCTATGTTATGCCTCCCGAGAACGCCAACCCCTGTGCGGGGTGCATACTTAGTTTAGACTAGTCATTGGTTAGACATGGGTTAAGGTTAGGTTTAGGTGTGCTGCCCCGGGGGAGGTTAGGTTTAGGGTGAGGGTTTGAGATAGGTTGTAGTTTTAGGACTAATGACTGGACTAACCAATGACTAGTCTAAACCAAAAACTGTCTAAACTAAGTACTGCACCCCCACTGTGCTGCACTAAATGGAACAGAGCCTTCATTAGAATCAATGGTGATTTTCTTTTTTTCTTTTTCTTTTACTCTTGACTCTTTTGAAACACTATCGCCTGCCGCGGGTGTTCCATGGCTGGTGCCGCTGCCGGAAAATGCACTCACTCTCCCTTGTTGCTTCTCGCCCTCAGGGCGTCTTACTGGTAGTTAATAGACACAATTTAATTTCACATTTCATAACTTACACCCAGGAAGATGTTCTTGTCGGAGTCGAAGCCGGCAGCGTAGATGTGTGCCGTGTAAGGCGGGCTCCTCTGGCAGATGATGCGGCAGGCGAACCGTGAGACCGTATCGGACACCGCGTCAGCCTGAACCAACACATAGTCAATTTCTCTCCCCGCGGACCTCCCTATCTGTTATAGACAAACGACACAATGCATTTCACTGTATAGTATAAACCACTTTCACCCTAATGTTCCTCAGAATATAGCATTTTTTGCATTTTCACATTTTAATTGATCAATCAATCAATTGTGTTCCACCTTGGATCAACTATGTATTATGCTTTATTTATTGGCATATGTATTGGTACATTTATGTTCATTCATTGGTTATAATTATTATCAATAATATCTTAGCATTTTGGTAATTATTTGGGGAACCCAGTTGCAATACAGTCACGGCCAACAGGTTATGAATTGCTGATGTTATGCATAATGGATTGTACCGACCTGAAACATGTCCGTATTGCTGTCCTCTGCGTATTCCACTATGACCGTGGTGACTGGGGTGACGAAAGTCATGCTGCTCTGGCCTGACGGGCCACAATTGTTGACGGACTATATGAAACACAGAGAGGTTCACTGTTAGAAAAAAAGTGAAATAAGTCCCAAATCTGAGTACTTATTCCTCCACCCCTGATTGTACCTTATTGCTGCCCTTGTGTACAGTGCTTGCTTTCACACCGTTGGCTTTGGGTCTCTTGTACAAAGTGAAGTGGCTTTTGGTGCTGAAGTCACTGTGCCTGAAGAGAAGAGGGAAGTGATGGAAGTGCTGTTTTGGTTCAGATCTTTGGAACAGCAAGTATACATGCATGGGCACCATGGAGTCGTTCTTATGTGCAATGGTGTATTAACTTTGTATTTAGGGTTTTTTCCTGGAGGCTGAACATTCAAACGGGCCAATGAAATAAACAGTAATATAGTGACAACACACTATCACCCCCTCCCCTAACCCCTTATCATACAACTACAGCTATGGATGCGGCTTCAGTTCAGGTGGATCACCACCCATCACCACCCACCAGGCAAACCAGGCATACTTCATGAACTGGTGGGCGTGTCCACATAAAAGCATGATTTTAACAAATAATGTACACTTTTTGGAAAAACGTTCTTCCTCCGTATATTATTATAATATGATCATGTTTTAGGGTGGAAAAGAATCGTGGCACTCCATCTTTAAGTATCTTCACCAAATAAATGATCTGATCTACAAACTTTAAGCAGAATCACAAAGAGCTAGCAGGAGCTATTTTGCACACCAGAGCTGGCAGTAAACACAAGCTGAGCTCACTGTTGTTTTACCCACCATGATGGCTGGTAAACCACTCTTTCAAAATAGCGAAAACAACCGATCAACAAGTTCACAATGCGTCACATAGTGACACCTTGTGAGCTTGCGGATCGGCAATTTTCTCTACATTTGTTATGACAACATGACCCATCGGACTGAGGCCGATGTTTGCTATATACTGTAACAACAAGAACCCCAAAAATGTAAAACCAACACAACTTGGGTCGTAATACTTGGGGTGACCTAATGATGAGTGACATGGTTGCAGTGGGAACATGGTCAATAGACTCTATGCACAGCAGCCATATTGGAAATAAATAGGGCTGCTTCCTTACTTCCTGTATAGGTGTTACCAATGATTCTAATGAAGACTCCCTTCCATTTAGTGCAGCACAGTGTTTGCCAACCTTTTTTAATTTCAAACCCACTTAATTGTCTGAGTTACACACCTGTAAGAGGCCATTTGGAACCAGCACCCTGACTTTGTTTGACCAGAATGGAACAGAGTGGTACGACTAAGGAAGTAAGGAGGAGGCACAATGCATTTCCAATATGGCTGCTATTCAATGGATATTAATATATGAGTGTTTCATACCCCAGGACACTGAGCTCCCCATATTTGACTAGAGTATGGGAGGCCTGGGAGTCGTAGCTTTGTCCCCGTGAGGCGGAGTTTGATGCCTGGGAGTCGTAGCTTTGTCCCCGTGAGGCGGAGTTTGATGCCTGGGAGTCGTAGCTTTGTGCCCGTGAGGCGGAGTCTGATGCCTGGGAGTCGTAGCTTTGTGCCCGTGAGGCGGGGTTTGATGCCTTAGGGGCGGAGCTTTGTGCCCATGAGGCGGAGTTTGATGCCTGGGAGTCGTAGCTTTGTGCCCGTGAGGCGGAGTCTGATGCCTGGGAGTCGTAGCTTTGTGCCCGTGAGGCGGGGTTTGATGCCTTAGGGGCGGAGCTTGGTCCCCGTGAGGCGGAGTTTGATGCCTTAGGGGCGGAGCTTGGTCCCCGTGAGGCGGAGTTTGATGCCTTAGGGGCGGAGCTTGGTCCCCGTGAGTCGGAGTTTGATGCCTTAGGGGCGGAGCTTGGTCCCCGTGAGTCGGATTTTGATGCCTTAGGGGCGGAGCTTGGTCCCAGTGAGGCGGAGTTTGATGCCTGTGAGTCGTAGCTTTGTGCCGAAGAGTCGGAGTCTGATGCCTGGGAGTCGTAGCTTTGTGCCCGTGAGTCGGAGTCTGATGCCTGGGAGTCGTAGCTTTGTGCCCGTGAGTCGGAGTCTGATGCCTTAGGGACGGAGCTTGGTCCCCGTGAGGCGGAGCTTTGTGCCGGTGAGGCGGAGCTTGGTCCCCGTGAGGCGGAGCTTTGTGCCGGTAAGGCGGGGTTTGATGCCCGTGAGGCGGAGCTTGGTCCCCGTGAGGCGGAGCTTTGTGCCAGTGAGGCGGAGCTTAATCCCTGTGAGGCGGAGCTTGGTCCTCGTGAGGCGGAGCTTTGTGCCGGTGAGGCGGAGCTTGGTCCTCGTGAGGCGGAGCTTTGTGCCGGTGAGGCGGAGCTTTGTCCTCGTGAGGCGGAGTGTGTTGCCTTTGAGGCAGAGCTTGGTCCTCTTGTGGCGGACCCTGTAGACACAAGAAATCATTAACATAATTACTGTAGTACTTTTTTTTTCTCTACATTTTATCCCACAGTTTTTGTAACCCATTTCTTTCACCCAGTGTCAATTGTCTATATTGTAATCATGGGCGCTACACTCCCTCTGCTAACTTGGGGAGAGCAACCGATTGACCTCATGCTTACTTCAAGTAGACCAAGGCAGCCTGGATCAGTTCTGTGCCACATCCAGATTGGAATCAGATTTGTTTAAATAAGTCTAAACTCAAACAAGTCACGTGGAATCCGATTCTTACAAATGTGACTTGTGTCACATGCAGAGGTGGTTTCAAATGTGAAATCTGTCTCAGTCTGAACGCAGTAACCTGATCTAAATCAGATGTGACAAGTTGTATGTGACTTGTTTGTGTTTACACTTATTTAAATAGTGCTCGGGCCCTAATAAGAATCATTGTGATTTCAATAGGGCTTTGCACTACTGTGCAGTTCTTGGGCCCTAAGAATAATAATAATACTAAACTACACCTCAATCATTATGAAAGCTCACCACTTTGAGATTTCTTCGAGCTGCTCGCAGTATTCTGTGAACTCTTCGCAGGATCCCGTGTATTCTTTGAGGACCGGGACGTCATTGTTCACTGCAGGGAGAAAGAGAGGGGAGGGGGGGGGGGGGTGCGGTGTTGTTAATTTCAGCTCATTCATCCAACCATAAATGGTACATTTATATAGCGCTTTTATCCAAAGCACTTTACATAGATTGTACATTACATTCACCCATACCACATACACAGATGTCGGAGCAAACCAACCTGCACATTGGGAGCAATTTGGGGTTCAGTCTTGTTCAAGGACACTTCAACGCTACATGTTTATAATTATAACAACTTATAACAAGGACACTTTGTAGCTAAGTTGTGTGTTTTGAGTGCATTTTAAATTAAGTTAATAGGAGACAAGAACAAAACCTTATTTAAAACATTGTCATCAGTGATTACATTGTCATCAGTGATTACATTGTGAGAGTTGTTTTGTATTATTGATTTGATTGATTGATTGAATACTGAAAGTCAGAAATGTAAACAGCATGTGGTAGAGTAAGCCATTAAAGCTAAAAGTAAAATAATGTTTTCTTCTTTTTTTTTTACCTCTTCCACCTCGTACAGTTGTATTGTGCTATACGTACATTGCTATACGTACATTGCACAATCACTGGTTTCCTTTAAAAAGGGTCTGAAAACTCACCTGTCACTGTCATCAGGTCAAAGGGAGAGAAGGTGATTGGCTCTCCCCCCCCCCCTTTATGTTTTATTAATGTATTTCTATTCCAACCTGTACATATAGATTTAGTGTGTTTGAGAAACGTATTGTTTGTTGTCACTGTTGTCATTGTCATTGTGAATGAATGCATGGGACCCGAATGGAAACAAGACCGCAAAGTCTTTCTTCGGTGTGTGTGTGTGTGTGTGTGTGTGTGTGTGTGTGTGTGTGTGTGTGTGTGTGTGTGTGTGTGTGTGTGTGTGTGTGTGTGTGTGTGTGTGTGTGTGTGTGTGTGTGTGTGTGTGTGTGTGTGTGTGTGTGTGTGTGTGTGTGTGTGTGTGTGTGTGTGTGTGTGTGTGCGCGCACGAGTGCCTGTGTACGAGTGAAACTGGTCCCTGATATTCAGGTTTTCTGGAGGCAGCAAATGAAAACAAGACAGACACTAATTTTTGAGGAAAATATACGGTAAGTCATTTTCTTTTTAAATCACTTAAATAAAAAGGCAGGCCTGCATAAAACAAAAGGTTGTGTAGCTATTTACAAATAACAAATTAAAGACAGAAGTATTTGGAATTTAATTATTCTATTTTCAAATATTCTAATGGCACTTCTTAGACAAGAATAGCACCTCTCATACCACATTTATTGTAATACCAGTTGTAACATTATTTCCTCAACCAGTATTCCTTTTAACCCATTCTGACCTGAGATCAGATTAAAAAAATGTCTTCTACATCCTGACAGTTTTCTGAAAAAGCTATGTTTCTATGTCAGTCGTTCTTCGATTTTTCAAAAATAGCAGACCTACAAGCTCGTAGCGTGCCACTCGGTGGTGCGCTATGAGCTTGTAGATCTGCTATTTTTCAATAGCTAAAGCATAACGTAATGCTAACACCAAAAGGGATTCCCGCCCAAAATGGGTTTTAAAGTAATCGGATGACGCCTCATTTGTTACATAGGTTTATGTATGATCAATAATGCAGAAAATGCCCACGTGTACAATATTCCATGGATACGCATTTGGGATCTGGTTTGACTTTTCACAACAATATGGCTTGAGAAAAAACATACAAAAAAAGGAAACCTGGCCCTAGATGTGTATGTGGAGGCATTAAAAACACCAGTTTACCTAGATGTGTACTTGGAGTCATTAAAAACATTGTGCCTATTAGATTAGTGCAGTGAGTCTCAAACAAGGTTGTTTCTTATAACAATAAGTTTCAGTGAAATTACATCATTTAAAACCTTTGGTTTGTATTTTTTCTGTGTTTTGGATTTCCTGCCCAATTCAATTCACCTTACCTGTCACAACTTCACAAGTCCTGATGAGTCCAATGTCCTCGTCTGTAGAAATGTAATTGCAATGGATGGAATTACATTCAAATAAGGTAATTGTTGAATGTGTTGTGGTTGCAGTCAATCAAAGTGTCAGGCAGGCTTGATAGTAAAATGTGTACTACCTGCTTTTATACAGAGCAATGAGATACAAACCAACCAACACAGCTCCTCCCGCTCTCTGTCTTGGAGGCAAAGCCCTTCGGGAGGGACTAGCCAGAAAACCTCAAGCATGCTAATTTCCATAAATGTCTAACATTTTGTTGATGTACAGAAAGAATACAAAAGGCATATTATTATATTCCTTGATCAATTTCCTTTGACCATTTGAGATAGAGGGCCAGGCAATGGCATATTTAATCTATCTATAAATGCACCATGTCTCTGTCTGTACAGACAGCGTTACATTCACAGAAAACCGGCCAGTGATAGAACCGCAGTGTTATTGATTAATTGTTAACCCTCCCCTATTTTCCCTATTTACACTTTTTCAAAATCGACCTTAATATTTGACGTGGTGAAACTCACAAAGCGTTTTCCATGAAATATTTCGGTAGATTTTTCATATAAAAAGCAAAGGCTAGCCTCAGTCTTTGATTTCTTCACCTGGTTGGCAGCACAGTATGTAGAACAGCAGAAGTAATATTCCTAAAACATCATAATGTTACATTTTGGTTCTTTTGGTTTTGGTTAAGTACCACCCAATTGATAAAATAAATAAATAATAAATAAATAATGCTTTATTGCTTAAGCTTATGTGGTCACTACTCACTATTCATTGAGTGTGTGTGTGTGTGTGTGTGTGTGTGTGTGTGTGTGTGTGTGTGTGTGTGTGTGTGTGTGTGTGTGTGTGTGTGTGTGTGTGTGTGTGTGTGTGTGTGTGTGTGTGTGTGCACGCATGCATGCATTCAATAGTTGCACTGGGATTGTTTCGTGGGGTTTGGAGGGCAGGTAGAGTTTAGCACACAGTGCTACTCAACCCGTGGGCCGTTTGCGGCCCCTGCTTAATGTATCTGCGGCCCGTCATGGTCATACCAATGAAGATAAAATGTGTTATTTTCATTGTTTTGAATACGATTTGTAGGTATAGTTTTGTTTGTTCCAAGAGAAAGTGATATATATTTAGCCTCTAGCCTGATGTCAGCTCATCAGGCTCACCTGTGATAAACTGTTCATTACTATTACTATGTTCACTTCACATTTAGTGAATGAAGCCACATTTTTGTTCATTGAGGTTTGGCCTTATAGATGGAAATGTGGCTCTTTACTGTGTGTTTCCTTAATTTTTACTTTTTTGACTAGTCGTGTTATTATTATTTATTTTTGTAAAAGTTTCAAAATAATACTGACATTTTTAGCTTGCGGACCTTTTGGAATTTTGCTGAGTGGCCCTTGAGCCATCTTAAGTTGAGTAGCCTGGGTTTAGCAGGTCAAGGTTGTGAGCCCTCAGGCAGGTTAGAGAGAGGGATGGCTGGTGCACTGCAGGGTGCAGAGGAATGAAGTAGCACCAGGTATCTGTACGTATGTCTGCTTGGTGTAAAGGAATGAAGTAGCACCAGATATATCTGCTTGGTGTGCAGAGGAATTAACAGACTGCAGGCGGAGCTTTGCTAGTTTGTTTGTATCTCATGGTCTTTGTATATAAGCAGGTAATAGAAACACATTTTAGTATCGGGCCTGCCTGACACAGTGACCGACTGCAACCACAACACATTCAACAGTTACATGTACATTTGAATGTCATTTCATCCATTGCAATTACATCTCTCTACAGACGAGGACGTTGGATTCATCAGGACTTGTGACAGGTAAGGGCTCTAGTAGATAGACACGATCACATTGAATTGAATTGGCAGAAAATCAAAACACAGAAAGACAAACCAAAGGTTTTAAATGATTTCACTGAAAATATTGTTATTTATTAACTTACATAAAATGCCATCTGAAACAATAAGAACAGAAATAAACATATTAGCGTTAGCATGAACTCAAGCATTAACTTAAATATCCACTAACATGCATGATGCAATCACTAGCATGTACTAAATCCCAAATAATTTTGGGATGGGGGCCACATTGGTCAAAATGTGACTTGATGTGGGCCACCACCAGCTGCTGATGCTGTGCACGTGCAAACGTGCACATTTAAGCCAATGGGGAGAGTCCTCTAAGACACTAGTGGTCTCAGCTGTGAGCTGCTTGAATGGAATGTTAAAGGGAAACTTCACCCTTTTTGCAAAAAATAAATAAATGCTAATGATGTTTAGATGACTTAGAATATACTTTCGTGGGTCTTTATGTGTGAAATATGTGGTCTTTAGATATTTTTGATTTTAGCAGTGAGTGAGTGTCTCTGATGTCATCGACACTGGGCTCACTTACTTACTGGACTATACGTGTTGTCCCAGTAAGACTCTCCCCCCTATCCACAAGGAGGAGCAGTGCACTAAAGCATTATGGGAATTGTAGTCCAGGATGGAAGTGAGCCCAGTGTCAATGACATCAGAGACACTGGGCTCACTGCTAAAATCAAAAATATCTAAAACCACATATTACTCACAGACACCCAGAAAAGTGTTCTAAATCATCTAAACATCATGAACACATATACATATAGGCTATATATATATATATATAGCCTATATGTATATGTGTTCATGATGTTTAGATGATTATATATGATGATATATATATATATATATATATATATATAATGCACCATAAATGGTCACTTTTGGGGGCGATTCCGTCCTAAAATTATTAGTCAGATGTTGGATGTATGAGCTGTAATTAACAATCTCTCTCTCTCTCTCTCTCTCTCTCTCTCTCTCTCTCTCTCTCTCTCTCTCTCTCTCTCTAGTGAACAATGGCACATTCCCGGTCCTCCCGGTCCTCAATGTCCCGTGTAGTGATTAGTGAAGACAGTTTGACCAGCTGGAAGAAACTTGGTGCAGGTGGATTTGGTACAGTCTACGGGGCCAAACACGATGTGTGGGGACCAGTGGCCATTAAAGTTATTAACGATTCTCGTGCCGGGTGAGTGGAAAAGTGCTGCTGATTTCACTGCATTTGTTCTTGAACACTTCTGTCACACACACAAACTTTGTTTTGTATAAAACCTCACTAGAATATAACTGAAATGTAGCTATTTTGCGTGGAACAGCTATCTTTTTTTCCTCTTCACTGAACATTGCAATCAAACTTTCATAAAGATATTTTGATACTTTCAACGTGGTGAATGCTTAATCGGAACACCACTATCCAATAGATTATGAACCAGATTGAGCGGGGTCTCCTCATTTCTCATCAATCATGTGTCATCTTCAGATCGATGTCGGATCAGGCTTTGAAAAGTGAGGCTGAAATGATGCAACGTGCATCTAGCCTTCATGTCACGAAGGTACTGGGGGCCTTCCGGGGCAGTTTACCCGAAGGCGCTGGCGAAGGTGTTGGTATGATCATGGAGCTGATGGAGAGAGGATCCCTCCAATCCTTGCTGGTCAGCTTTTTTACTCTTTACCAATTCAATGATTTATATAATAATGTAATAATAATCTTACAATAAATGCACAGTACTGTACACGTCGGTAATTCTTGAGAACTGTTCAACCAATCGACTTCAAACTTGACACGAATGTCGCAGATGACCTGAAGGAGTTGAGTCTAGAGGACAGCGTCAAGTTGGTTTGATAGGCAGCTGTAACACCAGAAAAGGCTCTGGCTGTGGCCCAAATGAGCCAATTGATTGCCATGGCAACCCCAGCCTAAGCTTGATTTGACAGATTCCCTACTAACTAACCTACTAACTAACTGTCAAAATCCCAACACCTGCTATTTGATTAGTTCCTTATTCCTCCTTTGATTAGTCAGTGCACTTTTCACACTTCTGAAACAGTGCGACCATCAGTCTAACGGTTCTTGAGATACGTGAACTACAGACATATACGTATAGTGATTCTGTGCATTTATTGTCAGATGAAGATGAGTTTTAAAATGCGTTATAAGTACTCTATTGAAGGATTATAACTTTAACTAAGCCTGTATTTGTATATTTGTGGCTGTGATTGTGAATTCAATGTTTGTGTTCAAAGACCAACGTGCCGCCCTGGCCTCTGCTCTTTCGCCTGGCTCACCAAGTGGCTCTGGGCATGAACCACCTTCACAGTCTCAAACCTGAAGCTCTCATACACAAGGACCTGAAGCCTGACAACGTACTGCTGGACACAGACCTGAATGTCAAGGTGAGTCGACTCCCAGCCACTTCTTTGGGGTGATTAGAAAAGGGTCAAGACATGTCCCTCCTCTGGCACTGTTCAAACTAATCTCTGTTCTGTCCTGCTTTTTGTTTTATTTTTGAGTGGTGCAACCACTCCAAGGAACAGCAATGTCCGTGTTCACCTACAGTATGTGTCCGTGTGACGTTAATGAGCACGAGTATGACTATTAGTACCAGTAGGGGCGCTGTTGTGCAAGAAACAGTGAGAGAGAGAGTGCTGCACTGTTGCCTGCTAATGAGAGAGAGAGAGGGGGGGGGGGGGGGGGGGTTGCACCACTCAGTTCACACAGGTGTGTTTTTTTTTTAAAGATGGAGTGCCATAGTTTTGGGTGTGGTTATAGGTGTGTTTATAATATTCAAAAAGGTCTTCCCTGTGTATTTTTGGTTTCTTCCTGGCTGAAAGCCCAATAATACACCAATTTAGTGACACACTAAAATCATCCTCTCCCCAAGAGGGGTCGGAGACTGTGGAGTGTTGGTTATTGTGGCTTGAGCTACAGAAAACTGTCAAATTAATAGACACAACACAATCGACAGTTGGAGTTAATCTCTACTAATTCTCTGGATGGTAAAATGTGCCTACATTATCTATCTCTCTATCTACAAGTAAGACGCGCAAACGCGGGAAGCGAACGCAGCTCGTGTGTGTGTGGTTGTGTGTGTGTGTGTGTGTGTGTTTGTGTGTGTGTGTGTGTGTGTGTGTGTGCTACAGCTGCGCCCTGTGTGTGTGTGTGTGTGTGTGTGCTACAGCTGCGCCCTCTGGTGGCGGGCCGGTGGTGTAACAGCGGGACACACACACACACACACAGACATTCAGCCCTTGCTGTCATAGTAAGTGGCTCACTGCGTTCGCAATAAATGCAAAAATAGCCTTCTAGGGGGTGCGTGACTCCATGACATGTAAAGGGCGATGGCGGTTTTATGGTGTTATTTAGCACGGCAAAATCCAGTAAAACACTGTTGTAAGGAGATGTATAGAGCAGCATATAGAGAGCAGTGACATCATGTGATTATTTGCCATAATCATATTAATGAAAAGCAAGGCTTTTGCACACCTTCAAGCGACAGGTGCGTAGCAATGAGGTAAACAGCTGTTTCCCTATGAAGGTTTTTCACTGCATTTGAAGACAGTGTGCAGGTGTTTTTTGTTTTCCATAATCATGTTAAAAATATATAATTTTTGGCCAAATACAATGAGACTTAGCGTTGGGGTCAGGAGGTAACAGGGGGTGCACGTGTTCAATTTAGTTTTTTTGTGTGGCTATTGTCATTACAAATACTGTCCAATGGACCATTTGGACAGTATTTGTGTCAAGTTTGGCGTGGATCAGCGGCATAACATCATGTTGATAGGCCCCGGTGCAAATATTAGAACGCACACTCAATGAAACGCACTTGAGCGCGCAAATAGCCTACATGTATCGTGGGACAGATATATAGATTGGCTACTTTCACCGCTTAATTTGTTCTAACGTTGGTGCTAAATAACACTAAAACTCACTGCCAGACCGGGCGGGGAGGAGGGCCCGCTTTAACTCTGAGCAGATAAGCATGGGCACGCATGCAACTCGAGGACGAACGTAGGCCTTGGCCTTTTTAGTTTTTCGTCTTTCTTGATGGGCTCCATGGCGTCTGCCCATGCACTGGTTGCACCGTCGATATTTACGCCACTGGTGTGGATTGTAGCCTTGAGAATGTGTGGCCGCTGGGGGGGGATCTGACAAAGTAAGCTGGGTACACGTACTGTACGTACAACTCTGCATTGTCCTCTCTCATTCATCTAGATCTCTGACTTTGGCCTTGCCAAGTATGCCGACAATATGACGGTCAAACAACTAAAGGGTGCGAGAACACCCTTCTACGCACCTCCAGAGTATAAGGACGGTGCGTCGGCCACCCGAGCCTTTGATGTCTACAGGTATTCATCATTCCTTTTTCTGCCATTTTCTGTGTGACTGGAAGTCAACAGGTCAGCTGTGTGTCACTGCAAAGTCCTGGGAATATCCAACAATGCATTTGACTTCTGCTGCTTAGCTGTAGACTCATGTAGCTGTAGTAGTCATGTTGATATTTCTGTTTCATTAGATGTTTTGTTTTACAGACAGTAGATTTCACGTGCAAACTAAACACAAATGCCCCAAAACAACCACATGCAGTAGGCCTATTAGGCCTAGTAGGCGGTTTTATCCGTGCAGTTGCTACTTTGTTAATTCTAAGTGTTCTTAGTTGGCAAACTACAACACTGATTAATTAGTTGTCCTTTGTGGATAGGTGGATATGTATGTGTTAATTGCTGATCAATGTCTCTTTTTATTTCAGCTATGCGATGCTGGTGTTCGTCATGTTAAGTGAGTTTCTCTCTCGTTTTCATTATTTGTCCTTGCTATCTTCATTTTCTGTTCTCTGTGTCCACCAACACATTCCCCACCCCCCACAAGTTGATAATATAACATTATCTGGAATGCATAGCGACTCACTACGCTGCTGGTGTGCTCCCATCATGAACAAATCAAAACATACAGCTGCTCAGGGATAAATAGATAAATACAAAATGTCTTGGTGGTGGTCCGGGCGGCTGGCGTAGCCGTCTGGGCACCTTGGCTGGTAATCCAGTCTAGCATTGTGCCGCAGATTCGACTCCCGATCCTGTCAGCCTATACTGTATACCTATCCCTCTATAACAAATATAATAAAGGGAAAAGCCACAAAAAATACAAACAAAAAAATGTCTTGGTGGATACTTTCTTGGTAGAATAATTAGAAACACATATACTGTAAGTACCCCTTCTCCTATATGTATTACAATTCCTATCCTTTATACAATCATCCATCTTCCCCTCCACTTTCTCAGATGCTGGCCAGAACATAGAAGGTTTTGATAAAGAAGAGGGAGAAAGGCCGTCCCTAAAGGTAATTAATGGACTGCAGGCCCCAGGGCTGAAGGAGCTGGTACAACTCATGGAGAGGTGCTGGGACCACACTCCAGAAAACAGACCCACTTTTGCAGGTGAGGAGAGTATCATGCAACAACAATCACTTGGGAATTGGGATTACCAATGGGAGACAAATGTTATGGCGCTGAACATCTCTAACCGTGTGCTCACTGAAAGTAATATAGAAAATATGTACAGTAGCAGAGGAGTAATTACAGGAAGAAATAGGCGTGGAGAAAAAAAACAAGTTACCACTTAAGCCCCACCTCTAAAATAGCAAAAATTGTTGATCTACAAGATGTCAACGCATCGCGTGGCTGTAAGGCATAAATTACCATGCTACCCATAGTTCACCCTGCAGCAACAGCATCACATTGCAGATGACAGCAATGACACTACTGGCATCTAGTCTATCTACTTTGTTATAGCAAATGCTCCACAACAACACAGTGAACTCCAGTGAACGTTGTTCGTATGTCCGTATATACAGTTTATGTATTTAATATTTACAATTTTAAATATATGTGTAAAATTACAATAACTAAATCATAATAACACTCAACAAGCATAATTCATGGAAACCCTTGATCCACAGACCTCCTCCTCAGCTCTGATCAAGTCAAAGTCAAAGTCGTACGATTTGTCACACACGTTACCGCAGTGAAATTTGTTCTCCGCATTTGACCCTTCCCTTGGAGCGGTGAGCTGCCGCCAAGGAGCGGTGAGCCGCCGCCAAGGAGCGGTGAGCAGCAGCCGTGCCGCGCTCGGGAATCATTTGATTAGTTGATTTAACCCCCCAATCCAACCCATTGATGAGTGTCAAGCAGGGAGGCATTGGGTCCCATTTTTACAGTCTTTCGATCCCAGCCGGGGATCGAACCCCGACCTCCCAGTTTCCTAACCACAAGGCCACTGAGCTGGTTGGGCAAGGTTGGGCACCCTAATCAAACTACTGTTGTGACACTGCATTCCTTTAAATCCTGACAACAATCCTTCATTAATCTATCACTCATCATGTACCCATTATCTGTTTTGAATCTCAGGTATGTTTCCATTGTCATCTGACACCACAACTATTTAAGCTACGTTGACAAACACAAAACTAGTTTAGCTTGTAGAACTTCCTGTCTCCTCATGTCCCCAAGTAACACTGTCCTCTGAAAGGCCATCTGCAATAACCTAATATGAAGTATACTGCGCAGTGCGCACCCATTCACCTTTACAGCTACGTGTCCCTTTCTCGGACTGCAACTATACTTACTGTATAAGACCCATTTATTGAAATCCCAAACATGGAATATACTTGGACCATGCATTATGCCACATATAATGCCTGTGGACAGCCACCTGCCAGTATACAGTGGATAAATTCCCAGTCTTGCTGGGTAAGTTGGGTAACTATATAGCTAACTACTTTAACCCTGACATCCCACTTTTGGCCTTTTGAGCATGTCATTATAGGCTAAGAGGAAAGGACAATTGCTGATCTACAAGGTCACAACATGCCGTAATGTGTTGTGACTCAGCTTGTAGATCGGCTTTCCCCCAGAAATACGTTTTGATAAGTAACTTATTTTAAAATGTGTAGCGCAATGGAATAAAGTACTATAACGTCAAGAGTCTATTAGTACTGTAGGCTATACATTTGTGTTCTGGTAATATCATTGATCACTTGTTTTGCATGACCGTGGCAAAAATAAAACATGGATGGAAATGTCCATCACATTCACAAGCTGGCATAGTGATGCCCCCGGGTGCAGATAGCTGCTGTACCTGTGTTGAGGATCACACAAGAATAGCACTTTATGAACAAAATAAAACCCAAACCAGACAATTAATTAAAAGGTTTCATAATTACAGTCTGCTTGAGGTGTAATGCAGCTTTAAACAAAATAGCAGACAGTGGCCCTGGTACATATCTGAACTAATCTTCTCCTACAGTGCGTGTCAACCACATTAATCCCCCATAGCCGACTCTGGAATGGCCCTTCTCAGCTTCAATGATGTTTTTCATATACCAATCGTTGCATAGAAGCATTGTGGTTTTGTTATGCGTACACACCCATGGTACTGTGCCAAGATAACTCACAAAACAAAACAAACGCACTCACACGCAGTCAAGTTGTCTACCAATGTTAACCATCTCAAACCCTCACCCTAATTTACCTTCCACGGGGCAGCACCTAAACCTAACCTTAACCCTCTCCCAACCCTTAACGCACCCCTCACCAACCTTAATCCGGTGTCTCTGCTCCAAAAAGCAAGAATTTCAAACCCACAATATGTATATTTGTCTCTTTCCTTTTGTTATTTTAATCCATTGGATGATATGCCCCAATCTCTTAATTACATTATTTCGTCCACGGACATGGAGAAAACGGATTAGAAAGTAAATAATAAACTTCATTAATTAATTTAAAATGCATCTGTTATTGGTCAAAAGACAGCCCTCTGGCACCTCACAGGGCCAGAGGGCTGAGCAGAGCCTTCTATACTATAGGCTCTAGGGCTGACAAATATTAGCCCCAATGTTGAGTAAATCAACAGAGGTGTGGCACCCCCAGGAGAGTGTGATCCAACTTAATGTGTTTTAAGAGTCTGTTTAATTATTTAATTATTTCGTTTTATGGTTTACATTAATTACTGTGAATTAATTGCACTTCAGTCAGACAACTCTTTGAATTTAGAATATATATTTATTGAGCATAATTGAGCATAGATATATGAAGCATAGATTGGCGTCAGGGCTCTGTCCCTATTCATTCCCTGTAACATTAACATTTTAGTTAAATTATAAGCCAAGTAGAATTACAGGGAATGATTAAGACATGTCATGGTCATGTCAGGTCATGTTAATCAATGTATTGTAATAATCTATTCTAAGATGATGGAATGAACCTTCCCTATTTCAGTGGAACTACGTTTCACACGATTAACATGGAATGAACCTTCCCTATTTCAGTGGAACTATGTTTCACACGATCAACATGGAATGAACCTTTCCTATTTCAGTGGAACTACTGTAGGGTTAGGCCAAAGAACTGGTTCCTGTGGCATGTGCATGGCCTGTTTACTACAGCCTGGGTTCCAGCCTGATTCGCTGCGTTCCGCAGATCTGAAAATATCACTGTGCTACTCAGTCTGGACAGTCTCCTATTCTCCACAGGTAGGCGGGATATATGAAGGTTGAAATGGAACCGTGGCTTCTGATTGGTCTGTGGTGCGGCCCGGGTTGAGGAAAAACACCAGTTTGACGTTGTATCAATGCGCACTGCGCAGCTACTGCTGTTGTCCTGCAACGTCCCCTTATCATTCACTATACTCACCCCACACGGCCGCCATTGTCTCCACCAGGCCGAAGGCATGGGGGGAGAGTATGTTTTGCACTCCGTCCGTCCGTGTGTCCGTCTGTGTGTCCGTCCGTGTGTGTGTCCGTCCGTGTGTGTGTGTGTCCGTGAGCAGCTAATCTCGGCCACCGTTAACCCGGTCGATGCCAAATTTTGCACACACACTCCCTGGATGCCAACGATGAACCTCTGCCCCAAACTTTCCAGAACGGCCTGTTATAGCGCCACCAGGAGGCCGCTTTGTGCAAAACAAGTTTTTGCACAGTACACCTACAGATTTTGTCCAAACATCACACAAATTGGTACACGGTCTCTCTAGAGCCATTCAATGAAACCGGTCTTTCAGATTTCTCAGACTCCATCCTGATTGGTTAAGATTGGCTTCCAAAGTTCACAGGAGTGCTCAGTTTCAAACAAAATGCTGCAAATCATGAACACATCGCGTGATTTCCGTGAAATTGTGCACCCACATTCCCACTAGGCAGAGGACGAAATGCCACATGAACAATTTCAACTCAGCCTCAAGGTGGCGCTATAACTGGCCGAAAAGTGTTTTTACCAGGAGGCCCACATATGTAAAACACATTTTCTATTATTACTCCTTCAGATTTTATCTAAATTTCACGCAAATCGGTACACATGATCTCCATAGTCATGTGATCAAGACAGGTTTGTTTGATTTCTCATATTCCATCCTGATTGGCCACGATTGGCTCCTACAGTTTTCAGGAGTAGCCCGCTTTGTACAAATCGCCACAACTCCTCAACGCAGCGTCCGATTGCGATGAAACTGTGCACGCATATTCCCACTAGGCTGAGGAAGAAATCCTGGTGGAGACCTGTGCCCAGAAGGGCACTTTTTCTAGTTTTTTTTGTACTACTGAAATGGAAGTGGACTACTTAATTGTTTACTTTTTACCGTATACTGAAGGTTTTAACTCCCAAGTCTCGAATGGCGCCATGTTTTTCAACAGTGAGAAGCATGGACAGAGTGGTGCCGGCTGATGACGTATCAGCAACAACGTGGCTATACGTAACAGTTGACGTTATGAAATGCGAGCCAAGCAGCCTCTGTCCAGACTGAGTATAGCGCAGTGACATTTTCATATCCGCAGAACGCAGCGGCTTGAACCCAGGCAATATGTTTACACTGGTATCGGCCCTTATTTGTCATATCGGGTCATATCGGTATCTGTGAAATTGCCAGTCTAACCACAGATCCGACACAGGGGTAAGGGGTTGACATTATGGCAGGTAAATAAAATGTTGGGACATGTGGAGTTTGCTTTGGAGTTGCCCAAACTGCAAGTGCACATTTGAGTGAGGAGTCTGCTATAAACACAACACGAGATATATAGCTAGATAGCTATAAAACACAACATGAGATATATAGCTAGATAGCTATAAAACACATGAGATATATAGCTAGATAGCTATAAACACAACACCAGATATATAGCTAGATAGCTATAAACACAACACGAGATATATAGCTAGATAGCTATAAACACAACACGGTACACCAGATATATAGCTAGATAGCTATAAACACAACACGAGATATATAGCTAGATAGCTATAAACACAACACGATATATATAGCTAGATAGCTATAAACACAACATGAAATCACAACACCAGTATCGGTATTCTGTATCGGTATCTGCTAATACAGAAATGTAGGTACCGGGATCGGATCGGAAGCGAAAAAAGTGTATTGGGACATCCCTATTATATATGTACATGTAGCATAAAACCAGCAGGTACAGTATGTGGGGGCATGATCGAGGTAAAACATAAGGTGTAAAAGTGGTAACACATTGGTAGCTCCACAGCAGGTAAGTATACCTCAGGATAGACTGGTAGGTCCACATACAGTAGCAGCAGGCATGTACATGAGGATAGACATATAGGTCCACATAGCGCCGTGTACTACATGTACATTAGACGTACTGTAAGGTGAAAAAACTAATACTATCACGTGTAGCCACGGGTCTAATAATAATAATAATCTTTATTGTCCCGAAGGATATTTGTCTTCACAATCTGTTCAACAGTTCAACACCCACATCAAAAACAACACAGAGCACATAGCACCAAGACAAAAAAAAAAAACTAACTGCAATCTGTTTGCGTTGTTCCCAGAATGCGTTCGTGAGACTGCACGCCTGTATGAGATGCACAAGAGTGGGATTCAAGATGCCGTCCGCCGAATGAAAAGGGCGCTGGTAAAGAAGTCGTAATGCATTCTAAACTCATTCACTCATTTTACTGTGTCGAAACTCTATTATGAGAAAGATGTTTCTTGTTTCACGACACTCTGTCTGTCTGTCTGTCTGTCTGTCTGTCTGTCTGTCTGTCTGTCTGTCTGTCTGTCTGTCTGTCTGTCTGTCTGTCTGTCTGTCTGTCTGTCTGTCTGTTCTTTCTTTCTTTCTTCCTCTGATCTCATTTCCCAGATATAATGTTGTTCAATAGAGGGTATGCGCATGACATCATTATCATACCCAGAAGTTATGCAGGAATGCCTACTGGCCTTGACAGCCCATACATCCAAAGAGATTACATTAAACAACTTTGAACAACGTCAAACTCACTTTGCAACTCACTTTGCCATTCACTTTATGCATGCGCATACCCTGTATAGAGCTCATACTGTACACAGCACCATACTAATAATGCTGTTGATAAGAAATAACATGTCTGTGTTCAACAGGATGGTGGGAGCAGCTTGAGGAATTCACTGGGTGCTGCGAGCAGCTCGATGAATTCAGGATATAGCAGTAGGTAGAGGTGCTAAACTCTAAACTCTATCCTTGATGGGAGTTGGAGTTAGTCCATCCTTATGATAATCATCGGTCTTGAAGTTAACACGCTTGAAGTTAATAGTTTTGAAGAACTGCGAAGAGTGAAATCATATAGTTGTCCAAGAACACCACGCATACTTGTTTGCAGATTAACCCATTTTGACCTGAGATCAGATTCTAAAAATGTCTTCTACATCCTGACAGTTTTCTGAAAAAGCTATGTTTCTATGTCAGTCGTTCTTCGATTTTCAAAAATAGCAGACCCACAAGCTCGTAGCGCACCACTCGGTGGCGCACTATGAGCTTGTAGATCTGCTATTTTACAATAGCTAAAGCATAGCATAATGCTAACACCAAAAGGTATTCCCGCCAAAATGGGTTAAAATGTAATACTTCACGGTGGCCCACAGTCGGTAGCACTGTCGCCTCACGGCTAGATCGAAGGTCCTGGGTTCGATTCCCGCGGTTCTAGTTACACTCACCATGGGTTATGCAGTCCTAGTTACACTGACTCACCATGGGTTATGCAGTCCTGGTGTTCTAGTTACACTGACTCACCATGGGTTATGCAGTCATAGCTCATTCCACCACACATGCCATGCTTGTTCTATCATGCTTCTGATCCGGTCATTTGAAGAATTAATCCAGGGGTTGAGAACGGAGAATGCACAGAAGGCCAAATCATAACTGTTTGTCTGAAGATCGGTTGAAATTTTAGTGAGTGACGTTTGTGTAACTGGCATGTAGGCTAATTACTTTAATTGGGAGCATCTGTTTTACGGTTGATTCATACTCCTATTTTACCGCTGTTTCGGCGCTGTAGTGCCGAAATGATTTCGGCTCGTCAGACATTTTCAGTATTTTAGGACGATACCCGCCATTAAAATAATGTTTTAACTACTCACCAATACAAAGGCGGGTTGTGTTATTAGAAAGCCTACTTTGGATGTACTCTGAGGCCCCCACCACACTATATGTACAGTATGTATGAATGTATGTATGAATGAATGAATGAATGAAAAAATCCCTTTCTGGCCAAAAAGTTACTTTTTTTTCTTTCATTCATTCAAAAAGTGACAATCGACACTGGGTTAAAAGAAATGTGTTACAAAAATCGTGGGCTAAAATTTTGGAAATAATGAATAAAATAAGGTTCTTCAGTCATTATGTTAATGATTTCTTGTGTCTACAGTGACTTTCGAAGGAGGAAATAGCTCTTCCTCCTCATGGGCATCAAGATCCTCCCCACGGTCCTCCAGCGGTCGCGTCAAATATGGGGAGCTCAGTGTCCTGGGGTATTTAACACTCATGTATTAATATCCATTGAAGAGCAGCCATATTGGAAATACATTGGGTCTCCTCCTTACTTATTCATTCTGGTCAAACAAAGTCAGCATGCTTAGTTGGCTCACTGGAAACACTCCTCACCAGTGGGTCTAAACTCACATTGTTCCTCCAGGTGGTTCCAAATGGCCTCTTACAGGTGTATAACTGAACATTATGGGGGGTGGTTTGAAATGAAAAAAAAGGTTGGCAACCACTGGAACGGAGCCTTCATTAGATTCATTGATCCTATGTATTTCCAATGTGGCTGCTGTGTATAGTCTATTGACGCTCAAGTGTAACGTACAATAAATGGTGCATTTATATTTCCCGCCTTTATCCAAGGCGCTTTACACAGATTGTGCATTACATTCACCCATTCACACACACATTCATACACCGATAGCGGCGGAAACCATGCAAGGCCCCAACCAGCACATCAGGAGCAATTAGGGGTTCATTGTCTTGCTCAAGGACACTTCGACAGTAACTCTGGGGGAGCCCCGGTTCGAACTGGCAACCTTGCGGTTGCCATCCAGCCACTCTACTACCCTTGAGCCACTGCCGCCCCTGAGCCATACGTCCATTTTGTCTTTTTCTGAAAGACAAAAGGCTCATTTGCAGCATCGAGTAAAAGTTATGATTTGCTATTGGTTGCAGAAGCGTCTTTTACTACAGTTCAGTTTTATTCAAAACGTTGAATTGTTGCTTTGATCCAATTATTACAACCCGCGTTGTGTTTACAACCGTTGCTGTCAGGACATTTTTTGTGTGTAAATTAATGCCATACTTTGTCATACAAGAAAATAGCCGGTCTGCAAGCTCACAAGGTGTCACTATGTAACACATTGTGAGCTTGTTGATCAGCTGTTTTCACTATTTTGAGAGCCATTACAAGCCATCATGGTGGGTAAAACAACAGCCAGCTCTGCTGTGCAAAAATGTACAAGAAATAGCTCCTGCTGTCTCTTTGTGATTCTGCTTATAACGTTTGTAGATCAGGTATTTATTTGGTGAAGATACTTAAGGGAAATACAGTAGGCCTAACCTGGAGCCCTGGGGGACCTTGGTTAGGTTAAAGTGGATAAAAGTGTGCAATCACATGAAAGAACAATTTCATTGTCAGTGAAAATAAACAAACAGGGACTGATGATTTACATCATATAATCTGGCCAGTTTGATCCTATATGACCCTTTACCATGACATTCTGCCCGCGCATAGTTGCTGTTCCAAAGATCTGAACCAGAACAGCGCTTCCATCACTGTTCCTTCTTCTCTTCACAGGCACAGTGACTCCAGCACCAAAAGCCACTTCACTTTGTACCAGAGACCCGAAGCCAACGGTGTGAAAGCAAGCACTGTACACAAGGGCAACGATAAGGTACAACCAGGGGTGGAGGTATAAGTACTCAGATTTGGGACTTAAAGGGGAATACCACTCATTTTCAACATTCAGTCATTAATATACCTTGATTGACGTGATTCACAATGTTACTGATTTTTTTCAGACCTCTAGTTCTAGGAAACACAGAATGGGGGGGACTTTTTTTAATTATTTCCACACAACAGCTCTAAGGTATATTAATGACAAAATGATAAAATGTTGAAAATGAGTGGTATTCCCCTTTAAGTAAAAGTGAACAATACCACAGAGTAAAATAAATGTATTAGCAGCAAAACAATAAACTAATAATGACACCATGCACACTGAATGAATATACGTGTAGATATTTCACAGAGAAGTTTGAATTGTAACAATCACTTGAGAATTGGCCCATTATGGCTTAGTTCAACCGGACTTGTAAAATAGCGATGGTGCAAACAATGGTGGCGTGATTATTTAATTTCTGCCTAAGACATGTAAAAATAGTAGGGTTAATTTGGCTTATTTGGTTCCTAACGATCATTTACCTGGGGACCCCCTGGAATAGCATAGGTTTCTGTGGGAGCAGTACCAAAGCACGTTGGCTATAATAATGTAAATTTTTTGTGTACTTTTCACAAGTATTTCTTTGTATTTTGTATTCTTGACTCCACTACAAGACCAATATTGTACTTTCACTCAACTCCACTATTACTATAAATTAACCAGATAGCCCTACAATACATTGTGTCAAGATGTGAGCTTGTAGAAATGCTATTTTAACTATTATCAACTTTTTAATTTCTGAAAAATATTTCAATTGTTTGGGAAATGTCTAAATTGCAATACAGCAATGCCTTGATATTAATGTTCTGCAACATGTTCTGTTATTAACTTGAGTACAAAAGACAGAATTAACTGTTGAGTAATATTTGAGGGGAATCTATGCTTGAGTCCTTTGTCCAGAACTGGTGGTTTTTAACAGTGAACTTCTCTGTGTTTCATATAGTCTACCAACATATGTGGCCCGTCAGGCCAGAGCAGCATGACTTTCATCACCCCAGTCAACACGGTCATAGTGGAATTCGAATATGACAGAAATACGGACATGTTTCAGGTCGGTACGAACCATTATGCATACATCAGCAATTCACAGCGTGTTGGCCGTGACAATTTTGCAACTGAGTTCCCCAAATAATCTCCCTCCACGGGCCGTAAGAATCTTGCTAGGAATCAAATCGGGGCCTTCTGTTTCCCACGCGGCCTCTCTACCCTTGCTATCGCCAGTCGCCAACCTCTAATACGTAACTATGACGGACCATTAGGGTGAAGCTGGTTAATTCTGTGAAATGCATTGTGTGTTTGTCTATAACAGATAGGGAGGGCCACGGATAGCCAAATTGACTTCAGGGTGACGGACACAGTGTCCAAATCCTCGTCCGATATCTCGCGGTACGCCTGCCGCATCGTCTGCCAGAGGAGCCCGCCGTACACAGCACACATCTACGCTGCCGGCTTCAACTCCGACAACAACATCTTCCTGGGTGTAAGTTATGACATGTGAAATTAAATTGTGTCTGTGTTCAGCGTTGCTGAAAAAGTAGCACTCATCCTCAGCATAAATAATGGTGTAAAAAAACAAAACATGGATTCAACTTGTTTGAATACCTCAAACATAAGCATTCTCAGCATGTCACATTGTGATGTGTGAGCTTTTAGATTGGCTACTTTTGAAAACATTTGGTATTTTTACTTTGTTAATATATATATATATATATATATATATATATATATATATATATATATATATATATATTTATATAATTATACATATTTTGATGCGAAAACTAACTCAAGTATCATTTTTATGGGATTGCTGCTCAAATATTAGGATTCTTTCACACCACTCCCTTCCTCTCCCTGTAGCCGGATGCAGTAAAATGGGAGTCGACTGGGAATGGACAGATGGACGGACTGACCACCAACGGCGTGCTGGTGATGCAGCCGCTCCAAGGCTTCAGTCCCGGCCCGTGGAGGGAGATCTCGGTCTGCGGCAACGCCTTCACCCCCCGGGATTCCCCCGGCTCGAGACAACGCGGGAAGAGGGTGAGGACTATCTGTAATTCCGACGCCGCATTAGTCCGACAACATGGCTTTGCGTGCTGTTATGGTTAGGGACATGGTTAGCCTTGGGACGAGTCGGACCAACCCAAAAACGAAATATAGACTACTGTATTTGGTAGGTTTTCATTTATGTAGGCTACATCATATAATCTGGCATTAAGGTTGTACGAAAACAAAGACGTTTTGACAATTTAGTGCGCCACATTTCATTTCATACATAAACGCAACGGTAGAAGATCACATACTAGAAATGTTGCTCTACTCGCTGATGAAAATACATGAGAGATATTCCTAAAAATAAATAAATAAAAAATGATTTGGGAACATTTCTTTGGTCCACCCATTCCTGGGACATGTGCGTATGGTCCAGTAAAAGAGAAGAAGAAAAAGAAAAAGCCAATTGTGTGTGTACACCTGCCAGTAGAAAAAAACAGGGATGTGGGCAGGGAAACAAACCTACCTTCAATGATATCACTGAGCATCATGAAGGTACCCACCCACCTCAGACATCAGCAACATTGTGGAAATTACAAAAATATAATTGTCCGGGTGAAAATCACCCAATTTTAGTGTTCTATCTATTGGTTAATGTATCTCTCCGCTACCCTCGTCGCCCAAACACATGGCACTCAATTTAAACTTGCACTCAACAAAGGACCACAACATGGAAATAAACTCTCAAGCTTTCTTTTATCCTTTTGACAAATGTGTACAAATTGATGTCCATCATGTACATACATTCTTGGCAACAATAAAAATAAAAATAAAATCATGTAATGTTTCCATCCAGGTGAGCAGCGAGCCTCAGGGACTGGTGGACGGCTCGCTTATAGACCTGTGTGGCGTGACCCTCCTGTGGCGCACAACCAAGAGCCCCATCGAAAACCTGAATGCCCTGCTCAGGGATCTGCCCCGGTACTAAGGCTTTTCCCCCTGAATGCCCTGCTCAGGGATCTGCCCCGGTACTAAGGCTTTTCCCCCTGAATGCCCTGCTCAGGGATCTGCCCCGGTAAAAAGGCTTTTCCCCCTGAATGCCCTGCTCAGGGATCTGCCCCGGTAAAAAGGCTTTTCCCCCTGTATGAGTCCTCATGTGTGTCTTCAGATCAATTTGAGCAAAACCGCCACAAACTGTACAAGTAAAAGTATTTCCACTTCACTCCAGTATTCATGTGTGAATGGTGTCATGTGTCAATTGGAACTGAGGAACTCTAGATACACTGCTTCTAATCTGCTGTGCATGTTCAAATAAACTAAGTTCATATTCAAGTGAGTGTGGATATTATTTTCTCTGATTATCTCCAAGAATCTGCAGTTTATAAAAAAGAGACTATTCCTCAAGAATTAATATTTCTCCCCATTTCCATTGTTCATTATTTTCTATAGCACTGGTGAAGGCACCTATTGCAGAATGTGTATTGGTTGAAGGTCAAAGTTCAGCGAATGGAGAGTATATATTATGCTATAATGGGCTATTTTGACCTGAGATGGTGAATTTGTCTCATGGGGACATTGCATACATGTGGCATGGCAAGCTCATTGTCTATATACCCTCCTGCCCACAAGCAGTCCACGCAGGGTGGCCATTCTACCTGCCCCCCCCCCCCCTCCCCTATTATCTTTAAACTTTGTTTTTATTTTATTTTCTGTCTTCACAATACTGTCATAAATGTCAAAATTATTTGAAG